>NC_072737.1:148538162-148853048 GCF_026930045.1 Uloborus diversus
CTATTATAACGTTGTAAGCCAAAAAAATGGCTAAAGTCGCGATTTTAGGACGTCATTTTCAAAAATTTTTAAGGGAAGACGGAAAAACCATCTGACTTCCCAACATTTTTTGAGACATTTGGAAACTTACGCCGTCAAAGATAGCCTACAATTGCGTTTTTGAAACTTCGGGAATGAAAAATTTCCAGAGAGCTCCTGAATGTTCCCTATTATTCTCTTTAACTTCATCAAAGATAGACTAAAATTGATTTCAAGTTTGAAATATTTCGGGAGGAAAATTCAGTCTTTGTTGGAGTTAGGGGAGACCCTTACACCACTAGATACAGATTTAAGTGTTTTTCAGTTTTGTTGAAAGGCTTTCTGGAAAGCGTCCACGAAACTTCCCCAATATCTTCACGTTTCTAAAGATAGCCTAAAATTGCTTTTCTAACGCTTCAGTTTCGGAAAATTTCCTTGAGAAGTTCCGACCCCCTAACGTCACCAAAGAATGCATGAAATTAATTTTAATTAAAAAAAAAAAGAAAAAAAAATTCTGGAGGGAGCTTTAAGCATCTTTTCTATAAGCGTTACTAAAAGTTGCTTAAAATTCCAAATTTTGACTTAATTTTTGGAATGTTTCGGTGGGGCTCTGAATTCCTCTTTTACTTTCTTCTATATCTAATATATAGAAGAAAGTATTGGATTCGTGCAAATTTTCGAATTTCGAATTTTGACGGATTCGAACGTTTTGAGGTGTACTGAGTCCATTTCGACTATTTTTGGAAAATGTCTGTCTGTCTGTGTGTGTGTGTCACGTCTGTGTGTGACCAGTTTTTTGTGGCCGCTCTACAGCAAAAACTACCGCATGAAATCGAACAAATACACATATGTGCCGCTATGTGAACTTGTGCCCATTGGTTTTTGGCGCGAATTCCTCCAAGGGGGGTGGAGCAATGGGACGTATTTTGAGCTGCGCGTGCTTGCTATTCCTCAGGAAGTAACTGGCGGAATCAAACAAAATTTGGTCCATATGTTGCCATTAACAGGAACAGGTGCTGATTCAATTTTGGTGTCAATAACTCAAACGGGGGTTGAGCTATAGAACGTTTTTTGTCATCAATTGTGACTGCTGTATCTCAAGAAATAATGAACGGAATGAAAGAAAAATTTATCGGCAAGTAGCCCTCTTGGGTATTAGAGCTGATTTTATTTTGGTGTCAATAGCTAAAAAGGGGGTAGCGCAATCACCCGTTCTTTTTTTCCATTGTGAGTGCCCTATCCATGGGCGGATTTATTGGGGGGCAGAGGGGGGCAATGCCCCCCCCCCCCAGTTTTGGGAGGACTTTACATAGTAACAACACATCTTCCAAATATTTAAAAAAAAATATCATTATTTTTTCTTTTTTGAATAGTTTAGAAGGGCATGGGTGGATTTAGAGGGGGGCATAGGGGCAATGTCCCCCAGTTTTGGGAGGACTTTATATAGTAACAACACGTCTTCCGAAATCTTAAAACAAAAAAATCATGACTTTTTCTTTTTTGAATAGTTCAATGAAAATGAAGAGAAAAGCGAATGTCCTTTTCTGATGAGAGAAAAGAAAAGGGGGAGGGGGACGAACATTAAATAAAAATAGTATAGCTGTCACTGGGGTGTTGAAAATGTGTCAAAATTCACTATTTTGGACTGAAAAACCTTTTGGGCAAGTATACGAATGAAAATATAGGCTAAACGAGCTATACATTAAGCTGCAACACTTATAATAATTGACAATTATTTCAACAAATTAGAACCTAAAGCAAAGGGAGGAAAACTCCCCCCCCCTCATTAGCGCTAACAGAACGATCTTCTCGTTATGATTTGTGTCCACATTTCAAGTATATTTATGCATAATATTTATGTTCTTAGTAGATTAATTAGCCTTTTGAGAAATTCTAAAAAACAAAAAACATAGTTTTTTTCCTTCTCTCTATCTTTTTAAGAGAGAGAGAGGGAAAATAAATACTTCCGCAAACTGAATAAATTTCAGTTATCTGAGTATTCTGATTAAATGAATCTTTTCACTTAGAAGGAGAGTACAATTTTACTTACTTTATAAATACTGTTTAAAAAGTAATGTAAGTCATAATCATCTAAGTCTAATTGTGTCAGACCTTGTCATTATTGAAATATAAATAATTGAGTCATCAAAAGTTTTGGAAAAATTTGCTGAAATTTTATAAAAATCTATAAAAAGCTAACAAAGATCGGTAAAATCGTAAAAAACCTTTAACCGTAAAACTGACGAATTTTCGTAAAAATTACAAACAAATCAAGCAAAAATTTGCAGGTAAGAGTGAATTACAAACAGGGCCGAATTTTTCTATAAGGTAAACAAGCTATTGCTTAGGGCCCCTGCTTTGAAGTGGGTCCCTAACTCCCCCCAAAAAAATTCATAATTCGTTCCTTAAAAACTGGAAATGGCTTGAAAAAACTAATTTCATTTTTAAGTGCTTGAAAACCTTGAACATTTGGAAAAGTGTGGCTACAAACCTTAAATTTTAAAATTTAGAACAAATGGTAGAGGGGGAGGAATGCCAAAATATGTCAAATTCAGCTCCTTGCCACATCCTGTGTCAAAAATGTAAAAATCATGGTTCTCACGTTTGTAACATATTATTTGAAATAAATTTTTGTGACTCACATGTTTCATATCTTGCTATTAATTCAATCCCAAATGCAAAATTCTGGAAATTCTTTTGGTGTTGCTTGCTTTTATCTTACTTCTGCATATTGTCAATCTGTTTAGCCCAAAGATAAAATTACACTCTACTTCTATTCCTCTTTGTTTTCTGTCCCACTTGTAACTGAATAGAAGTTGTTGTAATGAGAAATCTATAGTTTTTTTTCTTTTAAATTTAAAATAGCTATTTCTCACAAAGTTAGAACAGGACTGTAAAACTTTACACTCAAGTATTAAAATATCAGAGACTGAAAAGCACAAATGAAGTGCGTTAAATAATTTTATTTATTCTAGAGTCCTTGAAAATAATTAGATAAGTCTTTGAAAATCCTAAGCAAAGTGGGCTCCAATTACTTCTACTGCATATTGTTAATCTGTTTAGCCAGGAAAAAAAAGGACACTACCTCTATTCCTTTTCGTTTTCTGCACGACTTATAATTAAAAAAAAGTTGCTGCAATGAGAAATCTATAGTTTATTTTTTCTTTCAAACTTAAAATGGCTCTTTCTTACAAAATTTGAACAATACTGTATAACTGTATAATCTGGTTATCAATTTCTATGTCTATACAATTAACCTTTATAAGGCTTCAAAATGCAGAATTTTATATCCATTTTACAAAATTCCTCCGGGGGAGAAACCCTCGGCCCCTTAAAATTGGAGCCCTGCGTCACTCTCTTGATAACAGCTCCCTATCTTTAGGTCAATTCAAAAAGGACAGCATGAAAACATGCATTAATGAAAACGACACACAAAAAAGTAAAGCATGGACTTATGCATCACAGGAAACAGACAAAAACATGAGAGTGGGGGGGGGGCAATAAAAATGTTGCTAAAAAAAATCCTGCCCCCCCAGGAACTCAGTCCTAAATCCGCCTATGGCCCTATCTCAAGAAGTAATGCTACGTTCTGGTTGAAATTTGGAATATATGTGAATCCATATGTAAACAGGCTTCGGTTCAATTTTGACGCCAATCGCTCCAAGAGGTGTTGATTTTTTTTTTTTTTTTTGCGAATAAAAATAGCTTTATGAATGCAACAATAAGAAAGATAAATCGTAATAGATTGTCGTCTGCGTATTTCTCGTGATTTTAATTGTATGGAAATGATCGGCAATATTATCTCAATGATTTAAAATTTTTAACTGTTGCCATCTTATGTTTGTTAACAAATAAACTATTTAATTAATTCAAGCAAGGCTTTTAAAATAACTTTCAATTTTCGCTCTTTGCTTTGCTTTTGCAATAATTCAGACATTGGGATGGTCGTCAAGTTTTTGCATGTGTAATTTTGTTTTTGTTGGGAATATTGCTTCCTCATCAAGCATGGAGAGGGATCAGAAAAAAAAAATATATATATAGAAGAAAGTTTCGTGATGGCCACAACATACTAGTTTTCTTATGCAAGAAAAATAGGAAGGAAAAAAATAATTTTCTTTTCTTGTTTATTGAAATACTTTTAATTCTTTAATGTGTCAACTATTTCCTATCAAAAGGGGCGGCAAATTGAAGAACCGCCCCCTGGCGGCTGAAAGTGTAGCTGCGCCACTGAGGAGGGTACCAACTTTTCTTGTGTCCGAATATATTTCACATTTATCTCCCTCCTAATTTGTGGCTAATACTTTAATATAACGAGCCCCTTCATCTCAATATAACAAGAAGTTCCTTCCAAAACTGAACGAGTTTACTTTCCCGTATATCAATATTGACTTTCTAGTATCTGATCAATATTATCAAAATTAGCTGAAATCGCAAATTATTTCAAATATAACTTTTTTACACTTTAACCTGATTCTTAGAAATGAAATATATTTCGCTCATCTATAGAAATAGATGCGTAAAAATAAATAAACGGACTAATAAAGTAGTAGCATCTTTTAAACAAAGCAGCTAATACACTTTTTTTTTCCATTAAAACAGTTCTTAAATCACATTCAAAAAGAAAAAAAAAGAATTAAAAATAATAAACTCATTAAAATAACTACATTACATCAAAAAAAAAAAGACGTTTGTTTTTTTCCTTTTGCAAAATATAATTAAAAAATGAAAAAATGTACTTTCAAAAACAATAAAATGTCAACTTAAAGAAATAATTTTCATTATCAAATAAATAATAATAATAATAATAAATTTAAAAAAATGTCTTTGCATATCTTTATGAAAAAAGAAAAAAAACTCCGAATTTCTTCGCCAAAAACTGAATACATATGTTAAAAATTTAGAGTGAAAATTAAAAAAATCTTATCAATAATAATTTTTTCACAGTAAAATTCATGGCTATGAGTCGGAGTCGGAGTTAATCTCATTTTGGGGAAAAAGAGTCAAAGTCAGGAATCGTAGGTTTTTAATTCAAAGACTCGGAGTCGGAATCGATCAGTTTCCTTCAAAGTCCGCTAGTCTGCCAATGTTTGCAGAGTCGGAGTCGGACGACTTATTTTGGGAGAAAGGAATCGGAGTCGAAGGGTTTAAAATTCCAAGAGTCGGGGGTGAGTCATTTTCCCTCCGTGCCTATTTTTTTTTTTTGCAAAGCTACGGAGTCAGACTCGAAGTCGGGGAGTCGGAGTCCGACGGTCATCAAGAGCTATTTCCCATAAAATTTGTTTGAAGTAAATCCGCCTTTAAGTTCAAGATCTATATTGACATTTAGTTTCTACGTAGCGCTAATGTTAAAGAATTTGAACTGTTCAAAATTGAATGGAAAATCGTTTAACTAAAATAAAAAAATATTTCGTATACATGTTCTTCATCAAAAACTTTTTCCTACAAAGTTTATTACAAGCAAATTCGCCTATAAGTTCGAGATTTGTATTTGCCTTGAATTTTTCCTTAGGCGCTAATGTTAATTTTTTCTCCTTTTCCTTTGAACTGTTCAAAATTAACGAAAAATTGTTCAAATGAAAAATTGAAGTGTAGGAATGAGATGTACTCGCCGAAATCTTTCGAATTCGAGCAAAAAAAAAAAAAAAAAAAAAAAAATTTGCTCGAATCGGACTATTCATTCAAAAGTCAGACAGACTGACCGACAGGCACATTTTCCCCATCTCAATACCCTACTTTCCAATTTTAAACTTTTCGATACTTATTTAACTATTTTATTTATTTTTGACTTTTTTTTTGTTTTTGTTTTTATCGATATTTTTAAAATATATGAAGCTTTCTTTCATGCTTTGTTCTTTTTTCTCTGACTTTTACTAGGAAAGTAGGCTAAAATGGAGTGCCCAGCTCCCAAAAGAATGAGCGCCCCCCCCCCCCTCCGCACCAAATATCCCCTAAAACACCAGTTAAAAAATTTGAGAGTGTAGTCTGTTCTACTGCGGAACCCCCTCCAAGAGCGAAACCTCCACAGAACAAGCCCAAAACCCCTCCATAATCAACTCCTCCCTAAAAATTTCAATGGCGCAAGAAGCAACCTGACTCCCCCGCCCCCCCCCCCCAATATTTGCACAGAAGAGAGAGAGAGAGAGAGAGATGCAGGGCCGACGAGAGGTCATGTCAGCCTAGTTAGAAACTAGGTGCTCGGCCTCTGGAGAGGCCTTTTCGACGTCGGAGCAGAAAAAGTTTTATACGTTGTTTGGGGGGCCCAAACAAATCCTGGTGATCAACTTAACAGGGGACCTGCCTTAGATCTCGGCGGTCCTCAGTGAGAGAGATTGGAAGTTCGCTTTTGGAGCATCAATAATTCAGAAGTTAAAAGGGGAAAAATATCTTATCTTTACTTATTTAAGCTATACATATGCGGCTCATACGGAAGAGGTAAAGGGGGCAACTGCCCCATTTCCAAAGGTAGAGTGGCCTTGACCCCTCACTTTTCAGAGTTAAAAATTAATGATCGATTGAAAATTGATTTCTATATGGTAGACTGATGAATTTCACGAGAGTAAAAACTAAAAACTTGAAATAAATGGACTTTTTTCATCTTATCTCAAATGAATAGAACTTTGAAATGGAACTGGAAAGTCCACGGTGGCCAGCCGTCCCGATTTTTGACGACATATTTTTAGAAGTTATTTAATCAATAATATTAAAAGCCAGCAGTATAATCCAATCTATTAAAAAAAAAAAAAAGAGCAACAGCTTCAGGGTCCAACGCCCCTCCCCCCACTTCTTTTGACCCCACACTTTTTTGGCACACCAGCCACCTATGTTTAAGCAGAACTTCTTAACATTTTCACTGTTTGTAGGAAGTAAAGCTACCTCACGTACGCAGCAAGAAAATGTACAGAATGCTTAATTTTAAAATAATCCCCATATTGCAAAGAATGAAGCAGACTTGCTCCATCACTCTGCAAAATCCCCTTACGCATGACACGTGTTGATTTTCTTAATGCAAGGTTTCTAAAACTGTTTACGTATTGCAAACTGCGTGGCTGGGGGTAAAACCAACCGCTGCTATTAATACAGTTCTTAGGCGAGGTTGGAATGCAAAACACGGCGATAGGATTCTCTATAAAGGAGCTCTCTGCCAAAAAAGAAGCGAAAAGAAAACAAAAGTGAAACAGTGTCGTGTCTTTGACATAATTATTCGACCATAACTCTGTGTTCGTGATCGTCAAGCAGGAAAAAACACGCGATTGCAGTTCGATATTATTTGCAGTAATACTTTCACTATTACATTTATTGTTGCATTTAGCATCAATAAATCTGTTGTTATCATAGACCAGATTTAAGTTATATTGATTTTAAAGGGATCGCAACAAATTCCTTCTGCGTTTGAGACAAAAGAATAGGGAATCAAGGACAGTTCTGAAACCCAGTCTGTGCGGGAGTAACCAGGGCCCGATTAAGATTATTGGGAGGCCCTAGGCCAAACATTTTTTCAAGGCCCCCGTGTAGTCAAACCTTACAATTTTAGCCTAATTAGATTTTTAGGCTAAAACAGTTTTATCAATTTGGAGATCTTAAAAAGGGACAAGGAAATCTATCTTCTTCTATCCAATGAACCTTCAGCTCAAAAATCAAAAGAGGACTGCGCACTCTTATGCCTAGCCTCTAACATTTACAGAAATTTATAATTTGGTCACTAGAGGGTGTGGTGTTAAGTCGAAGGAGGGATAGAACAAGGAAATAAAACGCAATGATTTAAAATTTTTATCTGTTGCCAGTTTCTATTTAATAGCAAATAAAATACTTGTCATTGATTTTTAATAATATAAGGCTTTTAAAAGGATTTTCAATTTTCCCTCTTGATTCTACAGTTGCGACTCAGTCAGGGGTTTTCAAAATTTTTAATTTTATCGTTGTTTGTTTATGTACGTGAGTAACTCTCGCAAAGAGTTTATCTGCAACTTTATTGAATGGACGAGTGCAATGAACGGATTAAAAAAAAATGAACGATCCTCTGATGAACGGATCATTAAAAAGAACGACACTGCCCATCTCAGTTGCAAACGTAAAAAAAATTTGGTTCCAATAGAGCTATTTCCTCAAAAATTATCGGACAGTAACAAAAATCATTAACTACGTAATGAGGACGCAAGTTGTGTGTAGAACCTTGTTCCCAATAATCACCACTGCTATTAAATGTGTCGATGTGTTCCTTAGGATTTGAAACTTCTCGGCATCTCTATCTATAAAAATATCGTTCCTTTCGTCCAACAAATTTTGAAATGTTATTTAACCATTTAGGAATGAAAGCCGGTCAAAAACTAGCGAATGCTACGAATCCTCCATTATTCGTCCATCGTCTTTATGGTAAGAGATTTCCATAAGGGCTCCGGGCAAGAACGTGATAAGACACACTTTTGAAAAAATGAGTTTGTTGATCTAAATGCTGCTTTTATAATGGGGTCGTTTCCAAAATTTTAAAAGTATTTTTTTCTGAAAGAGCATGCTTAAAAACATAGGATCTGACCATTTTTTGATAAATTTGTTTACTTTTAACAACGAACCCAGAAAATACTTTTATTTTCCCAACAGTTTTTTTTAAATTAATTTTTTAAAATGTCCAATTTTTCAAACAAGGCGTGGTCTTGATGATGTCACAAATGATGCATTTTGCCGCATCTTTCTGCCGTGATTCCACGTTATGATAATCAAGCAGCGAGTTAAAATTGCGCTCTACGCTTGCTATCAACCATATTGTTGCCAATACACGTGAGTAAAGATGCGAATTAAAAAGATTGCTCTGTGAATGGCAACACTGAATGACATTTCATCATTTGTGATGTCTCCGGCAGAAGCCGTAAACAATGAAAGCGCTCCGATTTAAGTAATTTTTTTTAAATATCAAACGTAAACAAATTTATCGAAAAATGGTCAGATCCTATGTTTTTAAGCATGCTCTTTCAGAAAAAAAATACTTTTAAAATTTTGGAAACGAGCCCATTGTATTATTTTAAAGCAAGCTTTGATTCGACACCTGTTTCAATATGAAAACCAGATGCTTGCATGGCAGACATGTTACAAAATTTTACTATGTCTTGTTAATGCACTTATACCATAAAACAGAATAAGTTTATCGGTCTGCAGATTGATAATCTATACATAAATTCAGAGTCAATTCCCGCCACTTTCAAAACTTAGTTTCTCCTCCTGATGGGGTCGTTTCCAAAATTTTAAAAGTATTTTTTTCTGAAAGAGCGTGCTTAAAAACATAGGATCTGACCTTTTTTAAATAATTTGTTTAAGTTTAATATTTTTAAAAAATTACTTAAATCGGCGCGCTTTCAATGTTTGTGCTTCTGTCCGATGACATCACAAATGATGAAATACCATTCTGTGTTGTCATTTACAGAGCAAACTTTTTAATTCGCATCTTTACTCATGTGTATTGGCAACAATATGGTTGATAGCAAGCGTAGAGCGCAATTTTAACTCGCTGCTTGATTATCATAAAGTGGAATCGCGGCAGAAAGATGCGGCAAAGTGCATCATTTGTGACGTCATCAAGACCACGCCTTGTTTCAAAAATCGGACATTTAAAAAAATTAATTAAAAAATAACTGTTGGGAAAATGAAAGTATTTTCTGGGTCCATGTTATTATTATTATTTATTTATTTATTTATTTTTTTTTTGCAGTGACAAAAAGTACTACTTTTGACTGAAGTAAACAACCTCATTCCTGTGAGTACTTATCGTTGCCAAGGCCGCCATTGGGATTTTTGTAAAACCCCGGATTTAGCTTATTCATTTCCCAAGATCTAAGAAAAAAAGCCCAAGATCATGTAAATAAGAATTCTTATTCACATTTTTCAGGGGTGCCCACCTGGGAGGAAGGGCTCATGGCGCTGACTCTGCAATTGAAATTTTCAGGGGGTGTTGTTTTGAGGGGGAGGTTCTTGCTCCGACGAGTTTCGTGGCTTTTGGGAGGGGTTTGGGGTGCACCCTTGCTCTAAGGGGGGGAGGATGGGAGCCCCTGCATTCTTTGTATAGTGAAGAACTATATGTAGTAGGGTTTTTGTGGATGTTGACATGTTTGAAGCCAGAATTAAGTCTTTTGTGTCTCGTCACCTCCTTTTCCCGGTATCTCTTTTATCCGAAAATTTCGATTTACCGATGGACGTCTGGTCCCAATCACACCGATCAAACGAAGTTCCACCGTACTTTGTTTATTTTCGCAAAATTACTCAGTACACACTTCTCGATTATTAAGCAAGGAATGACAAGAATGACTTGACTCAGAACAGGAAATTAAACACTCATTATCGCTCAACTGTCACCCGAGAACTGTTCAGACAAACATTTGTCCTTCGTTTAATCTTATCTTGCGAGTGTGTATGTGTCAATCAAGACTCGGAACAAAGCGAGGGATGAGAACGAGGAAATGTTCTTCTGGGAATATATTGTTAATTGACATAATTGATCTCTTCACAAGAGAAATTGATTGACTTCCCTTTCCCTCCTATTTCAGCTCTTAATTTCTGGTATTGTAAATTTCACCAGGGCTGAGGAGTCGGAGGAAAGATGACAGACTCCGGTTCCGACTCAGACTATTGGAATCTGAGAGCATACGACCCTTTTTCCTCAAAACCCATGGGCTTCGCAACCGGGAGAAGGGGTGAGGGTCCGGATCCCTTCAATAATTAAGTGGGAAATACTTAGGTACTGTCTTCATTTTTCCAACTTTGATGAAATTCACAATGCCACTTCAAACTTAAAAGATGGGATTTATGGTATTTGCTTATTGCGTGATTAGTAAAATGAGAACTTCTATTTAGTTTGAGCCAAACCAATTACGATTTTCACCATATCGTGTCTATTATTTTGCTCCAGAAAACAACTTTGCAAAATAGTCAGTTTTGATTTAAACTTTTTTTTTCTTTCAAAGGAGGATTTCAACATCACTCCACAAAAATGATGGACTTTTGGGAGGAGAATATTATAATGATAGTAGAATATCTTTTTACCACGCGATCAGCAAAATGACAGCTTTTATTTAATTTGAACCTGTTATGCTTTTATTAGTATCGTGTCGAAAAAGTAAGTTTGCCTCACAAAAACATTTTTCTAAATATAGGTAGTCAATTTTAGTTTAAACTAACTTTTTTCCCTCTTGTAGACATGACTTTTTGAAATACTAGGGGCATGCCGGGGCACCCCAAGCTTAACTTTTTGGGAGGGTGGAAATACCTTATTTGCCGAAAGGAACTCCAAATTTTGCCGAATATGATAATTTTGCAAATGGAACTCCGAATTAAGGATGCAGAGGCGAACCTAGTGATCCTTCGTTGTCAAGTTGAGAACCATAGTCCTATCTAGCGTGTACGGGTTCAATAGTACGCGCTTACTGGATTCCCCCCCCCCCCCCTTTTCTTTTGAACAATCACGAATTGCTTATTTACCTCACTTAACCGCAGTTGATGCTACTTTGATTTTTCAGATTACCATGACGACAAGAATAAGTCTAGCTCGTTCTTTTTAACATTTTTTTAGAGAGACTAATTTTTGTCGTCATGGTTACAAATTGTCTGCGATTTATATTCATTATTATATATTTTTTTAAGTCTTAACCGAAGTTGTGAGGTAATGAGCCTTCTCCTTCCCGCACAGCTTCAGCTTAACTCAAGCAGGTTTTACATTATTTTACGGGTTTTTGTGTAAAATTACATGTTTTCAGGATAAACACCAATACACATGAACTTGGCAAAGCTTCTTCGAAATACACAATTTTCAGATTACAAATTCTCATTATTAAAAAATGATCAGAAATAAAAATACTGTAACGCGATACGCTGTAAATACAGGGTGTCCTGAAAAAGACTGACTGTTTTCAAAAATTTATAACAGGAGAACAGTTAATGATAAAAAAAATAATTCTTGTAGAAAATTCATGAGATGGGCCGTAAATTCCCCACCCTCCTGAGTTCCAAGTTTTAGTTGAAAAATTTTCCAATAGGCGGCGCTGCAGACAGTAAGCCCGTTTCTATAAAAAGATGGAAAATGAGATCATAATTTTCGAAAATAATGAAAAAAAAAAAAAAAAAAAAACAATATTTTTAAACAATTGGTGGCTCTAATCCCATGTCGCAATTGGAGGAAAAATCGGTGAACTTCAATTCTTCTTTTTTGACTTACAGGCTTACTTTGTGCAGCGCCACCTATTGAAACATTTTTGAACTAAAATTTTCAACTCTAAGGGAAAAAATTTAGTGCCCACCACATGAATTTGCTGCAAGAATTTGCTTTTTATCATTAACCGTTCTCCTGTTATAAACTTTTGAAAACAGTCAGTCCTTTTCAGGACACCCTGTGTACCTAATCTTAATAAGTGTACGGATGCAAATCGTCTTTATTACCGCATCCTAATAACCATTCCTTTCATGGATATACATCATGTTACCTGTTCTAGAAAATCGTCAGTCATAACATGAAGTTGCAAATTTCTTTACCATTTTCATTCCATTCTATTTGCAGATACATACAAGAAACCCAACGAGTTGGATCCTATTGCAATGTGTGATTGCGAAAAACATAATTTCAATTCAAGACGTCAAAATTCAAATGAATGCCACGGTTTGGACAATAAATGCTGCATGCTTTTACTTCCTTTTACTAAAAAGGAAGTATTGTATTCGCAAAAAAAATTTCATTCAAAAATCGACCTTAATTTCCATTTTGCTTACCCTGTGAACGTTGAGTTTTTTTTTTTTCGACTCGACCACACGTATATAAGTGCCTAAGAACGTATAGACACGCGAAATATCCATTTTGACGATTCCCGAGTTAGTTAAAACGAGTTTTCTCATGACGTCTGTATTTACGTATGTATGCATGTGCGTATGTATGTCACATAACTCAAGAACGGTATGTCCTAGAAAGTTGAAATTTGGTACGTAGACTCCTAGTGGGGTCTAGTTGTGCACCTCCCCTTTTGGTTACATTCGGCCGTTTCTAAGGGGATCTTTTGCCCCTTTTTAGAGGAAATCATTAATTTACAATGATTTTTTCTAAAAGTTTTGTCGCCAACTTGGCAACAAATTTAGCGATTATTTTTATTTTTTAAATCTAGTTTCAATTTGGCCACTGTTGGTGATATTTAGAGAGTAAACTATTAAATCACATTAAAATTACCAATAATGGGAAAATGACATTAAATTCGAGTAAAAGGAAGTCATGTGAGGCACACATCAGCTCGATTTTCTCCCCCCCCCCAGACCTGCTACCGTTTCCATAATAAAGCGATAATTGGCAAAAAATTTGGCAATTGTGCCAAGATCTCAAGTATCAAAACAAAAAATCCCCCACCAATGGGCTCCTACTCTAGTTTCAACTACTATTGTGCAACCAATTTGTTTGACAGCAAAACTCATTTTATTTGAATCTTCAATGCATTGCAAATTATTAAAAAAAAATCTATTTCCACCTGTGCTTGAAATTTTAAACCTGTATCATGAAATACAGCTCGATTTTTCGCCATCATAAAGTTTCAACGATTTCATTGCCTGCTGAGGCCGCACCATCATTAAATTTGAATATACACAGGAGTCCCGTTTATTCGTCCTTCGATTATGCACCATTCCGGGTTTTATCGTACGAACAGCATTTATATTTTTATTTTCTTCTATTATGTAATATATAGAAGAAAGTATTGGATTCGTGCAAATTTTCGAATTTCGAATTTTGACGGATTCGAACGTTTTGAGGTGTGCTGAGTCCATTTCGACTATTTTTGGAAAATGTCTGTCTGTGTGTGTGTGTGTGTATGTGTGTGTGTATGTGTGTCACGTCTGTGTGTGACCAGTTTTTTTGTGGCCGCTCTACAGCAAAAACTACCGCATGAAATCGAACGAAATTTTGTACACATATGTGCCGCTATGTGAACTTGTGCCCATTGGTTTTTGGCGCGAATTCCTCCAAGGGGGGTGGAGCAATGGGACGTTTTTTGAGTTACGCGTGCTTGCTATTCCTCAGGACGTAACTGGCGGAATCAAACAAAATTTGGTCCATATGTTGCTCGTAACAGGAGCAAGTGCTGATTCAATTTTGGTGTCAATAGCTCAAACGGGGGTTGAGTTATAGAACGTTTTTTGTCGTCAATTGTGACTGCTGTATCTCAAGAAATAACGAACGGAATCAAACAAAAAAATTTTGACAAGTAGCCCTTAGTAGGTATAAGAGCTGATTTTATTTTGGTGTCAACAGCTAAAAAGGGGGTAGCGCAATCGCCCGTTCTTTTTTTTCATTGTGAGTGCCCTATCTGAAGAAGTAATGCTACGTTCTGGTTGAAATTTGGAATATATGTGAATCCATACGTAAACAGGCTTTGGTTCAATTTTGACTCCAATCGCTCCAAGAGGTGTTGATTTTTTTTTTTTTTTTTTTTTTTTGCGAATAAAAATAGTTTTATTAATGCAACAATAAGAAAGATAAATCGTAATAGATTGTCGTCTGCGTATTTCTCGTGATTTTAATTGTATGGAAATGATCGGAAATATTATCTCAATGATTTAAAATTTTTAACTGTTGCCATCTTATGTTTGTTAATAAATAAAATATTTGTAATTAATTCAAGTAAGGCTTTTAAAGTAACTTTCAATTTTCGCTCTTTGTTTTGTTTTTAGAATAATTCAGACATTGGGATGGTCGTCAAGTTTTTGCATGTGTAATTTTGTTTTTGTTAGGAATATTGCTTCCTCGTCAAGCATGGGGAGGGATCAGAAAAAGGAAAAATATAGAAGAAAGTTTCGTGATGGCCACAACATACTAGTTATTTAATTTATTAATGCAACAAATGAAAAATGATCTGTTTACAATAGCTTGAGTCTACGTGATCTCTAATACTAGACGTTAAATCCCGGTTATCACAAATTTGCCATTTCAACTGCGCTTGCGCACGGACTTAGCTTTTTGGGCTTTGTGTTTTAAGATTTCGTGTTTCTTGTTTATATTTAGGCTGTGCTAGAGTCCCAACAAATTAATGAATGCGATTAGAATATTTTCACAGCGACTTCGGGATACATTATATGAAACTACGGATATGAATAACTGATAATCTTTATGTTGAAAAGAGAAAAATGACACTTCAATATTTATTGGTTTGGAAATACTTATTTAACGTAAACGTAAAACACGTTATGTACTTCAAAAATGATCGGAATATTACAAATATCCGTCTTTTGCGGATATTTTACGTTAGGCGTAAACAGCTTAGTATTATACATTTGTATTTAGGTTGAGGGTTCGGCTTAGTATTGGAAGTGATGCTTCAAATCAATACGCTCTTCTGAGGTTAAAAATTTGGACCCTAAAAGTTTCTTTGATAGAAAAATCAGATTCCGAATCCATTAATAATTAAGACACAAAACTCAATCCTTACTGGGGCGTAAAAACTAAATCAAAGAAAGCTTTGTAATTTCGAATTTTTATCTGATCTCATCTCATATTAACAAATTTAAATGTTTTTTATTAGTTTGAGCAAGAGTTTTGAAATCAACTAAGTCCGCGCGCAAGCACAGTTGAAATGGCAAATTTGTGATAACCGAGATTTAACGTCAAGTGATCTCTAATATGTCTCCGACCTTGAGAATTCCCCCAGTGGCATTAAATTGATCATGAAAAATGGCATTAATTGATTCGTAAGTTTATTGTAGTAATTTTTCCTTCTATATTAATCTTACCCTCTCTGTTATCCACCAAATTAGCTTATCCGTCTCCAAGAACGCCCTGATCTTAAATTTTTGAGAGCGCGGACATTCTCATTTTGCCGAATCATCAGCCCAAATTTGCAGAATATAGACAATTTTGAAAGGTTGCACTGACCTTCTATTGGGGCGTCATTGACTTTCCTTCGACCTGTTTATGGCGGATAACCGAGACTCTACACTCTACTGTATAGTTAGATTCGTAAAAGCCTGGTATTCAATCCCAGAAAACAAGGGCGCCCATATGCAAAATTTTAAGGGGGGGGGGGCTCAAAATATTTTCCCATGGATTAGCAGAATATTTTCCCATGGAAACCGATTTCAGTATAGATTAGAGATATTAAAATTCGACATTTTTAATAACTTATTCATTAATTGCTGGAAAAGAAATCATTATACATTTTTGCAGAGTAAAAAGCACTAAAAGCAAGGAAGTTCTCATTTCTAGGGGGGGGGGGGGGGGCTTGAGCCCTCACTTACCGCCCTATATGGGTGCCCTTGCCAGAAAACAGTCCTTCGAGGGGAAAAAAAACGAGCTGATGTGTGAATCACATGACTTCCTTTAACACCAATTTAATGTTATTTCACCATTATTGCAATTTTAATGTGATTCAATAATTAACTCTCTAAATATCACGAACAATGGCCAAATTGAAACCAGGTTAAAAAAAAATCTGCCAAATTTGTTGCCAAGTTGGCGAAAAAACTTGGCGACCAAAAGACTGGCGATATATTGCCAAGTGTCCGCCAAATTATAACACCACTTGAGTTTGCATCGAAATTAACAATGATTTCCCCCCAAAAAGGTGCAAAAGATCCCTTTAGAAACACCCAAATGCAACCAAAAGGAGAGGTGCACAACTAGACCCCACTAGGAGTCTACGTATCAAATTTCAACTTTCTAGGACACACCGTTCTTGAGTTATGCGACATACATACGCACATACGTACATACACACATACGCACGTACATACGTTCATACAGACGTCACGAGAAAACTCGTTGTAATTTATTCGGGAAACGTCAAAATGGATATTTCGGGCGTCTATACGTTCTTAGGTACATATGTACGTGGTGTCGGGTCGAAAAAAAAAAAAAAACCTCGACATTCATTTGGGGGTGAGCAAAATGGAAATTAAGGCCGATTTTTGAGTGAAAATTTTTTCGTGAATACAATATTTCCTTTTCTGTAAAAGGAAGTGAAAAAGAAAGAAGTGTTTTGAATAAGAGATCTTTTTCCGTTCCGACAGGATCGCATATTTTGTCCGAAACGTTTTAAAACGTGTAGTAGGGCGAGCAATAAAAGTTTTCTCTCCCAACGTCCGCAGGTTAACAGTTTGGATTCACCGTGGACATACAAAATTTATTTTCATTTGTGTTCCAATGAATCTCCATTTTTCTCCATAACACTCAAAAGGAAATTTTTTCTCTCAAGTGTCTTTATTTCATGTGCGTGCTCCTCCATTCTTTATTTTACATCTACTAGGGGGCTCTGCCCCCTGCTCGCTAACGCTGACCAACCCCCAAAGATTGCTTCGCAATCTTATTTGATTCGCAATGATTTAAATCGTCAATTAAAAAGAAACAGATTAAAAACGCATCATGAACTCCCTTTGGATCAAAAAGCACCCTTCCTCGGGATTCAAAATAACTTGTACCAACTTGCAGAGCCGTAAGGGCTAAGGGGCTCCTGAGCATTGCAAAACTGCAGTTTTGTACGTTTGAAAAGTCGCTTTCATATTCGTAGTCTCTAGTGATATATTTTGCTCTTTAGCTCGGGGTTTGAATTGAGTTGAGCCTAAAATTTTCCGTTAAAATCGAAACCCTTAAAGTTGTTGAATAAGAAAGAAAAAACAGGCGAATCGAAAAGACGTAACTATGTCAACGCCAAAAAGAAAAAAAAAATCAATGATTTTAATAGAGATATTCGATTTCGAATTTAAATAGATTGTTCGAACTTGATTTTTAACGTCTTGTAACTTTTTTTTTTCCTTTGGAGATAGAAGCTTAGTTTTTCGACCATAGGTCGAGTTAGATCTGGAGTGAAAAAAGAGTTATTCGAGTGGTGTCAAAAAGAAAACTGTGGGACAATTCCTTCGCTTTTTTATTGATATACTTAATGAAGAAAGTAGTGCCTAAATTATAGCTAAGCCTAAACAAATTCGAGCTAAAAATGTAAATAACTCCCGCCGTATTTAAGTTAGAGCATTGAAACAAATTGCGTAGAGCGCGGGAAAATCTACCCTTTCTAACAATATATAATATTAATATATGCAAGTAATTTTTCACCCCCTTTAATAAGCATTAATAGGCAATTTACGCGAAATTTGAGCTTAAAAAATTAATTACGAAAAAAAAATCGAATTTGAAAAAATAAACCCCCCTCCCCCGGGGATCGAAGTAATTTTGTACAAAATTTCAAGGCCGTAGGTACTATGGGGTCTCCTGGACGCAGGCCCGCCACAGACTTCCGTCCAGAATTTCTTTGAAACCTTAGTTTTATTTACTGTAAAGAGATAAGCGTTACTGGTACTTCATTGGCAGCACACGATTCGTATACTGTCTTCTATTGACCTCACGTATGAAATTTATCCAAGTCCTTCTTACGCTATTCCCACATAATTCTTTGTTTCTTTTCTTAGCGTGTATGCATACGAACAATATTTCTTTTGTGCTCATACATACTTATTCATCGTCACTACTCGGAAATTGATGGGACAAAGAATTGATCAATGAATCTTTCTATTGCATTAAGCTGATAGGAAAAATGAAACGTTTTTGTACGTTTCATAACAAAGAAATTTATAACAGGAAACATAAATTTCTGATGGACAAACTGTTAATAATGGAAACTAGTTGACCCGTGCGGAACTCCGCACTGTGCTTCCAATCGTTTCATAAGGCATTTCGCTCTTTAAAAATTTCGAAGGAAGAACATTATGAATAATAACCGAAAAAAAGTAAGCGCAGAAGAGAAGGCATGTAATTTGAAGACATCAGTAACAAAACCTCGTTAAATACAATGCTGTGATAATTTGATCATCGCTCACCGTTTGGTTGTACGTATTTTCAGTGCAAACATAAGTATCATTAAAAGTGTGGATGACTAGTGACTCGTGAAAAAGCAATAATTGTGCAAGTGAAAAAACAGGTTGTTGCAAATACAGTCCTGCCCATGTGAGCATCTGACGGGAAAAAAAGAAACATTAAAGAGATATTTATTGGCACGGATTCGAATTGGCGCCATTCTAATTAACTGTCCGACACCCCAAAAAACCTAGCAATTGCGTCTTCCTTTTCGAAAGCTATTCATTAAAGGAATGCGTAGTAAAAAACAACAAAAAAAGCTTTCTGCCAAAAAAAAAAAATAATAATAATAAGATCATGCTTTTCTGTTTTGTCATTAACCAGCATGATACGATTTAAAATTATTCGTAAAGCATGGAATTTGATTAAAGAATGACGAAGATCTCACGTAGCGATTGAAACAAATATTCTAGAGAAGTAATAAATTAGATTGAAATAAGTATTCTTATTTCCGAGAGCAGGCTGCTATAACCGTTGCGGCTTAAATGCCCGCACATGTTTCTCTTTTAATCGAACACTTAAAATTCAAAACCAAAACCAGTTGAACTAAATCCGTTTTTTAAATGCAATTTTTCGAACGTAGAGAAAATCTTTTTTTTTTTTTTTCAGCAGAAAGCAGAGGAGTAGAAAATGATTTCTTACTGATGAAGTTGATAATAATTTTGATGTTTTATATCGTATTCGCGTGAATAAAAAATTAAAGGTTTACAGGATGAAACTTGTAGTTTTAATTTGGCGTAGTATTTTTTCATTTGTACAAAAAGTCGAACACTGCTATTAGAAACATCTACATTTCAGCATACAATGAAAATATTTTTCTGCACAAAAAGGATTTCCTTGAGGTAAATTTAATACTTTTTATGTTTACATTATGCTGAATAGTCTGGATGGAGTCAAAGCTTAAAAAAAAAGGAAGAACACCCTTCGATTAACAGTCAACTTATCCGAATGATAACTGAAGCCTGCATAAAGGAGTCGAAACACCAAGTAGCATTCCTATTGCATTTATTTTATTACGTGTATTATCTGTTGTATGTTATGAGTACATGTGATGTGTAATATTAATCAAAATTTGCTATTAAGTCGGACAGCTCGAGCTTGCCCGAAGTTCAGTTAGTTAATAGCCGAACGCTCTACCGAAAAAAAACTTATCAATTTAACCGGACAACTAAGTCCAGTGCTTTTAAGCTTTATTAGAAAAAAAAAACACACACACACACACACACATACACACACACACACACACACAGGTTAATTATATTTTTTTTCTTGCCGAAAGCGACGTAAAAAATTGGAAAATTGTATAAGAATTTTGCTTTAAAAAAAATCTGCATAAGAACTTCAGGCTGCATCAAGGTTTTGCAGCAGCAAGGGGCGTTTCCGAAAACTTGATTTTTTGACCGTAAGTCAATTTTACGTCATTAGCCGGCCTGATAAGTTTTAAAATAAGAGGGGAATAATATATAAGGTAAGATATTGAAGAGAATTTTTTTTATTTTGAACATTTTTACAATTTGTTACCGCAAGCTGCTTGAACCATTATGATTTCGATTGCAGCACGTGTTCATCATTTAACAGCACGGTTAAAATACAAAATAATTTGAACCAAGCTCTTTTTAAGCGTAGCTTTTCGAATGTAGTAAAAATGTGATAGGCTATTTGTTTTTTACAAAAAGAAGAAAAAAATGTAGTTCACCATTCAAATTGAGGTTGTAATTTTTTTTTATTTGTACAAAGAATCAAAAACTCATTAGAAGGATCTATATTTCAATATACGATTCATTATTTTTTTCTGAACAAAAAACATTCCTTTGTAGTCTGAAATCTTTAACCTGATACTTATATTTTCGCTTACATTATGCTGTAATTTTCTTACTGGAACCAAAAAACAAAACAAACAACAACAAAAAAAAAAAAAACCTTACAATTCAGAAGTAATTTAGCACAATGTTTCTTCAAATTTTCATTACAGCAAGGAGCGTTTCCTTCTCATTCCCTCATATTTGTTGTTCATTGTATTAAGTGTTCATGTAATGCGCGATATTTCTCTAATTTTTTAACCGACTTCAAAAAGGAGGCGGTTATCAATTCATACCGTATGTATGTTTTTTTTTTTGTTTGTCCACTCATAGCGTCTCACCTAGTGAACCGATTTTGATGATACTTTTTTTAATGGATAGGGGATGGCTCAACTTAGGTCCCATTATTTTGTTTGACCATATTAATTCTTTAGAAAAAAAGTTATGGGCAAAAAACAGTAAATTTTATGCACTTTCCCTATTAAATGATTAAAATAATATTGTAGCGAAGTTCGCACTTTTCATCCGTGGATAACGGTGGCTCAGTGGTAGAATTCTCGCCTCCCACACGAGCGACCCGGGGTCAAATCCCGATTAGAACAAAGTGAATTTTACTAAAATTTCGTTTCTACTGTTTCCCGTATTTTCTCGAATCTTCTATTAATTTCTGTATCTTTCCAAGTCTGGAAAGTTCCAGCACTTTCTCAAGTTGTATATAATGAGATGTAACGTTCATTCGTGGCTCTGAATAAAGATCTCGAGTTGAGACTAACGAGTATTCGCTTCATTTGGCTTTCACATTGTATTCGCTATCCTCATCTGTGCGACAATATGAAACTCATTGTTATAAAAGTTTGGTGCCATATAACGGTAACATTAATAGTAATTGTAATGATAATTTTGAATGAAGGCTTCTCTGAAGCAAGCATCAAATTTCTTCAAGGGATATTTCGATAATGGGGAATCTGGCGCTGTCGTCTCATTTTTGACGTAAATAATTTATTTTAGTAACCCTGCTGATTTATAGTAACCTTATGTGAATTATCAAAATCTTCCTTTCTTCAGTGCTATTGCTCCATAGTAGGGGTAAACCTAACCTGGAAGCGAGGTGATGCAGTGATTAGGATCTGCTTAGCCTTCACAATGCTACCATTAGGTTTGACTCAACTACTCTGTAGTATTTTTATCGTTATCATCTATGCCGATAACAGATGATCGGGGCTAAATAAGAAAATACAGGATTGCATCATGATCAACTTAGATGCTGTGGAATGTAAATTAGTTAGGAAAAACGTAATACTTAAATGGTTATAATTAAATTAAGTACGCATGATTTCCAGAGAGGAACAAAGATAAGTTTTTAGTGCCAATCGCTTAAAGTTTGACGCGTGTCAATAGTTTTTTTTTTAGTATGGAGCATTTTTAAGAAAAAAATGTGAAGTTTCGTCATGGTGACTTCTTATTATTTCTGAAATACCTACATTTACACTAAAAAGAATGAAATAAAACAATTTTGAAAAAAAAAAAAAAAAATAGAACCGACTTCAAAATTGCTCTAAAAAGTGAAAAATAATTTTATTCTTTAAACACCATCGATAATGCTTTTAAACATAATTTTTGAAGTTGGCGCAAAAACAAAACGTAAAATCCAGTGTACCATGTTTCGTTCATATTTTTTTCAGAAAAGCATCCAAAATTACGAACGAAACATTTATCACGTTATTCAAATATGCTGTCATCAATGCATAATGTATGTGATAGTGAAGAAACTGGTCCTGGTTAAATTTATAGTTGTATTTGAATTATGGCTGTGAATGATTTTATCTGTCGTTTTTGCGCCAACTTCAAAAATTATGTTTAAAAGCATTATCGATGGTGTTTAAAGAATAAAATTATTTTTCACTTTTTAGAGCAATTTTGAAGTCGGTTCTATTTTTTTTTTTTTTTTCAAAATTGTTTGATGCAGATTGTCCGGACGTGGGCCCGAACACTCATTCTCCTGGTTACCAGGCGAACGCTCTGTCGATCAAGCTATTCAGCTCTGCCAGATGTAGTGCAAGTTAAAGTTATAAATTTAACCGAAAACCTCATTCTGGTTCTTTAAAACAGGTTTTTTGGCAGAAAAAAAAACAGTTTTTAGTTCGTGGGTCTATTTTTCGTCAGTAGCCAGCACGATAAGCTTTAAAATAAGGTGTAAATCAAAGAAATCGATCAAGAATTCAGGAAAATCTCGCGTAGAAACCAAAAACAGGCTACAGAAATAATATATAAGGATGGAAAATGCAAGAAATGATGCTGAGATTTATTTCAGTGTCGTTATGTGAGTTGTTGTCTTCTGGGCAGTATTGAGCTGAGAGTGGGAAAGAGATAGTCCACAGATCTTGTACATATAACTATAGATACACAGCCACTGGCCACCATTGTAGGCAAAGTCGTAGCCTACGAGGATAAAATGCTGTTAGCCTTATCTCAGGGGTTCCCAATTTTTTCCGATTCGCGGCACCCTGTAAAGAATTAGAATTTTCTCACTGCACGCTACTCTATTTTTATTACATACACATATCTTTGCTTGAAAAGAATAGTGACACAACTCAAAAAATACCGAAAATAAGATTTTTAATTGAAAATAATTTTAAAAAATTGATCTTTTATACGGGTTAAAGACACAATACGTAGATAGCAAAGTTGCCGGTAGATGGCAACTTCGATTAAAACCTAATTTGACTTAAATTTGATTACAATTTGTTGGAACCCTAAAGGCTAGTATAAAAACTGCATGAAATAAACAAAATGAATAGTATTATCCAATTTTTAAAGAGCATTACAATAATTAGGAGTTGTTATGAATGAAACAACAATAAATTACAAATCGCAGCAATTTAAAACTATTAAGTTGTGGCCATCACGAAACTTTCTTCGATATTTTTCTTTTTTTTTCTGATCCCTCCCCATGCTTGACGAGGAAGCAATATTTTCAACAAAAACAAAATTACACATGCAAAAACTTGACGACCATCCCAATGTCTGAATTATTGCAAAAGAAAAGCAAAGAGCGAAAGTTGAAAGTTATTTTAAAAGCCTTGCTTGAATTAATTACAAATATTTTATTTGTTAACAAACATAAGATGGCAACAGTTAAAAATTTTAAATCATTGAGATAATATTTCCGATCATTTCCATACAATTAAAATCACGAAAAATACGCAGACGACAATCTATTACAATTTATCTTTTTTATTGTTGTATTAATAAAGTTATTTTTATTCGCAAAAAAAGAAGAAAGAAAGGAAATTAATTTGAATTCTGAAATTTTGAATTCAAATTATGTTTTTCGCAATCCCGAACTGCGACAGGACCCTACTCATTGGAGTTATTGTTTCTAGAAACGGCTTCTGTCCCCCCAAGCCTGCCCCTCCTCCTGGGTGGTTACGTGTGCATAGTTGTGTGTGTGTGTGTGTAGGCTTGTGTGTGTGCATAGACCTGTGTGTATGCACGTAGGCGTGTGTGTGTGTGAAGTCGTATGTGTATGTGTGTGTAGGACGTGGATGTCTCCGACCAGGAGAAGCGGATAGCTCAGGACCGGAGGAGCCGTGCCTGCAGAGGCCGGTGGGGGTGGTGCTGCAGAGACCCCTGGTCCAAGCTGAAAAAGGAACCACAACATCAAGGACGGTCAAATGAAAGCAATAAACAATCGTAATTGCTCAAAAAAAATAAATAAATAATTAAATAAATAAATAAATAAATAAATTAAATAAATAAATTTAAAAAAATAAATAAATAAATAAATAAAAATAAAATAATAATAATAATAATTTGAATTTTGACATCTTGAATTCAAATTATGTTTTTTTGCAATCACGAGTGTGTGTGTATATAGGCGTGTGTGTTTGTGTGTGGGGGGGTATGTGTGTTTGTGTGTAGGGGGTATGTGTATGTGTGTAGGCATGTGTGTTTGTGTCTGTGTGCTGGCATAAGTGTGTGGGTAGTTGTGTGTATGAATGTGTGTGTGAGGGGGTATGTGTATGTGTATGTAGGCATATGTGTTTGTGTCAGTGCGCAGGCATGAATGTGTGGGTAGTTGTGTGTATGTGTGTGTATGTTTTTGTGTGTGTGTGTATGTGTAGGTGTCTGTATGTATGCGTATGTGTATGTGTTTGTGTATGTGTGTAGGCGTATATATGTGTGTGTATGTGTTTGTGTGTACGTGCGTGTATGTATGTGTGTAAGTGTAAGATATTGACGCAACCGTGAGTGTGTAGGCATATGTGTTTGTGTCTGTGTGCAGGCGGGAATGTGTGTGTATGTGTGTGTATGTTTTTGTGTATGTGTAGGTGTCTGTGTGTGTGCGTGTGTGTAGTTGTGTATGTATGCGCGTGTGTGTAGGACATGGATGCAACCTGGAGACGGCTTTCGCTAGAGGAGAAGCATCGTGAGGAGCCCGTCGACGGTGATAGTGTGGAGGGTGGCGGTGAGAAAATAAAATGATAGAACGCCAAAAACAGTAAAATGAAAGCAATAAGCAATCGTGATTGCTCAAAAAAAAAAAAAAAAAAAAATCAACACCTCTTGGAGCGATTGGCGTCAAAATTGAACCGAAGCCTGTTTACATATGGATTCACATATATACCAAATTTGAACCAGAACGTAGCATTACTTCTTGAGATAGGGCACTCACAATGGAAAAAAGGAACGGGCGATTGCGCTACCCCCTTTTTAGCTATTGACACCAAAATAAAATCAGCACTTATACCCACTATAGGTTACTTGCCGATAAATTTTTCTTTCATGCCGTTCACTATTTCTTGAGATACAGCAGGCACAATTAACGACAAAAAACGTTCTATAGCTTAACCCCCGTTTGAGTTATTGGCACCAAAATTGAATCAGCACCTGTTCCTGTTAATGGCAACATATGGACCAAAATTTGTTTGATTCCACCAGTTACTTCCTGAGGAATAGCAAGCACGCGTAACTCAAAAAACGTACCATTGCTCCACACCCCTTGGAGGAATTTGCGCCAAAAACCAATGGGCACAAGTTCACATACGGGCACATATGTGTACCAAATTTCGTTCGATTTCATTCGGTAGTTTTTGCTGTAGAACAGCCACAAAAAACTGGTCACACACAGACGTGACACACACACACGGACACACACACACACACACACACAGAGAGAGAGAGACAGACAGACAGACATTTTCCAAAAATAGTCGAAATGGACTCAGCACACACCTCCAAACGTTCAAATCCGTCAAAATTCAAAATTCGAAAATTTGCACGAATCCAATACTTTCTTCTATATATTAGATATAGAAGAAAGTAAAAATGATCGCCTGAAAAAACTGCTTTTTTGAGTTGTGTCACTATTCTTTTCGAGCTGCGATATATTGATACGATGGACAGCTCGCGGCATCCCTTGTTTCCTCTTACGGTACCCTAAGGTGCCGCGGCACCGAGTTTGGGATCTTTCCAGACAGACCGTGCAGCGCCAGGCAACGCAGCTTGTTTTCTATTGAACTGATCGCGGGTATCATACTACGATTGAATTCGTTTGTAAACAGTATTTAATGAAACAAAATGGTTTTCCTTTTGAAAGAAACCTTACTTTTTAAAATAGCGGGAAAAAGTTTCCTTTCTTTCATTAATGTCTTCCCTTTTTGGAAGTGAATTTAATTACCTCTCAAATCAACTAAATCTAGATTGGGAAACTGAGAAATCAGGTCAGCGCTCTATAAATAACATAGAGGGACAACGTCGTCACTGAAATGCTGAAGAAAGGTCCAAATTCTTCATATACCAGTTTTGGAAAGACTACACTTTAAGAATTGTCCTTTAAAAAGTTCAACTTTTATTTAGGTCGCTTTGTGTTATGACGAATTCCAAGCTATAGTTTCCTTGGTCTGAACCAGTGACATCTCTAAGTGATGCACAGAAACCCCTAGGGGACCCTGCCAACGAGAAAAAAAAAAAAAAATAAAAAACAAGTTCCGTCAGGAACTAAACGAGCTTACTTTCAAAATACCAATTCCTCATACCAATAATTCGCGATTCCAGTAAACTATAGGGGGCGCTGCAGCCACAGTCTAATGGCGGACGAAAAAGGTAAAACAAACAAATACCGTAACTTATAACTTGCTTTGAAGCTTTGTGAACGGCAGTAATTTTTCATCGTGTTTGTACGAAGCTTTATTTTCTATTCTTCTGAAATTACATTACACCGCAAACTCTCCAAAGCCTGTAATTTACCCCAAAGAAAACACGTGGAATGGAATGTTTTACCTTTTTCGGCAGTATTCATCAAGAGCTAGAGCTTTTTCTAACAAAGTTTGTTTGAAGTAAATTCGCCTCTAAGTGCAGGATTTACATTTGCTTTGAATTTCCCCGTAGGCGCTAATGTGAAGTTTTTTCGAACTGTTCAAAATTGAAGGAAAAATTTTTCAAATAAAAAAATGAAATATGGAAATGAGGTGTCCAAGCCGAGATCTTTCGAACAAAAAAAAAAAAGTTCGAATCGGACTTTTCACTCAAAAATTATTAGGAGGGGGGCGGGGGGGAGGACAGACGGATTTTTTAATTCTAAACTTAAATTGCAAAATTCGTATTCACTGTCTCTTCAATTAAACCTGACATATATTACACAATTTTTTCCTGTTTATCAACAATTTTTCAATGCGTTGTTCGTACTATACTACTTGATTTAATCTTTATGCATACTTTCAGGGGTGCCCATCTCCCCATAGTTCAACGGCGCAAATTCCCCCCTAAAATTTTTCTCAACCCTCTTTCCCATTTTTTTATTTTTTAGCTCGTTTTTTTTATTTTAGATTTTTTAAAAGTATTTTTTATTTATTTTTTTTAAGAAAAGTTCTGTGCTACTACATACACAGAGAGAGAGACACACAAACTAAATAAATAAATGAAATAAATATAAACAGAATAAAATAAAATAAATAATTTAAGTTAAAAATAAATCAATAAATAAATTTTAATAAATAATCCCACTCATGTGGACAACCCTGGTTGCGTATCCGTCTGGTTTAGTACACCGGACATAAAGCTATGAATAGCAAGCATCATAAGCTTGCTGGGACTTTTTATCGGAATGGACAAGAAGTTTCTGTCCATGCGCCCGAATTATCGCGCGATGCAAACTGATGAGACTGCGGACATTTCTGGTCCGGAAGCGATCCGGGCGAGGATCGGGAGGATGTCCTGCCTGGTGGTTAACAAACAAAAGTTTTCAAGGGAAGCGCCAAGTACTGAGTTTTGTTTCGAAAGCTATTTGGAAACGAGCCCGAGTTCCTGTTTTCGTTCCTTCGTGCGCGTATCTCTTTCTCTCAGGGCTGCTGGAATTGAGTGGCCGACTAATCACTTTTGTTTTTGAAGTTAAACTTTTCATGCACACGGGTTCGAAGTTCTTATTCGTAACCCTTTGGTGTGAAGGAACTGACGTGGTTGTTTTTTAATAGTTGCCAAAAACAACGAAAAATAATAGTATTTATAAAGTTGATTTTGTTAATAAATTTAATTAATTTAAAGATTGAGCTGAAGCAAGCATATATTTGGATTTTGGGCATTCAGGCAAGTCAGACGCAAAATTTTAAAGATTCTCTTCAAGCACAGAATAAATGTGAGAAATCAGGCGCAGAAAGAACAGGAGTGTGGAATAAAAGAAAACGTGCGGGTGAAATGACACTTCAGAATGTAAAAAAAAAAAAGAAAAAAAAATCACTTCTATCCGTGTGTCTTTCAGACACACAACCTTCTTTTTTTAACTTCTGATGTTTGAAATGTTATTGCTATGAGGCCGGATTAGACGCCCAGTGAAATCATCACAATATCCTGGCAAATATGCATAAAAATTCCTTAATTATCCGCTAAAATAAATATAAAAAAAAATATGCCGATTTTTTTTTTTTAAATTCATGCATGTAAAAGTTTTCAAAAACCGCATAAAAATACGAATGATCTTTCCATCCTTGCATTTTTCAAATATTTGGCGATAAATTCTATTTTTTGGCTGTAACACGCACAAAAAATTGGGCGACCCGAGAAAAAACCCAAAAGGTAACCCGATTTTTATTTTTCTTTATGAAGGACAAAACAGTTTTTGTTTTCTTTCTTCTCAAAAAAAAAAATAAATAAATAAATAAATAAATAAATAAAAAATTTTCGAATTTTCAAAATTAATTTGAATTCTGAAATTTTGAGTTCAAATTATGTTTTTCGCAATCACGAGTTGCGACAGGGTCCTACTCATTGGGGGCTATTGTTTCTAGAAACAGCTCCTGTCCCCCCAATTCTACCCCTCCTCCTAGGCGGTTACGTGTGTATAGTTGTGTGTGTGCGTGCAGGCGTGTGTGTATATGTAGGCACGCGTGCGTGCATGTGTAGGCTTGCATGTGTGCGTAGACCTGTGTGTATGCACGTAGGCGTGTGTTTATGTGTGTAAAGGCTTGTGTGTATGAAAGTGTGTGTGTGTGTGTGTATGAGCGCGCATGTGTGTAGGACATGAACGCCTCCGACCAGGAGAAGCGTATAGCTCAGGACCGGAGCAGCCGCGCCGCGCCGCCTGCAGAGGCCGGTGGGCAGTGGTGCTGGTGTCCCTGGTCCAAGCTGAAAAAGGAACCAGAAGCCAAGGACGGTCAAATGAAAGCAATAAGCAATCGTGATTGCACAAAAAAAAAAAAAAAAAAAACCCTAAAAGTGAATGAAAAATGCCGTTTGTAGTTATTTCGAAAATTTGCCGTTTTTATGCTGTTATATGCATAAAATGCACTAGTATATGCATTTGCTTATAATCTGCTCTATTCGTCACGAAAGAAGTAACGAAGCTGCGAAACCCCCCAAAAGAAATAATTTTATAAACAACTGAAGTAGTGATGAGGACAAGTTCAGGCATCAAGCGAGAATCCCACACCGAAACAAGCGCGTTCATGCAATTGCAGATACCATACCTAGAGTCCCCCCCTCCTCCAAGGCATTTTTGGCGATAAAATTTTAATTTTTGGTTAATATGCACACAAAAAAAAGCACAAAAAATCCCCCAATATTTTTTGAAAGAATGAATATAGTTTTAGAGGATCAGTTACAAAAAATAATAATAATAGAAAATGACTACTGCTATATTACGCACTATTTTGCTATTAACGTTCAAAATAATGGATATTTGCATTTAAAAAAAACTAGCAAAGCAGCCAAATCGGCTTTGCCCGTAATAGAAAATTAAAAGGTCTTGGTTCGCCTGTATATTTACAAGTAATGTATGGTGAATTTTCTCGCCAATTGGCTTGTGCCCATGTTACGGTTCCACTTTATGATAATTTCGTAATTTACTCGTCCATTTTATGATAATTTTGTTCTTAAAATTGGAATAGAAAAAGAACCACATCGATTTTACGAAAAATCGCTTCGAGGTGCACACCCCCATGCTACAAACTAACTTTGTGCCAAATTTCATGAAAATCGGCCGAACGGTCTAGGCGCTATGCGCGTCACAGAGATCCTGTCAGACAGAGATCCTGACAGACAGAGAGACTTTCAGCTTTATTATTAATAAAGATTTCATTCATGAACTTGAGATCCAAGTAACTGAGAAATAATGGGGTCGTTTCCGAAATTTTAAAAGTATATTTTTCTGTAAAAGAGCATGCTTAAAAACATATGATTTGACTATTTTAAAAATAATTTGACAAAGTTAAGTATTTTTTAACAGTTATCTTAGTCGGTGCGCAGATTCAATTTCATTTTTAAAGCTTCTGCACATGACATAACAAGTGATAAAATGGTCCTTCACTGATTTCATTAGTGCAGAACGCTATATTTAATTCGCTTCTGAACTATCATAACCTGGAAACGCAGTAGACAGCAAGCGTAAACATTCAGCGCGCCAAAGTACATTACTTTTGTTTGAAAAATCGGACACTTTAAAAAAATAATTAAAAATTAAATGTTGGGAAAATTAAAGTCTTTTCTGGATCCATGTTATTATTATTATTGTTATTATTTTGCTCACTTTATCAACTTCAGTGACTAAAAGTAGTACTTTTGACTAAAAGAAACAACCCCCATTGAAATGACAGAACAAATACGGCTTTCATGATTTCGGATTTGTATTCCAAACATGAAATTTTCTTAATAGATAACATGCATTCCATGCCTGTATTGATAGCGGAAATGAAATAGAACATCTGTGATCTGATATGAAACAACTAGTCATGTGCCGGATCGTTAAAAAAGCAGATCCGCGGATCCGGATCCGGATCATTAGTGTCAAGATCCGCGGATACGGATACGGATACGGATCTCAAAATATTTTTTCTCAAGTGAACTATCCAAGTGTAAAATTTATTACAGAAGTTATTCCCGTCACTATAATAACACTGTTTCTTCAAAAAATATAACCTGCGGCGAAAATATAATAAAGACAATGATTTACTCTTTGAAGAAATCTCCGTTAAAATTGATGGAGAGTTGGAAGGATCGGGTCAGCGCAGCATTAATGCTTACATAAAATGTGAAAAATTATTTCTATCTTGCTCGGTAGCTGTAGGATACAGGAGCAATAATGTAAAGCTGCTACTAGATAGGCTAGAAATTATCTTTCGCATTTTATTTCAGCATAAATGCAGCGCTGACCCATTCCACCCAAATTACTCCGACCGACGAAATAACAGAGCCGTGAACACCTTTACAAACAGTAAATAGAGACTTTTGTCTCACTTTTTTTGAAGGATACCGGGAAAAACCAAAATGAAGAAAAACAGAAACCCCATCTCAATAACAAAACCTAATATTAAACTAAAAATTAAAAAAAAAACATGTCTCAGAGGGCCGTTGGCTTCTGTAATGATACCTCACAATTTAAATAGGGAATAAAACCTAATTTAAACGGAATTTTAGAGTCTTTTATTCAAATATTTAAATATTTTTAGAATAGAAAAGATCCGTTTAAGATCCGTCAAAAAAGTAACGGATACGGATACGGATCTTTATTTTTCTTCGGATATCCGCGGATACGGATACGGATATCCGGAACATCACTAGAAACAACTTGCTTTCTGTTAAGACATCTATCTAGCTCTCGTTCATTGGCGGCTGGTTCGAGATCGGAAACTTTTTCCTTTCATAAGAATGTTCTGATCTACAGTTTCCTTCTATGTAAAATGAAAACGAAAAGAGCGTGCTTGACCACTTAACCACAGTTCTGCACTTGTGAGTTATGATGCAGTCATGGTATTTAAATAAGGCAGACATTCGGGACAGTTTCTGATTACCGCACAGGCTCAGGGGTGCCCATCCCCCTCCCCCCAAGTTCAATGCCGCAAATCCCTCCCAGCCCAGTTTTTCTCAACCCTCTTTCCCCTCTTTCCCTTTTATATTTCTCTCTCTCTCTTTTTGAAATATTTTTTTATTTTGTTTTAAAATATTTTTTTATTTATTTATTTGTTTTTTATTATTATTATTTTATTAGAAACTAGTGGTACCCACACGGCTTTGCCCGTAATAGAAAAATTAAAAGATCTTTTGGTTCGCCTGTATATTTACAAATAATGTATGGTGAATTTTCTCGCCAATTATGGCTTGTACCCATGTTACGGTTCCACGTTATGATAATTTCGTATCTCGCCAATAGGCTTGTGCCCATCTTACGGTTCTACGTTATGATAATTTCGTAATTTACTCGTCCATCTTATGATAGTTTTGTTCTTAAAATTGGAATAGAAAAAGAACCACATCGAATTTTCGAAAAATCGCTTCGAGGTGCACACCCCCATGCTACAAACTAACTTTGTGCCAAATTTCATGAAAATCGGCCGAACTGTCTAGGCGCTATGCGCGTCACAGAAATCCAGACATCCTCCGGACAGACTTTCAGCTTTATTATTAGTAATAGTGGCACCCGCACGGCTTCGCCCGTAATAGAAAAATTAAAGGTCTTTTGGTTCGCTTGTATATTTACAAATGATGTATGGTGAATTTTCTCGCCAATTGGCTTTTACCGACGTTACAGTTCCACGTTATGATAATTTCGTATCTCGCCAATTGGCTTGTGCCCATGTTACGATTCCACGTTATGATAATTTCGTAATTTATGATAGTTTTTTTTTCTTAAAATTTGAATAAAAAAAGAACCACATCGAATTTTCGAAAAATCGCTTCGAGGTGCACACCCCCATGCTACATACCAACTTTGTGCCAAATTTCATGAAAATCGGCCGAACGGTTTAAGCGCTATGCGCGTCACAGACATCCTACGGACATCCTACAGACATCCTACAGACATCCTACAGACATCCTACAGACATCCTACAGACATCCTCCGGACAGAGAGACTTACTGCTTTATTATTAGTAAAGAAGTTCTTCGTCAATGACATGCACACACACACACACACAAACTAAATAAATAAATGAAGTAAAATATAAACAAAATAAAATAAAATAGATAATTCAAAAAACCCCCCCCCCCCCCATTTTGATGGCGCAACTTGCGCCATAATCCCCCCTGTGGGCACCCCTGCATACTTTTTGAAATGCGTGTTGTCGAGGGCCTATGAGTGGAAACGAACATACCGTGTTGCTCCGCAGTCTAATTTTCAAATCGTTCAGCAGTATTTAACAGATCGTTCCAAAAGTACAAGAGCACTTTATTTCCTAAGTTATCTCTGACAAGCGCTTTTCGTCTATTGTGACCTACTTTTCGAAAATTTGTTCTTTATGTTTCGAGCCAGTTAATGATTAGTTGAAAGCCTAAAGGACCGTGCCAAATGGCTGTAAGTTTTTATTTCTTGGCAATAAAAACGTGTATATTAAGTAACAAAACTTCAGTTTTGGAACACCATCAAGTACATGTCCTTGAACTTTTTACCCATTTCTGCGTTTTTACTTTTTCAAACCATCGCAAAAATCAATCACTCAGTTTGGTCTGCTAAAAAGCAAAAGAAACTGATAACTTTCAGTTACTAAAAACTGATAACTTTCAGTTTTCTTTTTAAATATTTTTTACTGTAGCTCATATGTTGTTACCGCGTCATAGTAATAATTACTATGAAGTTATGGGCTCCCACTGAATTAAGAGGTTGGACTTCTTTATTGACATACTCGTATATAATCTTCGCGATATTATATCACAAGATATTAGATCACAAGGCAACACAAGAAAAAGTTACAGCACAAAAAGAGGAAGCAACACCCAAGGCTCCGGTGCGAGTCGAACCCACGACCTCCGGCATTCGAAGCAAGGCTTCTACCTCAGAGCCACGGGGGCTTTGCTCCTTTGTTCCACTGTGTTTATACTAACAGATTTTTACACGAGAAAGTCAAAGATTTTTAAAATTTGAAAATATATTTTACTAGAAAATCGCTCGTCAAGATATGACGGATGGTGATATTTTGATAGTAGATGAAATTTTAACCCTAACTCCAGTGGATGAACCTTAAATTCTAGTAGGTAACGCTCATTGTTATATATATATATATATATATATATGTTATTTCAGGACATTGATTTTTATATATTAAGATTATTAAGAACCATGCAAATGGAACCTGTCCTAAGGTACAAAATGTTTGGCTGTCCCAAGGTACAACCACCATATGTAGTTTAAGAAAATCCAAAATGATGGTCAATCTAGAAGCACTATCATTATTTTCTCATAAGAAAAATATTTAAAGTACTTCTCTTTTATAACAAAATAAAATTCAGTTGATTGATTTCACAAATAAGAAGACAGAAAATGAAATAAAAATGAAGAAAATATTTACTTTGGGAGTCATGAAATTTTCTTTCTTTCATCAAATGGTCAATTTTACTCATTTGATGCTGATTTTTACTATATACCCATTTAGTGCTGAAAGTTGCTATTAGAGATTACGAAAACATGGCTGCTAAAAATAGATTCTTAGAAATTAGCAGTGTCCCAAGGTACAACACTCTCCCCCATACTATATCTCTTCTACTTTTTAAATGTATAATACTATATTGTGATATGAGGTGCTACCAAATTTAACATGGTTGTGTTTTTAGAGCTTCATTGTATAGAATAGGAGGGAATGGGGGGGGGGGGGCACAAAATTAATTTTATGCCCAGTGTCTTCAAAAAACTTAGTCGGGCCCTAGGGGGACCCTGAATTAGAACTGTGCCCCATGCCCAATATCAGAATGATCGGGCTCTGCCTGCATATTAAACATTATCAAAACATATTATCAAATTATCATGCCGTGGCACGAGTTTCATTGTTGATGACGTCAGGAGCGTTACTCGATCATTGGCTATTCTATATGCGAGGATTCTATTAAAAAGTCTCATGTGAAAAGTTTCTTACTTCACTTTGAGCCTATGAAACACATAGACGCGAGTTACTCTGCTAACAAAAACAATCGTAACTCTATTAAATATTTGATAAAACTCCACTCTGCTGATTCTAAATAAGAGTCCATATTCACCATCATTCATAGTTCCCAACCCCACAGGGAGGTGCAAGGGGGGATGCAGCAGCAATGGAGCTCGAGATGGTGGAAACGATAGAAGGAGGGGGGCTTTAAAACTATTTTTTCTAAGCTTCAATAAAATGGAAGGGGTACCGTAGCATAAGTTGGCTAAGATGCAAAGTATGAAAGCCATGTTGTCGTTTTTATTTCTTTGATTTATTAATTTTATCTATGCTGTTGGTGAAGTGTAGTAAAACATTTAGAATAGGTAGTTACAGACGATTTTTTTTTTCAAATATTTTTTATACAGATTGCAGAGTAGAGTCTCAAAAGCTCGACCTAATGTGGACCGAAAAGTGGCAGAATTTGTGAGAATTCCGGGTTACTGGGAATATGCACGCAATAGGTTTTTCGCGCGGTGTGTTTTCATCCTGCCTAAATGTGACCGAATTTTCCGGATTTAAGGGCCATATTAAAAATGAAAGGCTGGACATTCATGGATAAAAATCATGAATGAGGTCGTTTCCAAAATTTTAAAAGTATTTTTTTCTGAAAGAGCATGCTTAAAAACATAGGATCTGACCATTTTAAAAATAATTTATTTAGGTTTAATATTTTTAAAAAAAAATACTTAAATCGGTGCGCTTTTATTGTTACACTTCTGTCGTGTGACATCACAAATGATGAAATGCCATTCAATGTTGCCATTCATAGAGCAAAATATTTAATTAGCATCTTTACTCACGAGTATTGGCAACGATATGGTTGATAGCAAGCGTAGACCGCAATTTTAATTCTCTGCTTGATTATCATAACGTGGAAACGTAGTAGAAAGATGGGCCAAATTGCATCATTTGTGACGTCATAAAGACCACGCCTTGTTTGAAAAATCGAACATTTTAAAAAATTAATTTAAAAAAAATGTTGGGAAAATCAAAGCATTTTCTGTGTCTATGTATTTTTTTTTTTTTTGCTCATTCTGTCCATTTCAATGACTAAAAGTAGTACTTTTGACTGAAGGAAACCACCTCATTGTCACCTGCTGCAGGCGACATTGAGTTACCGCAGCTGGTCACGAACGGGGGTTGGCAACCGAAGCGAGCAGGGTGTGGAACTCTCCTTTATACTATCAAAACCTGTGCGCGTATGTGAGTGTGTGTGTGTGTGTGTAACACTGTGTAACAGTATCTCTTCCGGACTGCCATGACAGTGCCTACCGGATCAAAGCTGGTACCGTTTAATGCACGACATCCAGTAAAAGCCAGTTCTCCCTGCCTCACGTCCTCTTAACCTTAAGGAACCGGAGATACGAATTTATAAAACAGTCTACAGAACATTCACTGGAAAAATCATTAAAATCAGCAGTTGTCACCCACCGCAGGCGACATTGAGCCTCCACAGTTGGTGAGCGCAGGTAGGTGAGTACAACGAGCAAGGGCCGGAGCCCTCTAGTTGTGGGTTACAATCTATCCCGCAATTGCTAATTGTCATCTTCCTTTCTCGTTTTTTTTTTTCAAACGCATTTAATATTTAGAAAAAATGTAATTAGATTGCAATATTTGTTTTCGCAAAGAAAAACAAAGTAGTAATTAATTTTTAATACAGGTAAGTATTTTATTGTTTTTTCCCCAGCATCAGTTATTCACAGTTGTTATGCATAACGGCTAATACGAACAAAGTTGTAGAAATTTTAACTTTAACCAATTTCAGTTATAATTCAAAATATTACTTTTACTTAAAGTGAAAAGCAGAAATACATCCATTGATGCATGTATTCATCTAAACTAAAAACTAGCCAGGTATATCACTCGCGACTCAATTTTGAATTCAATAGTAAATAAATAAAATAAATAAAAAGAGAGAAAGAAGGGGGGGGGGGAAGGCTCAGTATTGATTATTAATAGCTAATTCTAGAACTTTTATACGATATTTTTCCCCCTAGTTTTTCGATAATGCATCACGTTTCCATAGCAACCTGAGAAGAACATACGCGATGAACATGTTTTCTTCATTTGTCCGTAGTTTTTATGCTTCGTACTGGAGAGATATCTTTATCACAGTCGTAATGCTTGATAAGAATTAGATGCTGATTCCCCCGATACCATAATGAAGAAGATTAGTAAATCAAGAGAGAGAGAGAGAGAGAGAGAATATTTTGGAAAACAAATACACGTTCAGAATACAAAGAATCTCAAAGTACAATCACGCAGTGAACTCTTATAGTATATGCGGGTGTTCCGTTTTGATAAACATATCTGATTGTCCTCAAAATGTCATAATGTAACAAGATCAGTATCACGTCGACGTTGACGTGGGCAGGGGGGCCGCAAATTAAGTATTTTGGGAGGGGAAAATTCTCAATTTACCACACGATTTAACGATTATCAAGGGACCGGAGAAGGTTATCGTTAAACCAGATCGTTAAGCTATCGTTAAAAACAGTGATGTTCCCATCTATTTTTCTGAGGTTATACTCCCAGTAATCCATTACGCACAATATGTGTATGCGATCATATACGTCAGAGTTTCCCAAACTGTGGTCCGCGGACCCCCGTGGGTCCACGAGTTCATACCAGGGGGTCGGCGGTGCTATCCAGCTATAACGTTAAATATAATTGAGATTGAAGGACGAGTAGCGGTATTTTAATTCAAAAAGAAAGCATATTTATGAGGAATAAAAAAGTTCTTGCTTAAGTACATGCAGGGCACAGCAGCCCTCCACCCAGTAGCGTAACTAGGGGTTGGCAAGAGTGACTCTCGCCAGGGGTGCAGCAGCCAGGGGGGCGGCATTTCGACTGGTTAAACAAAAATATTTTTAAGAGCTTTTTTTTTTTTTTTTTTTGATCATAGAATTTGAAAAGTGCTTTAAAAATGTAAAAAAAAAAAAAAAAACTCTCAAGAAAAAGAGCTAGAGGGGATATATATATATATATCACTGAAAACAAATCCAAAATTTAAAAAAAAAAAAGGAAAAAAACAAATACAGTTCTGCCTCCAATTTGAAGAATCAATTATTCAAAATGTTAAAAAAAAATTGCAGGTCACAATGAGTTCCCATGTGGGCGACCCTGGAGTGGGGGGGGGGGAGGGGAGGGCGCAATATCTTTAGTTCGCCAGGGGCGCTAGACCCCATAGTTACGTTACTGCCTCCACCCCCACCCTCTGAACTCGAAACACTACACATTAATTAATTTTGTGCGCATGACTTAACACACCTGAACTAGGCCAACTTTTCTTTTTGTTCACTAACTTTTTATTAGTAAACTTGTTGTAAACATATGGTGACAACATTTTTATTCTTAATGGAACTTCAAACAGAATTTTACTCCCATAACTCAAAATAATAATCTATGAAACGGAAACCAGAAAAGGGCTCTGAAAAATATATAGAATAATGAATAAATACATTTAAAGGGAAAATTCGTAAAAATATATTAGGGAAAAAAAAAGATTTAACTGTGTCAAAGAATTTTTTTTTCTTGCGCGCGCTGGGGATGGGAGTCTGCGAAGTTCGTAATTTTTGAAGAGGGGTTCCACGAAAGTCTGTAGTTTGGGAACCTCTGATACACGTAATACGTTATTATATGAAAATTTTTGAAGCTTGAGGGTATACGCTTGTAACGGATTCGGTGCGACTTCCACTTTCTTGAAATGAAGACACAGTTCTTGATAAAAAAAACAGGAGCTTTATTTACACTATGTACAGGAGAAATCGTTAACAACTGCTAAATTATTCCTCAGCAATTAAGCAATTATCACACAACACCGTAAACTCAACGGTTACACACGTATTTACTTCCAAATACGAAAACAACACAGCGAAATGCCTCGCAATAAACAGAGCAAATACGCTCTCAGTTCGAAATCTCAATCGAAACTCCCCTCTTTATCCAGCGTAACGGTTAATATACACACCGAAAAGAAATCTCTCAAATATTCCACACGCTTCTGGAAAATAGTAGACCGTTATCAAATTTTATCAATGAACAAAAAGGAAATGGGGGGGTCGTATACTTTAGCCATATGAAAAGGGGTTGTATATTCATTACGGGAAACTATTTACAGGTTACGTTACTACAATAATTACTATTTACAGGATTTGTAACACGCTATATGTCTAAAAAACATTTGAGATTATACAGCGTATGTGGAGTGTTGTACCCTATGGGAACACCACTGGTTAATTTAGTTCATTGTATTTAGAACTAGCTATAGTCAAAGAAAGATGTGTTTTCATGCGAAAAACTTTATTTGAAAGAAAAATACATTTTTTAAAAAAGAAGTTTGAGTCGCACATTTTTGTTTTAAGGAAAATTTAAAAAAAATTATAAAATTTGTATACATACCTACTCATTGTCCCGGAAATTGCCAGCGGAAAACAGACATCTTTTCATTAGTTTCGAAGGTTGAATAATTTTATTAATAGAACACCATTCGTAAAACAAAGGATCCTACTTCCAAAACTTGCTGGTGCATTCCATGCTTTCAACAATACCTCCTTCTCCTCTCACATCAACAACTATCCCTGGAAACCCGAGTCCCTTCCATACAACAACAAAATTCAGTCAATAATTACTCGTCTTTGCAATTCCTAAGCAAAGTGTGCGTCAATTTATTTCTTATCAAGTGTATGAATTATGAATTGTTCAATGAGGCAGTATGTTACCGTCATATTCTCTAAATCTGTACACCATTTCTTTTAAAGCATTTTTTGCTAATGATCAATTATTAGTTTTTTGATCATCCCTCGAACCCACCAACAAATACAACAATGAAATAACACTGCTGTATTTGTTGGTGGGTTGGAGGGGTGATCAAAAACTAATTGCACTGAAAAATCTTTTTAAGCATCATTGATTTTTCGAACAAAAAATAATTTTTACAATTATTGTGTTATTATCTCAATTTGCAAAAGAGTATATAACTTTAAAAAAAAAGTTTTGTTTGCCTTATTTTACTGATAATTTTGCAGTTCCAATTAACCCTTATAAGGCATTAAAGTGCGGAATTTTATATCTATTTTTCAAAATTTCCCCCGGGTGGGAGGAGAAATCTCAGGACCCCCTAAAATTGGGTATAATCTGTGCCCCATGAACCCTGCATCACTCTCTTGAAATCATTCCACATCTTAAGGTCATTCAAAAAAGGATAGCAAGCAAACATTAAAAAGCAAAACTAAAAGTAAAAACATGGCTTTATGCATCGGAGGAAAAAGAAAAACATAGTGAGGGGGAGGAATAAAAAAAATTTAAAAAAAAGAAGGAATAATGACCTCTTTTACCACCGACAGAAAAGTAGTCGGGACTACAAAAGGGACCCCATAACTCAGGGCCGTAACCAGAAAAAAATTTCGGGGAGGGTTTAAAAACTTGCATGCCGAGCTTTGCGGAAGAATTTGGAAATTTTTAAGTATAAACAAACATTTAAATGTCAAATCAAACTTTTCGGGGAGGGGGGGGAACCCTTAGACCCCCCCTTCTTTTGTATACGGTCCTGCCATAACTGAAATAGCTTAGGGCGCCGCCAAGTCTAAATCCGGCTCTGTGAATATGTCACAGTTTCCAAATTTTTGCGACGTCAAAAAAAAAAAAAAAAAAAGTTTAAATTACTTGTGCCAGCTTTTTTTCAAAAAGCAAACATTGATTTTATTTTTAAAAAAGGTGGTTTAGCACCACTTTATTTTGAAAATGCTTTATTTGTACAATAATAAACCAAATATTCCAGTGAACAGCGTTGCTCCCTCCCACAATTACAACACTGGTAAGAACTCAATCACGCAGTTTGGTTTAAAAAAAAAATAATAATAATAAATTTTGATGCTTGTGTGTGTGTGAGTGTTTTTTCCAGAAATGTGTTTTCGATGAAAAAAAAAAAGCAAAAAATCGTGATTTTTTTTTTTTTTTGTGTGTGTGTGTGTGTGTAACCGAAAGTAAACCAGGCGTTAATTAATATCTTAATTCGAAGCGCCAATTGAAGCACATTTTTACCTAGTGGGTGGAAAATTGAAAAAAAAAAAGAAGAAAGGAAAATGTGTTGAATAATGTAAAGGACATTTTTGTTTCACTGATTTTTCTTTTCTTTTTTTTTTTTTCATTTCTGTTAAATTTACATAAAAGCGCTGTGTCACAGCCATTTATCAATGTGAACGGAACAGGAAATTAAATTCACTTCGCTCTTTGGACTTCCGGGAAAGATCACGAAATTTTTTCCCCCGTTTACGACTCTATTTTGAAAGCCATCGCGTTGTTCTAATAGTAAACCAGTTCCATATTGTTGTAGCTGAGGGTACATTCGGAATATTATGGTGCATTGATGTTTAATGATTCAAACGCAAGAGACGAAAGGTCAAAGATATTCATTGTTTTCTATTGTGGGTTGTGGTTGTGATGGATGCTTCGCTATAATATTGAAATAAATCTGAACAGCAATAATTGGTACTGTTGATCGGAAGTTCAGTGCACTTCTGTTTTATTAAACGTAAGTTACGAATGTTTTAAACCATGTAGGAGGCCTTATCTATAACCAGCTTAGGAGATCGGCAGTCGAATTTACTCAATGCTAGCTTGTCTTTAGCCCTGAGCTGTAGTTAAGGGGGGGAGAACCATTTGGGGAGGGTCTCACCCAGGAACGCCCCAAAATCAAGTTTTTGGGCAAGCTGAAATTCAAAATCAATTTGTCGAGTGAAACTCCAAATTTTTACGAATGATGGTAATTTTGCCGAATAGGTCTCCAAATTTTGCTGAATCGGCAGACAAAATTTGCCGAATAAGGAATATTTTTACCCGATGGGAGGTCACTGTGAACTTCCATCGGGGAGTCCCTATGAGACCCATTGACGCTGTAGTCGAATAAGAAAACTTTTGGAAGGTCACAGTTACCTCCCGTAACCTCCCATAGGGACGCCCCTGTCTAGATCCGCTATATAGATAGGCCGACGCATCAGCTTAAGTAAAGCCATTTTGGATTGGATTTTTCATTGTTGCGCTGCTAGGGTTACCACAGCAAAGTTTCGGATTTCGCCAAATTTGCCAAAAATAATTTTTTATTTAACAAACAATCCATGTGCCGATAATAATTGCTCACAGTGAACAATCACCAAATGCGATAACTTGCCAGAAAAGACAAACACTCACACACGCGCTCCGATCCAAAATGGCTAATCTTAAGCTGATGCGTCGGCTCGTATATATAGGGGCCTTACCCCTGTCTATAGCCATCGTCAGAGATCGGCAGTCGAGTTTACTCAGTGTTAGCTTGTACGTATTTACTCCAGTGCTGTAGTTTGGGGATTTTTTTAAAGGGATTTCCCAAAAGAACAAGTGCTTTGAAACCAACTTACATTGCATTTGAATTTTTTTTGCAATAAAAAACTAAATTTTCTGCCGACAAGGTTCCTCTGCGTTGCTCCCAACTACAGCAATTTACCACCATTTAAATGTTTTATAATTTATCACGTTAAATTTTAATTTTTCATTTTAATTTTCATTATCATTTTTCATTTCATTTAAATTTTATAATTTATCATGTATTTTTCTGAAGTATCCAAAACTTAATAGAATTATAAGCTGATTTATATTTGTTTTAGTGCATGGAAGAAAGGTTTCGACTGAGCAAGGATTTCGTATTCCGCATCCAGCGGCTCTCCGAACTTAAATTTTTGGGAGGAGGACATTCTCAATTTACCGAATAAAATACTAAGAACATACACACGTACCTACATGCAAATGAGAAGAGATGATTAGATAACCTTTTTTTTTTCAAGCAGCAATTCTTTTTTTTTTCAAATTTTCCGAATAAGGAATAATTTTAGGAAGTCACAATGATCTTCCATCGGGGTGTCCTGGCCCGCATCCCATGTGGCCGTTGGGCGTAGGCTGGCTCTGATAAGTCGACTTCTGATCGGCAGAGGATTGACGATTCCAATTGCCGGTTGGCGTTTTCGACAAACGTTGTTGGCGTTATTCCAGTCGAAGAATTTCTCCTCTATCACCCAAACATAAGTGAGCTCATTCAGGATATAGCTTCTTTGCTTCTTTTTACCAGGGCCAGACCATAGGCATCTGGCCCGAAGTATTACACAAGAACACTTGTAATGGACTGCAATATTCGAACTAGTTTCCAAAAATCCAAAGAGGGGAAAAACAAATACATATATCAGTGACGTACCTTGCATGGGTGACACCCGGGGCGGTAATTTGTGGTGTCGTCCTCCCCCCCCGTTCAGACGCAAAAGAAAATACATACATACATATATATATATATATATATATATATATATATATATATATATATATATATATATATATATATATATATATATATATATATATATATATATATAAACACGAAAACATGGAATTCAGAAACAAATACATTTGTGTTATAACGAAATTTTAAGTCAGCTAATGCACAAAAAACTGATAAACTGATGAAAATGGGATCCGGGGGTTTACCCCCGAAAATTTTCAAATTTTTAGTCTTAAGAATGCATTTTAGCTTAATATATTTTCAAAAACTTGTAATTCCACTTAGGGTGTCACTCCCCAGACTGTTGACACCCGGGGCGGACCACCCCTCCCCCGTAGTGACGCCACTGCATATATATATATATATGTTACGGCCAAAGCCCGAAGTGCGGCCAGTTCGCGAATTGGCCAGCCATTTCGCGTACTGGCCAAGAGCTTTGGCCAAAGCCCGAAATACTTGCAATTACTATTGTATTTTCTACTTTGGCTGGCCATTTCGCGAACTGGCCGGGAATCCTTGGCCAAAACCCGAAATGATAATGGTAGATCGGAGATTGACTGGTAGACGACACATGTGTCACTTCCGGTATGACAGCGCTGCAAGTGAGAGAGACAGAGACTCCTCTACTTGTCCCCCGAATGGTTGCAAGACCTTCTGGGTTTAGTTGGGAGATGTGGAGTGACTAACGTTTATTTTAAAGCTTGAAAACTCCCAACACCAACGAAGATTATGTAATTTTGCTGTTTTTGGAACTTAAATATTGAAAATATATACCCGAAGAAGGTCCTGTATCTCGCTCAAAGAAGGGGCGATCACCCCTCCCTTGTATCCGTCCTTGAGGAGGGATAAATGTTTATGCAATTCGAAATGTCATGCACTGGAAAAAAATTGTGTAAGATTACCATTATAAATGGGTGTAACGTTCACGAATTCTGGAGTGTGTAGTATCTCTGTTTAAAGAACTCAAATTGTTGGAGGAACCTTGCACTATGTTTCGTGTAAGTCCCACCTGCAGTCAGTAGAATTCAAAGTGTATGCGTAAAGATCAATATCGGCACAGAGCTGGTAAAATCTTATGAGCGAAATGAAAACGGATCTTTGTGGCCGATCAGTTCTCTTGCTTTGCGACATGTCTGTAAGACTCCCGTTGTGAGTTCAGACCCCATCCGGTGTCCTGGGTATTCCTCTAATAGTGCAATAAAAACGTCTTGTTTGTAATTGGTGTATATTGATTGTGGAAAAAAATGAACTTGATAAATATTGAATAAACGAATGATTGAAAGCAAAATTTTTAAAGAAGACAAAAAACAAGGGGTTTCTAGCATGATTTTTTAAAAATACTGTTATAACGAAATTTCAAGTATTTTCACCTACTAATTTACTTTTGTACTTTCAATTTAAATCGTGTAGAAAAAAATATTAATTGATCATTTAATGTACCTACCTGGTTAATTTAAACCATCAAATAGTTAACTTGAAGTATAAGTCCACTTACAATTGAAAATGAGAACCAGTTCAAGAAAGTCAAATGAAAGCTTAAATTTTGTTATTGTGTAACCTTTCAAATAATTTATCTGTAAGCATATAGAACATTATGGTCTAACCTTACGTAGAAATGAGTGAGACGCTACGCTATAGTTATATTACCATGGTGTAACCTTCCACAAGCGATGTGGAACTTTGCACCAGTTATATCAGTTAAGTTACTCCAGAGCAGTAGATGCAGCTATGCTTCCACCAAATTTAAGGAGTAAGGTTGGTTACACAATTGTTTTTTATAATGTGAAAGTTCACAACTTGTAGTAATCAGTGATGGGCTTTACACTACGTAATTGTTTTCCTCATTTGAAAATTAGTAAAATGAGCTATTAAAGCAGAATACTAAAAAATCAGTAAAATCTACTCATTTTTGAGTACTTCATGTTTTGATAATAGAAATGTTAATCTAATCCTCACGGTATAGTAAGAGCCTGAAGATTATATTAACGCCCTTTATTATTATCATGTTGTGTATCATCTTATCTTATACATATAAAATCTGAGTATCTATCTATCTATGTCCAAGCTTCTTCTCCCGAACGACAGTGAACTGACCATCGAACCAGGTATCGATGGATTCGTCATCTTCCCGTCTTCATGTTTGGCTATTTAACATAATCCTCCGATAATAATTAGCGGAGATATCAATTAAAAATTATTAATTATGACTCTTAGATTTCAAAATAAAATCCATATTTTTCGAAGGCTTTCCTCCATTCAAATTATTATTCAGTGCTTCAACTCAACTTTCCGGATGAACGCTTTTATTAAAATTTACAGCGTGAAGAAAATCATTGAGATGAAAGATCTGTTGCCATTTCTTTTTCTCGAATATGAACAGGTAAAATTCTTGTTTTTGTTTTGAGGCTTTTCCTGTAATCAGGGGATTTAAATTGTTTACTTTTTTGGGGGGGTTTTCCGCAATCTGCCGCAAAACTACACTGACTTTTTTTTTTGGTTCAAGCCTGAGTGTTGAACTCGCGTCACTTGACATAACTTTTATTTTTGAGGTGGACCGTGCAAAGCCGGGCGACGCAGCTATCATACTTAAACATAATTCAATTACAATAACGTTGATGAGGTGTTTTGGCAAAAATATGTTTTACTGGGGTTTTGCAAACCTTGCTTTACGCGCATTTATTTATTCCTTAACGCGTTAGAAACTAGTGTCAGTGTACTACAAAAGCATCAACTGGACTGCTCTTACATTTTTTAGGTAGCCCGTGCAACGCCGGGCACGCAGCTAGTTTAATTATAATAATCGCGTTGTATATTACATATCATACGTTCACTGGGGCTATCTATTATGGCTTAAATATGAGAATAGAATAAGACGAGATCATATTTTTATGTATTACAAGCTTATTTTTCACACAGAGGTATCATTTATATTTGAGCTTGTTTCTGGACCAAGTGTACTTAAGATAAAATTGTTCACCGAAGTACTCATTTCAAAATACTTCATTTTTAAAAGTTTATGAAAACAATCTCCTCTTCATTTCTTTCTACCTACTTTGGCCGATCGTTCCTAGCCACTTCGCGAATTGGCCGGCCAAAGCCCGAAATCAAGAAAATTTCGGGCTTTGGCCGGTAAGTTTTCAGTAATGCTGGCCAGTTCGCGAATTGGCTGGCCAATTCGCGAACTGGCCAATTTCGGACTTTGGCCGTAACATATATATATATATATATATATATATATATATATATATATATATATACTAGTGGCACCCGCACGGCTTCGCAAGTAATAGAAAAATTAAAGGTCTTTTGGTTTGCCTGTATATTTACAAATAATGTATGGTGAATTTTTCTCGCCAATTGGCTTGTACCGACGTTACAGTTCCACGTTATGATAATTTCGTATCTCACCAATTGGCTTGTGCCCATGTTACGGTTCCACGTTATGATAATTTCGTAATTTATGATAGTTTTTTTCTTAAAATTGGAATAAAAAAAGAACCACATCGAATTTTCGAAAAATCGCTTCGAGGTGCACACCCCCATGCTACAAACTAACTTTGTGCCAAATTTCATGAAAATCGGCCGAACGGTCTAGGCGCTATGCGCGTCACAGACATCCAGACATCTAGACATCCTGACAGAGAGACTTTGAGCTTTATTATTAGTAAAGATATCAAATACGTAACAGAAATCCCAGAACTGACTAGAATTTGATGCGTGAGAAATTAAGCACCAGGCTCTGGGATTTAATTCAAAAAGAATGTACGTACATCTCATTTCCGCAGAAAAGTCTCTTTAACATTAAAATGGCACCCGAATATCAGAAAACGTAGTGCGTTTTTTTTTTTTTTGAGCAATCACGATTGCTTATTGTTCTCACTCGGCTGTTTTGATGTGCTATCATTTTATTTTCCCACCAGCACCCTCTGCTGCATCACCGTCGACCGGCTCCTCACGATGCTAGCGGAAAACGTCTCCAGGTTGCGTCCATATCCTACGCACACACGCATACACACACGCGCATACAAACTCACACACCTACACACACACGCACACAAACGCCTACACACACACGCCCGTACACACACAGCACTGCATACACAACATGCACACACATGTATACATACACACACAAACGAACGCCTACACACACACACACACGTACACACACAGCACTGCGTACACAACATGCACACACATGCATACATACACACACACACGCGCGCACGCACGCACGCACCCACACACATGCGCCTACACAAACACACACGCGCATACATACACACACACGCTCGTGATATCGAAAAACATAATTTGAATTCAAGATGCCAAAAATTCAAATTAATTTTTTTTTTCATAACGAAGCTTCAATTTTCCTCCGTTGAAATGGACAGTATTCGTGAACAGGATCCGATATAGAAATTTTACGACAGTAAAAGCCCGAAATATTTTCGAGCTCGCCCTTGAAATGTGCAATTGAAGAACGCTCTGCAGAGTTACAACAGCACAAGTTTCTGTCATTACATTATACAGCTACAGACTCTACACTCCAAGGTCCCCCGTGCCTGCCACTACACGTGGTTTAACCGGTTGAAGACAACGCTGTTTTTTGATCCAGACCAAGAGACGAACAACCCCTGACCCAGCGCCCCGGAGTTATTGATTTGAAACGGGAACTTGGAGAACATTGTGACCACGACATATTTAACGTGCCCCCAGTGACCAAAAATACAGAAGATCTTCGATTGACTCGCTTTGAAACCAGGACCCTCCTCCAATCACGAGCCCAATGCCTTACCGATTAGAGGACCCCTTCCGTGCGGCCACGCGCTGCTGTACCAGGATGTAAACAAGTGGTATTCAATCTTTGTTTCACAGAGGCGACATCCACATGACAAGTATTTCTCCCAAGGCATCACATTCTAAAATTTAACAAAAATTAATTAGGATTATAAAGTTTTTCTTTTTTTTTTTTTGACAAAGTTGCTGCATCCATTTCAAAAAGGGCGTTCCTTGTTTTTCAAAATATTGGTCAAAATATGTGGGATCTTCAAAGCTAGGAGTAGAGTGCGGAGGCTTGACCTCATTGGCAAATCTGGCCCTATTCGCTACCAGGACACGTCCTTTATCGGCGCAAGAGACTGAATAAAACAAACAAACCCAGCACTAAGACTTATTAAAGTTGTAAATATACACTGCTGGCCTCGGTGTAGAGGCCCTACATTTTTTTTGCAGGGGGGGGGGGCTAACATTTATTGATACGGGCCTGTTCGCGACCCTTTTTCTTCAAAAGAAAAAAACTGCTCCATACGCAAATAGAGGACACTTTACTGGATCCATTACTTCAGAAGGAAGAAGTCCTCTAAAAGATTTACTTCGAACATGATTTTGAAAATGAATAAAAAAGAAACATTTCATTGAAGGTGAATGGGACCCTGAGCAGTTTGACTCAGAGCCCACGAGACTAAACTGGAAGGAATTAGAATCCAAAATGTCGACTGACATTGAAAGCGAATTCGGTGTCATCCTCTTGCACAACTTTTCCTTTTTCCAAGCCCAAGGTAAGCGAAAAATCAGCAAAAGGTGGCGCGAGTGAGAAGTCGACAAACAATTAGAAAATAAGTAAACAATAAGAGTGTAACAACGCCACGTGCTAGCAAGGCCGCTCGATTTTGTGTTTACTGCCGCGTTACGACCTTGGCACCAGTACGTGAGTGAAATAGGCGGGATCATGACCATTACGTGTTGAGACGTACGCCTCCTTCTTTCCGGTGGACGTTCAAACCCAATGATGGATGTTCGTCCCTGACAGCTTCTTCATTAAACATTGAAAGTGATTGTCGTGAGGTTTCAGTTCATGACACCATGCAGATGGTCTGTCGTTCACATCACCTTTTCCGATATCGATTGGTTGTAGGCCCGAGCGACGCGGTTGTACGGTGTGAAATATTGATAAAGCTGGTAGATAGCCAGGGAAATTTTCTGGAGCAAGAAATTATCGACACAAGTTCATTTGTTGAAGGAAAAAAAGTATCGCTTTTAAATTTGCAAGCATTGCCTTGAAGAAGCGTTTACAGATTTTATACTCAAAAAGTTGCGTCCCCTCGAGTCATGTCATCATCTTCCTTGATCAGTAACTTTGCGATTTAAAACTCAGAAATAGACTGTAAACTTTTGTTAAATAAACAAATTTGGTCATTTACGACTCTCCTATATCTTCGCAAGCTCAGAAACTCATGCTCAAATCTAACGAAATTTTCGTCTATTTGACGAAAGGCTTATCTCGTCACATTTTACACTAAGCAATTTTGTCAAATACGTAAAGCAAAAATTTCACAAGATTTGAGCATGCATTCAGTTCAGGAGGGATGTGCCAAACCTCCCCCCCCCTCCCCCCCCTCCAGAAAAAATCTGATTGTACTGTTGAACTAGAAAGCAGTTAATGCATATTACAATATCCACATTGCTACTTACAAGTGTTTCAGTCAAGAGTCAATGACTGAGATTTGTTCAGCACAAGCTATTTGCAACACTACTTCATATTTATAGTATTTGATCAGCTGAGAAAGGCTTCTTCTATTCTAAACACGTTCGCTGATTTATGTAACATGAAATGTCATCTTATTTGGTTCATCAGTAGATTTTTAGAATGATAGAGGAGTAAGTCAAATACTTGAAACGTGAATTTAGCATGGATTTGGGTTATTTTTAATTTCTTTATTCAGTGCACCAATTATGCAAAAAAATATTAAAATATATTACCCACAAGGAGCGCGAAAATTGTCCACAAGCCGTAACTGTTGTTCATGTGAGAATGATAGGAGAGTAGAGGTGCGACATCGATGTTTCAGAACGTCGATGTTAGAAATTAAAACATCGATGGCATTGATACATCGACCAAAAATATCGAAAGAAAAACATCGATGTTAAAAACATCGATATTCTAACAAAAACATAGATGTTTCCAAAACATCGACATCGATGTCGCACCCCTATAGGAGAGTAAGTCACTTTCCAAGCCGCTGATTGCACAGGCAGCAGGGCATGATTACCGCACTTGCCAACTGGGCCTGGCTCTGGGGCCCCATCTTCCTAAGGAACCCCAAATTATTAAAAGAAATCTGCATAGCATGACAGCAATACGAAAAAGACATGTACTATTTAAAAAATAATAATAACAAAATAATGACTTGTTAATTTGGAAAAATACTTCCATAAAGGAAAAATTTATTCATTCTGCCAGTAGCGTATTTACCATGTCACAATTATGAGGGACCCCGAAGGGGATTCATAATGCATGCACATGATAAATGATTTACATAGTTTTCTGATCGACAAAGAGACCCCCAAAAATGCAAGACGGACCCCAAACCTCCAAACCGGCTGCGGAGTCACAGCCGCAGTCGTGGAGTCGGAGTTGGACCGATTTTGGGGTAATTGAGTCGGAGTCGAAGAAGTTGAAGTTTCCAGAAATCGGAGGCGCGGTCGGTCATTTTCTTACCAACTCCGCAACCTTGAAAAGCATAAGATGGGCTGACTCCCGTGTCTCCCCTTCATACAGTAGACTAGAGATGAGTAAATTCATCCTTTTAAACGATCCGTTCATCACAATATCGTTCACTGTTTTGACCCGCAAACTGAACTCATTCATTTGAACGACTTTGTTCATTAAAAAAGTTGTAGGTGCAGGTGATAAAGCTTGACCACTGAAAGATGGCGGATGATCTTGAATCGGAAACATCATTTGTATCGTTTTTAATAGGTTGTTGGTTATTGTTTTGTTCAGTGGCGTAGCTAGACCCGACTTTCGGGGGGGGGGGGGTTACTTCTTATATATATATGTTACGGCCAAAGCCCGAAGTGCGGCCAGTTCGCGAATTGGCCAGCCATTTCGCGTACTGGCCAAGAGCTTTGGCCAAAGCCCGAAATACTTGCAATTACTATTGTATTTTCTACTTTGGCTGGCCATTTCGCGAACTGGCCGGGAATCCTTGGCCAAAACCCGAAATGATAATGGTAGATCGGAGATTGACTGGTAGACGACACATGTGTCACTTCCGGTATGACAGCGCTGCAAGTGAGAGAGACAGAGACTCCTCTACTTGTCCCCCGAATGGTTGCAAGACCTTCTGGGTTTAGTTGGGAGATGTGGAGTGACTAACGTTTATTTTAAAGCTTGAAAACTCCCAACACCAACGAAGATTATGTAATTTTGCTGTTTTTGGAACTTAAATATTGAAAATATATACCTGAAGAAGGTCCTGTATCTCGCTCAAAGAAGGGGCGATCACCCCTCCCTTGTATCCGTCCTTGAGGAGGGATAAATGTTTATGCAATTCGAAATGTCATGCACTGGAAAAAAATTGTGTAAGATTACCATTATAAATGGGTGTAACGTTCACGAATTCTGGAGTGTGTAGTATCTCTGTTTAAAGAACTCAAATTGTTGGAGGAACCTTGCACTATGTTTCGTGTAAGTCCCACCTGCAGTCAGTAGAATTCAAAGTGTATGCGTAAAGATCAATATCGGCACAGAGCTGGTAAAATCTTATGAGCGAAATGAAAACGGATCTTTGTGGCCGATCAGTTCTCTTGCTTTGCGACATGTCTGTAAGACTCCCGTTGTGAGTTCAGACCCCACCCGGTGTCCTGGGTATTCCTCTAATAGTGCAATAAAAACGTCTTGTTTGTAATTGGTGTATATTGATTGTGGAAAAAAATGAACTTGATAAATATTGAATAAACGAATGATTGAAAGCAAAATTTTTTAAGAAGACAAAAAACAAGGGGTTTCTAGCATGATTTTTTAAAAATACTGTTATAACGAAATTTCAAGTATTTTCACCTACTAATTTACTTTTGTACTTTCAATTTAAATCGTGTAGAAAAAAATATTAATTGATCATTTAATGTACCTACCTGGTTAATTTAAACCATCAAATAGTTAACTTGAAGTATAAGTCCACTTACATGAGAACCAGTTCAAGAAAGTCAAATGAAAGCTTAAATTTTGTTATTGTGTAACCTTTCAAATAATTTATCTGTAAGCATATAGAACATTATGGTCTAACCTTACGTAGAAATGAGTGAGACGCTACGCTATAGTTATATTACCATGGTGTAACCTTCCACAAGCGATGTGGAACTTTGCACCAGTTATATCAGTTAAGTTACTCCAGAGCAGTAGATGCAGCTATGCTTCCACCAAATTTAAGGAGTAAGGTTGGTTACACAATTGTTTTTTATAATGTGAAAGTTCACAACTTGTAGTAATCAGTGATGGGCTTTACACTACGTAATTGTTTTCCTCATTTGAAAATTAGTAAAATGAGCTATTAAAGCAGAATACTAAAAAATCAGTAAAATCTACTCATTTTTGAGTACTTCATGTTTTGATAATAGAAATGTTAATCTAATCCTCACGGTATAGTAAGAGCCTGAAGATTATATTAACGCCCTTTATTATTATCATGTTGTGTATCATCTTATCTTATACATATAAAATCTGAGTATCTATCTATCTATGTCCAAGCTTCTTCTCCCGAACGACAGTGAACTGACCATCGAACCAGGTATCGATGGATTCGTCATCTTCCCGTCTTCATGTTTGGCTATTTAACATAATCCTCCGATAATAATTAGCGGAGATATCAATTAAAAATTATTAATTATGACTCTTAGATTTCAAAATAAAATCCATATTTTTCGAAGGCTTTCCTCCATTCAAATTATTATTCAGTGCTTCAACTCAACTTTCCGGATGAACGCTTTTATTAAAATTTACAGCGTGAAGAAAATCATTGAGATGAAAGATCTGTTGCCATTTCTTTTTCTCGAATATGAACAGGTAAAATTCTTGTTTTTGTTTTGAGGCTTTTCCTGTAATCAGGGGATTTAAATTGTTTACTTTTTTGGGGGGGTTTTCCGCAATCTGCCGCAAAACTACACTGACTTTTTTTTTTGGTTCAAGCCTGAGTGTTGAACTCGCGTCACTTGACATAACTTTTATTTTTGAGGTGGACCGTGCAAAGCCGGGCGACGCAGCTATCATACTTAAACATAATTCAATTACAATAACGTTGATGAGGTGTTTTGGCAAAAATATGTTTTACTGGGGTTTTGCAAACCTTGCTTTACGCGCATTTATTTATTCCTTAACGCGTTAGAAACTAGTGTCAGTGTACTACAAAAGCATCAACTGGACTGCTCTTACATTTTTTAGGTAGCCCGTGCAACGCCGGGCACGCAGCTAGTTTAATTATAATAATCGCGTTGTATATTACATATCATACGTTCACTGGGGCTATCTATTATGGCTTAAATATGAGAATAGAATAAGACGAGATCATATTTTTATGTATTACAAGCTTATTTTTCACACAGAGGTATCATTTATATTTGAGCTTGTTTCTGGACCAAGTGTACTTAAGATAAAATTGTGCACCGAAGTACTCATTTCAAAATACTTCATTTTTAAAAGTTTATGAAAACAATCTGCTCTTCATTTCTTTCTACCTACTTTGGCCGATCGTTCCTAGCCACTTCGCGAATTGGCCGGCCAAAGCCCGAAATCAAGAAAATTTCTGGCTTTGGCCGGTAAGTTTTCAGTAATGCTGGCCAGTTCGCGAATTGGCTGGCCAATTCGCGAACTGGCCAATTTCGGACTTTGGCCGTAACATATATATATATATATATATATATATATATATATATATATATATATGTGATATATATAATATATATATAGTATATATATATATATATATATATATATATATGTGATATATATAATATATATATAGTATATATATATATATATATATATATATATATATATATATATATATATATATATATATATATGTATATATATATATATCATTGCTTGGAATTTTTTCCTTTTCTTCATTTTTTTTTCTTTCTCTTCTTTCTTCTTTTTCTCTTTTTTTTGAGACTAACTTTTCGGGGGGGGGGGGTTTGTCCCCAAAACCCCCCTCTTAGCTACGCCCCTGGTTTTGTTATAGATAGGATCAGTGAGAACGCGCCTCTTACTGCTTGGCGCTTTCTGGTCAATTCTACCTATTATAAATGATACAAATAATAATGTTTCCTCTTCAAGGTCATCCGCCCTCTCTCCATGGTCAAGCTTTATTTCTGCGAGAGAAACTGACGCGAATTTAAAATGTTTCATCACTTTCGTTTTATTAGTCTAAGGAAACTCAACTAAAATTACCTCACAGTTAAAAAATATACCAATAAAAATTTGACCAAAAATTAAATATAGAAAAATATATTTTAGATATGTATAACGCAATAGCTTATGTTTAAAGCATTTATACTTCATTTTGTAAGCTATTTATCGGTAATCGAATGATATCTGTTTTCCATTCTAGAAGTCGCAAGTTCGATTCCTGCATGGTACGAAATTGAATGATTAAACGAATTAGATGATTTGATAAAAATATGTAAAATTGACGTGACGTCCAACAATCTTGCAGATATGATCTTAAAAAAATAATGAATAAATAAATAAATAAATAAATGCCGAATACTGCCTTATAAGACATTTTGAAGGTGAAAAATAAAACAAAAACTTGTTTTGAATGTGTAAAATGAAAGCTATACCAAAACACACACAAACAATATAAAATAAATATCTTCGTTCAAAAGAACGGTTGTTCATCTTTTGGAAGGTCATACTGCACCGTTTATTTTGAGAAGTCGGTCTTTTTGACCCGTTCGTTCATGAATCACTCATCCCTACTGCGGACCAAAATTATTTTTAAATCTTGGTGATGAATTTCTACACCCTGTTTTGCAACAATATTGCTACATTTGGTAAATTTGCCTCGACACTCATGAAACTATTTTCAGATTTTCCAATCATTTTGCGGTTATTTGCAAAAAAAAAAAAGAACGGGGAAAAAAAACTGGAAAAAGTATTTCATAACAAAACAATGTTTGCGTCGCATTCTACGCTTCATTAGCCATAAAGAATAAGATTTTGTTTACTGTTTTTCTGTCTGATGTAATAACTGTTGTCATGGTAATCGAACGAAATGAATTGCTCTTGCTTGGATAAGGAGGGGAAAATGTTGTCTTAAACAAACTTGTGGTTCAGAGTTCAAAAAAATATTTTTGTTTTTTCTTTCAATATATGGAAAACCTGATGGAAAGATAACGTACAATAGATGACAAAAAAATAAAATTAATTTGATTTCTGAAATTTTGAATTCAAATTATGTTTTTCGCAATCACGAACTGAGACAGGACCCTACTCATTGGAGTTATTGTTTCTAGAAACAGCTCCTGTCCCCCCCCCCCCACCCAAGCCTGCCTCTCCTCCTGGGCGGTTAAGTGTGCATAGTTGTGTGTGGAGGCTTGTGTGTGTGCGTAGACCTGTGTGTATGCACGTAGGCGTGTGTGTGTATGTGAGCGTGCGTGTGTGTAGGACATGGACGCATCCGACCAGGAGAAGCGGATAGCTCAGGACCGGAGCAGCCGCGCCGCGCCGCCTGCAGAGGACGGTGGGCGGTGGTGCTGCAGCGGCCCGTGGTCCAAGCTGAAAAAGGCACGGAACTTTAAAAACAGTCAAATGAGAACAATAAGCAATCGTGATTGCTCAAAAATGCAAAAAATGAAAAATGAAAAATTTGCAGTTACTGCCCTTTACCTGCACACGGCAATATTGCAACCCTACTGTCGCTAGTTTTCAATTCAAATTAATTATAGGAGACGTTGTTTTCTCTGACCAATGACTGCTGAGAGAAGTCAAACCAAGACCCACCTGCTTACGTAGGATGTTACCTGTCCAATGAGACAACTGTCTTGACAGCAGAAAATTAAAATGTTTCACCTCTTTGGCTAATTTCTTAAATTTCAAGGTGACGTATTCATGCTTTAAAGCCAATCACGCACTTGTCAATTCTGTTCCTCAACTTTCCTCTCCGTATCGCCCCTTCATGAAAATGGACACTTCTGAAAAAAGCGGAGTGAAGGGTCAACTGTTCGCGATCAGACTTTAATAACTGCTTGGGGATTGAACGTTGTAGCGCCAGCTGCATCCCTTTCAGGATGCCATTTGGCTCCATATCAAGGTTGCCAGATTTAAGTACAGTAAATACGGGACAGGATTCTAGGAGTGAAAGGGGGGGGGGAGGGATATTTTTGAGATTGAGTGCAATCGCTGGTTATGGTGTATTTTTAAGGGGTGACAAACAACCATGTTTTTATAGCTTTCGGAAGATTCCTCTCAGTATGTTTATGGGTGAGCACAATTTTGGGTGAACTCCCTCTCAGAGAATAAAGCAAGCAATAGAACGATGTTCAGTATACGTATACAGATCGACGTTGATAGGAACAGGTGCTAATTAATTTTTACTTGCGTTTGCTATAAAGGAAACGGCAAACTTTTCTTGTTAAATGTGACTACTTTATCCGAAAAAGTAATGCAAGGAATCGTGGAGCAAAACTTCTTTTTTAATGTCACACCAGCCGATGGGAACATCTGAATAAGTAAGGCTCAGGGTCTGCCGCCAAAACAAAAACATACAAACCAAATGAAAACGATACAATTTTTGCATTTGCTGCCGCATGATTTTCTTTTTACTCTTTATTTCACATGTTTTGTTATTTTTTTTTCCTTAAAATAATGTCTCGTTTTGTAAAATACTGTTATTAGCCAGAATACGGGACTTTAGCCGTCCCGTATGTATGTTTCCCGCCCGGAACGCAGGACAATTTTTCAAAATACGGGGCTGTCCAGGGGCGTAGCTAAGGGGGGGTTTTGGGGACAAACCCCCCCCCCCCGAAAAGTTAGTCTCAAAAAAAAAAAAAAAAAAGAGAAAAAGAAGAGAGAAGAGAAAGGAAAAAATTCCAAGCGATTACACACACACACACACACATATATATATATATATATATATATTATATTTATATATAGATATATATAAAAGAAGTAACCCCCCCCCCGAAAGTCGGGTCTAGCTACGCCACTGGGGCTGTCCCTTGAAATCCGGGCCGTCTGGTTATCCTGCTCCCTATGGCACTCCTATGATACGCCTAGGAGTGCTATTTGGCTCTTAATGGCTCCTCGAAGGGTGCCATATCGAGCCCAATGGCATCCTGAAAGGAATGTCGCTGGTGCTGCAACGTTCAATCCTTCAAAGTCCCTTATGCAATCAGCAGTTTTAACAGTGCAATGTATAATATTATTCAAGCAATTTCAATGGGGTCGTTTCCAAAATTTTAAAAGTGTTTTTCTTCGGAAAGAGCATGCTTAAAAACACAGAATCTGACCATTTTTTAAATAATTTCTTTACGTTTAATATTTTTAAAAAATTACTTAAATCGGTGCTCTTTCATCGTTTAACGCTTCTGCCGATGACATCACAAATGATGAAATGCCATTCACGGTCCAAAATATTTAATGCGCATCTTTACTCACGTGTATTGGCAACGATATGGTTGGTAGCAAGCGCAGAGCGCAATTTTAATTCGCTGTTTAATTATCAGAACGTGGAAACGCAGTAAAAAGATGCGACAAAGTGCATTATTTGTGACGACATAAAACCTTGTTTGAAAAATCGAACATTTAAAAAAATTAATTTAAAAAAAAAAAAAAAAAAAAACTGTTGGGAAAATGAAAGTATTTTCTGGGTCCATGGTTTTTTTTTTTTTTTTTTTGCTCATTCTGTCCATTTCAATGACTAAAAGTAGTACTTTTGACTGAAGGAAACCACCCCGTTGCAGTTTCAAAATCTTACTAATATTATATATGCGAAAGTTTGTCTGTATGGATGTATGGATGTTTGTTATTCTTTCACGCAAAAACTACCGAACGGATTTTGATGAAACTTTACAATAATATAGCTTATGCATCAGAATAACACATAGGGTAGTTTTCGTCCCGTTATGGGGGAAAAAACCCCCTTAGGGGGGCAATAAAACACAATTTTTGTATAAATTCTCTAATATTGGGATGAAAAAATACTTGCACATATTTACATTATATGTCCATCGAAAGCTCTGATTTTTCTGCTGAAGATGGCACCTGTTCGAAATTTCTACGTAGAATAAAAAACGAGTTATGTGCTTTCTAGATCCATGTTCGAAGGCTTTCCTCAACAGTATTTAGTGTATCATCTCAACTCCCTGTCGATAGCGACAATTGTTGTATTGTTGACTTTCTTTGCTTTTCGTGATTTTTCAAGGCTTTTCTCAAGTCAAATCTTGAATTAAGATTTTTGCACAAGATTGGCAAATCTTACTAATATTATATATGCGAAAGTTTGTCTGTATGGATGTATGGATGGATGTATGGATGTTTGTTACTCTTTCACGCAAAAACTACTGAACGGATTTTGATGAAACTTTACAATAATATAGCTTATGCATCAGAATAACACATAGGGTAGTTTTCGTCCCGTTATGGGGGGCAAAACCCCCTTAGGGGGGCAATAAAACACAATTTTTGTATAAATTCTCTAATATTGGGATGAAAAAATACTTGCACAAATTTACATTATATGTCCATCGAAAGCTCTGATTTTTCTGCTGAAAATGGCACCTGTTCGAAATTTCTAAGTAGAATAAAAAACGAGTTATGAGCTTTTTAGATCCATGTTCGAAGGCTTTCCTCAACTCAATACAGTATTTAGTGTATCATCTCAACTCCCTGTCGATAGCGACAATTGTTGTATTGTTGACTTTCTTTGCTTTTCGTGATTGTTCAAGGCTTTTCTCAAGTCAAATCTTGAAGTAAGATTTTTGCACAAGATTGGCAAATAATACATGATTTGGCTGATGATTTTCCATTTAAACGGAACTTTAATGTAATTAATGGTTTTTATTATTATTTATGCTGATTGAACACTTACTCATTATCCAAACAACCAGCAGATCGCCAAAATTTTTGCAGAAAGATTTCCGTAGCTGATGCATTTGGCAGTTTTTTCAACGTTGCTGTTTTTGAAGCCGAAGACTACGTCATAATGTTTCTCAGCTTTCACCATGTAAACAAAATATCGCCAGTCAAAGAATTTTCAAAAGACTTTTTTTACTGTGTTAAATAATCCAGCAACTAAATTAGGCAAATCCATAAACAGCACAAAAACTTCCATTAATTTTCCTTTTTGCACAATTTCAAACAATCACCAAATTTTACTACTTATTTTGGTAACATTTCGGATGAAACTGTTTAGCGCCATTTTATGGTGACTAAAAATATCTCAGCATCTGGCGACGATATCTCTGTAACGAAAATTAATATCATATCGTTTTACAAAGTAAGGAAAAAATGGGGGAGCATCATCGAAGGTACCCCGAAACGACTTTTGCAAATTCGGTAAAGTCGCACCAAGAGCCACAATGATTGAAATTTCCCGAAATAACTAAAGCAAGTACAGTAAAACCTGTAAAGTTGACCACCTTTGTAAGTTGACCACCTGTCTATTTTGACCGCTTTTTTTAGGAACGGAATTAGTCCTATCTTATATAATGAAGGAAAACCTCTGTAACTTGACCACCTCTCTATCTTGACCACCTGTCTATCTTGACCACTAATGAACACCAAATTTGGTTTGGAGTATTGTAAAATACCCTTTGTAAGTTGACCACTTGATTTATTTTTTTAAATTTTATTTAGCAAATTATTTTATTTTATTATTTTTTTTTATAGCTTTCCAAGAATATTTTTGATGCCAGACCAGCATTTAACCATTTAAATGAAACAGCAGCATAACTAAACCTCCTTTTAAGTTTAACCACATGTGAAAACTACTAAGAACCCTTTTATTCTCCAAAATTGTTTTTCTTTTGTTGCTCTATTTGAGATTGACTTTTGTACTCTATGTTCAATGAAAACATGTGTCAATAGAAAAACACAAAGTATTTTTTCCAGTTGCAATATTTTGGCAACAATGGAATTGTGCAAAAGAGTAAAGTTACTTGCATTGCAGTATTTTTGGTGCAAGGGATTAAGAGATAGGCCATTTTCATTTTCAACTGCCTTTTTGAACTATGAGAGTCCAACTTGTTGCTCTTTGTGTTATAGTTTTACATAAAATGGCTTCAAAAAGAAAGTTCGTTGAACTTGAGATTGATAAAAAGTATGAAATATTAAAATTAATTGAAAGAGAAATCCAGAGAAAATTAGCTGGAAGACATATGGAATTTCCAAAACTGGTCTAATAAGTGCACCAAACTTCAATAAGGAGTTATTTTGTTGAAAAGTATATCATCATGGGGTTATAAATGTATATGAAAAAAAATAAAGCGAAAAATTTGTAATTTTTTATTAGCTATGAATTTTTAGGAACTGTTAATATCAAATGAGTAACTTTTCATAAACAATAAGATTTTTTTTTTGATCAATTTACTGAAATTTTAAATTTGCGTGACACATTATACGTGATTCTGGGAAAATAATCTCTAAAAATATTTGAATAACATTTTAAATTATTGTTTCAAAGTAATACTAAACAATGAAAGTGAGTTGAACAGAAATAGTAAGTGTCAATTAGTCAAAAAATGAATAAATGGTGCAAGAAATGACAAAAAAAAAATCATTACCCCCTTTATAAGTTGACCACCTGTCTAAGTTGACCACCAAAGTACTGCACCGCAAGTGGTCAACTTACACAGGTTTCACTGTATAAGGGGATTACGAGCGCAGCTACTTTTTTTTAATCACTTCGTACTTCATTAGCCATACAGAGAAGGTTTTAGACTCCATGTTAAAAAAAAAGTATCAACAGATTAATCTTTTTAAACATGAGAAGATTAATTTCATGTTTTTTAAATTTGTATATGCTTAAATATAGTGCTTTCGTTTCTAAATCAATACTACTTTGTTCTTTATACTTATGGCTAGTTTAGTTTTATGGGTAAGGAAGAAACTCGATTTTAAATCACGTCAAAAAGATGTGTTTTAAATTCTTTCACTTAAAACAGAAAACAAAAGCAAGTAACGATTTTTTCTAACAATTATTACTGACCGAGGCAACGCCGGGTATTTTTGCTAGTATTTTATAATTTGAAAATGATAGATTTTTAGCTTCTTGAAAGTTGGAAATTACAATGCAAAAAATATTATAGTGAAGCGAACGGCAAATTTGGATTTGCCTCAGCGTGCTTTTTTTTTTTTTTTTTTTCTGCCATGCTTTCCACACATTACTTAGAGATTAAGGTAGATGTATATAAATGTAAATAAAATCTATCTATACCTGTACTATAGCAAAAAAAAGCTGAGAGAAAAGCAGAGGGGGCTTCCAATTTAAGGAACCCGACTGTCTAAAATATTAAAAGCAATTCAAAATATTAAAGGAAAAAGCGTCTCTCCTTTTATCGAAACTAAACCAGTTTTGCTCTTTCCCCTCCCCCCCTTTGTTTTATAAGCTGTACTGCTTTCGGAGGCACTTTAATATTTTATTCATAATAACTAAGAAGCAAGATAACATATCCACGTACTGGATGAAATACGCTATGTCGACAGCTTCGTCCACACGAATGAGATTTGGAACGCGAAAATGTGTTCAGTGCTTCATATTTAATCAAGTTGAAACCTTAGTCCACGGTTGAAATGTTTCACGTTGTGTTTTGCACGATTTTCATTCCATTCCTTTCCGAAGTTCGAACAATCAAGATCATTCAAGCCATCGAGTCTAAATCAATTTGGAGAGAAGAAATTTCAGCGATAAAGATTTATATCTGAGCGGCATTTTTACGTTGATACTAAATTAGTGTTTGTGCAAATGACTTATTTGACACTCGCAACAAGTTTATTTGCATGAAAATAAGTAAAAGTTTAATAAGTAACGAATTTTGCTATAAACATCATATGGATTTTTTAAAAAACCATCATTTTCTCGGGATTCCTGGCACTACGAAAGGAGTTCCGCAAGTGATCTCTATCTGCTTAATAAAGACACCAAAATTTAGTAAAATTATTTTGACGTCTTTTATTCAAATTCTGTCTTTCGCAATCACGAATTGCGATAGGACCCTACTCGTCGGGTTCCACCTTTAAGTTCGGAATCTATATTGACTTTTAGTTTCCCGGTAGGCGCTAATGTTAAATAATTTTAACTCTTTAAAATGGAACGGAAAATTGTTTCAATCAAAAAGATATTTTCTATACATGTTCTTCATCAAGAGCTTTTTATAACAAAGTTTGTTTGAAGTAAATTCGCCTCTAAGTGTGGGATTTATTTGCTTTGAATTTCCTCGTAGGCGCCAATGTTAAGTTTTTTTGAACTTTTCAAAATTGAACGAAAAATTGTTCAAATCAAAAAGTGAAATATGGGAATGAGGTGTCCTTGCCGAGATCTTTCGAACAAAAAAAAGTTTGTTCGAATCGGACTATTCATTCAAAAGTTATTACGAGGGGAGACAGACAGACTGACAGACATTTTCCCTCCATCTCAATACCCTACTTTCCAATTTTTAATTTTTCGATATTTATCTAATTATTTCATTTATTTTTCACTTCTTTTTTTTTCTTTTTTTTTTCGTGATATTTTTAAGATGCATTAAGTCTTCTTAAATGCTTTTTTCTTTTTAGGACTTTTGCTTGGAAAGTAGGCTAATAAGATGCATTACGCCTTCTTTCATGCTTTTTTCTTTTTCTGACTTTTACTAGGAAAGTAGGCTAAAAAATTGTTAGATCCTATGTTTTTAAGCATTCTCTTTCAGCAAAAAATACTTTTAAAATTTCCGAAATGACGCCATTGTAATACATTTATAACTAATATTGTAAGACGAGAAAATTATTGAGGTCTACTAAGCACTTTTAAATAGACCACCGCACCATATAAAGTCGACAGAAGCAGTAATTTCATAACTTGAAAAATTACCTTCCCCCTATCTTTGCTACTACTTATATTCTCAGACCACATTTTAGAATTTGATTAAACAGATTTCTTTTTACCATATTTTGCTGAAATAAGCACTCTAGGTAATCCCTCCCTCCATAATATGCTAATCCAGCGATTTAAGTTGCAATGCGCAGGTCTTCAACTTCAAAAACAACTGATGCTAGCTGTAAAATGATATCAATAAAGAACCCTCAGTGATAGTTATTTTTAGATATCGACGATGCTTAGTTCAGGAGGAAGTTTCGTATGTTCAGATTATACAAAGCTCTTAATTATCAAAATATCACTATACCTCGCAATAATTTTAAGTCAGCATTTAATTATAAACTAACAGCTAAGACGGAAATATCGTCTTAGATATTGGTTTATAACTAAATATCAAATATCACTTTTTCTAATCAAGTTCGAAATATTGGGTTTTTTGAGCAGGTCCGTTATTTCGAATTTTTCCTAGGGGGGCAAAAGGTTTAAGTACTCTACTTAAATTTTTACGAAAAACAGCAAAAATCACGCCTACATAGATGTAAATGCATTAAATTCTCAAAACCAGGAGGGGAGGCGGCAATTGTCCCCACCAAATCCCTTATTTTTAATATCACGTAAATCAAAATGTCACAAAAATGTAAACCAAAGAGAATTTTCCTATTTTCCTCGTAAATGCAAAGCCCTAATTTTCAAGGGCGTTGCATCCCCAAAAATATAAATGTACATTAATGCTATGTTAAATGCATGCTTAATTTAATTTTTACTTAATTATATGTATGAACGTTATTTGAATAATACGCGATTGTTCTTCACTAAAGACACTCAATATCGCGGAGCCCCCCCCCAAAGCAGGAGCCCCCCCAAATGAGGACCTCTCAAAACACTCCCTAAAAACTTTAATGGAGCAGTCTGCGCAATGACCCCCCCCCCCCCCCAGCAGGGCCTGATTACCGCACAGGCCTTCTAGGCCTGGGCCTGGGCCTCCTTTTCCTAAGGGGCCCCAAATTACTGAAAGAATTATGCAAAGCAATACAACTATACGAGAAATGCACATTTTTAAAATAACGACTTGTTAATTGTAAAAAAAAAAAAACTTTTGTTAGTGAAAATTGTTATTCACTTTGCCAATAGAAAATTTACCATGTCATAATTAAGAGAGGGCCCGGCCCCAAAGGAGATTTATAAATGCACATGATAAAGTATTTGTATAATTCAGTGATAGGCAAAGGAGCCTCCAAATATGCTTTCCAACTGGCCTTCATACCTGAAAATCAACCGTTGCATTCCACTATAGAGCCTTCAGGGGGACTCCAAATTATTGTGGGTCTAAGGCCTCACTTTTAGTTAGTCGGGCCCTGCCCCCCAGGTGGGCAGCCCTGCTTTTCAAACATTGTAAGAGTGAACAGTTGAACACCCCGCGAGTCTCTCTCCTTGATACAAATGTGCAATGCATTTGAACTTTTTACCTCTCTAGCCCGTCAGAAAAATGTAAACGGCTAAGATAAAGCTCCCTTCCCCACCAAATAAAAATACTGTCAATAAAACTGTCGGAAATCAACAAAATGTGATGGGTGAAAACGGTGGTCATATTTGGATTAAGGGGCCATTTTACATAAGAATCAGCAAGAAAGTTGTAAGAAGCATTTTGATAGGCTTGTTTTTGGCTATTATGCACTAGATATTATTTTTGTACTGATAAAAAACAGCAAGAAATACTTGAGAAACCATTTTCACACATTTTCTTATTGAAATAATAATGTTGCGCATTTGGTATACTATTATTACACAAAAAGTACATACATAAAATTTTGAGATCGTAGATGTAAGATTTAATGAATAAGAAAAAGAAAAAGAAAAAGTACATACTGGCTTCCTAATGACGCTGAAATTGTGTAATCATTAAGTTTTTAACTACCCCGCCCCCTTTTCTTCTGCAATGAAAAAATTGAATTTTTTACAAATAGCTTGTCTATCAAAAACAAAAGGAAAAAAAAAGTAAATGAGATAAAAAGTACATTTTTGTTTCTTTTTTACAAAACAAATTTCCCTCAACTGTTCTCTGGATACTGAATACTGATTTAACCATTTTACTGTAAATGTAGGGGAGTGTGGAGCAAAGTGAAATGGTTAAGATGACTGAGTTTTTCCAAAATGAACAAGTCGGAAATTTGTTTCGAAAATTGCACTACACAAAGAAAGAATATTGTATTTTACAATGAAACTTGCATTGAAACAGTATTTTTTATTTTTGCAATAAATTTGAGTTTCAAAAAAAAAAAAGTGGAAAAATTGCACTTTTTTTTTCATGGGCAAAGAAAGTGAGAAAAAAATAAAATATTTTTCTAAATGAAATATTTTTTATTCGATTGTAACACTTATTTTTGATCAAAAGAATCGGTAAATTAAAGGTTGAATAAATAAATGGAAAGATAATGAAACAATAAACGAATAATTAAGTGAATAAATCAATTAATATATGAAGAAAAATAAAGTATAGCGAGTAAAAGAATAAATGAATAAGAATAAGAGTAAATGAATGAATAAATAAGTGTATAGCTAAATGAAGGAACATAAATAAATGAATTAATAAATCAAAACGAAAGAGATTTATAGTAAATGACTGAGTGAGTAAATGAAACAACTATATTTCACTTTGCCCCGTATGTACTTGACTAATTCTACAATTTATTTAAAACACAAATAAGCCTAATATTAACTAAATTAATACTGCATTGAATATTGAGAGGCCTCAATTAATATTTAAAATGTTAATAACAAGCACTTTATAATTTTATAGTAACAAAAATAATTTTTGACTTACAGTAAAATATTACAATATGAGTACCATTTTTTAAAAATTGCCTATATTACCAAATGCTTTAATCTTTGGCGGTATTTTTTTCCTGATTTTAATAGACTACATATGGTACTATATAGTTAAAATAATACCAGATAGGTGGAGCTAAAAGCATAGTGAATATTTCACCATTTCACTTTGCCCAGCTAGTTCACTTTGCCCCATGTTCCCCTACTTTTATGTTTATACATAGACTAATAATAAGAGTAGGCCGAGCTATGGCAACCCTTTTGCTGCTCATAAACCAAACCATGTGACTGGTGGATATCCTAGCAACAGCGTGTGTTAATCGTAGCAGACGATCAATGCCAGCGCGAAATAAAATAAATAGAATTTATGGAACACGGAAGAATGATCTTTTATGGAGTCCGATTTGTAAATTTGTTATTCTAAGTCGTAAATATTTTGTTAATATAGTGAGTTTTTCGTTTAGATAGTATTGTGCATTTTCTTTAGTCAATTTCAATAACTCTATAAGCAATAACAGATGCAAGCGACCAAGAAGAATCAGCAAACGGTAAGATTTTTACCTACAGTTTCAATTTAAGATACCGATTAGTACATTTTTGCGTTAACGCAAAACGTTTACGCCATTTCGTTCACGCCAACGCTGACAGCTCCAAATGAAATAAAAGTTACCGAAAACTGATCAAAAACTATTACTAATGTCAAAATAATGCATAACTAAAAGAAAAACAGTTCAATCTCTGCACCTGGAAGTTTTTTTTAATGAAAACACATTGTCGTAAAATACATGTCGAGTGCCAAACTGTAGATAATGCTGCCATCTAGCAACCATGCTGCCAAAGTCTTCGCCAAGCCATTCCACTAGTCACATGATACATCTATGAACCAATTTTCTTCATCAGCAAGAATGAGAAAGCTCGGTCTACTCTTATTATTAGTCTATGTGTTTATAGTATAATTATTACAGAAAAGTCCAATTTGCAGTAGTACTTATTTGCTAATGTCTTTGGTGTTATGACAGTAGCGTTTTTTATTTTCTTAAACAGAATGAGAAAATTCAACGTGTTGTCTTCTTGTTTTGAAAAGATAGGAATGGTTTAGAAAAATACGAATAAAACCCGATGTTGTGTCATTTCGTTCAACAGCGCAGCATCGCCACCTAGTGAGCGCTAGGAGAGTGATGAGGCAAATGCTAAATGCCGCAAATTTATCGTTGGTGCTAGGTAGGGATGCGAAACTTTAAACTTTCCCGGTTTTTTCCACTGGGAATTTAAACCATTAATTTTTTTTTCTAATTTTCCGAGAATTTTCAAAGCATTTTTTTCCGAAATACTTTTTTTTTTACTCCTCCGAATTAAAAAAAAAATGCTTTGAAGATTTGCCAAGTGCCCCTGGTTCTTCGTGAATTGGGATTAAATCTTCATTACTGCAAAATAATATAAGAAATATTCGTAGTGTTCTCTTCAATTTAATTTTCACAAATGTTTGGACTTTTCAAGCTTTTGTTATAAAGAAAGATCAAAGTATCTTAATCTTATAATATGATTGTAATACTCTAATTCTCCTAATTTATTAACTAAATTTTAAAAAACTTCGTTCATTACATTCGTTAACGCAGCACATAATGTATGAAACAAAATAAGCAAAATTTTCCATTCAATTCCCAAAAATTGTTATTTTAGTGATTGTTGATTAAGATTTTTAGAATCTGATGTAATATCAGAACATTTTGTAAAAGCCCACTTCCGTATCGACCATTAAGTTCGAATTTCATTTTCCCTTTTCTGTGTAATAGGTATAGAAATTGTACTTAAAAATTATGAAACAGTTTTTTCTCTTCAAAACTTCTAATTTTCTCAAGGTTATGAGTGTTTTCCCTAAAATTTCCATCTTTTCCCCTCATTTGCAATCCTTCCACGATTTTGCATAGGGAGCACGGGGAAGGAAAGATAAGCTGTAGCTTGACCACGAAGAGATGGCGGATGAACTCAGTCTCCTATAGTTATTTGCTCAATTTCGAAAAAAGGTCTAACCCCCAGTAACGGACACCGAAAAATCTGATGATATCCAATGAAAAGATGAGTAATGGACAAAATTCCTCTTTTCTCTTCAAAATGTGCAAAAATTCTTTGTTTTTACAAATAAAGCCTTATTAAATCACCAGTGTTACCCGCACGGCTTTGCCCCTGTAGTAGAAAATTAAAAGGTCATTAGATTCACCTGTATATTTACAATTAATGGATGATGAAATTCTCGTCAATTTGCTAGGTTCATTTGTTCGCCCATGTTACGATTGAACGTTGTGATAATTTGGTAATTTACTCGTCCACGTTATGATAATTTGCTCGGTAAAATGTTCTAAAAATTGGAATAGAAAAAGAGCAAAATCGAATTTTCGAAAAATCGCTTCGAGGTTCGCACCCTTATGCTACGAACTAATTTTGTGCCATATTTCATGAAAATCGGCCGAACGGTCTTGCGCTATGCGTGTAACAGACAGAGTTCCAGACATCCGGACTTTCAGCTTCATGATTAGTAAAGAAAAGAAAATGTGCATGTGTATGAAACACCAGAACTGGATCATAAAATTCGATCTGAAAACACTGGATGGTTGCACCGTATTCATGGGCCACATTAAAACATGTTTATGGCTCGTGTTGTTACTTATTAAAGCTAACCTAATGATTTTCAAAAAATTAAAACTATGAAAATTTTTTTAACAACACTATATTTGCATACAATATATTAGAACGAAAATTTAAGGAAATTTTAAAACGTAACTGCAGTCTCTGGATGTGATAATCGGACTGTCTGGTATACTGCAGGCAGTTCTGGGACCTTAGCCCTGGCTTAGGAGAGGTAACGTATCCTTCATCGGACAATCAACCGCCCACCGAAAAACTGAAAAGTCCATTTGTGTTGTGTATGTCTGTGTGTGTGTGTGGGGGGGGGGATCAGATTGACTAGGTGAAAGCGTTTTTTTTTTTTAAATTAAACATGTACATAAAAGAATATTTTGAGTTTCGAATTTATTTCCGAAATACATTAAATATGAAGAAAATAAAAACAACTACAAATCGGGAGATTCCAAAGTAATAGAAATTTAAATATATTAACAAAAGGTTACTTTTACAAAAGATGGATATCTTCTAAAAAGGCTTCTAGTGCGCAAACTGGTTTCTACATAAAATGAATGTTTTTTTTTTTTTTTTTTTTGCCCAGACTTGCTGTTCACCGGAAGGGGAACGCCGATAAATCTCTGCGCCTTCTGGAAAAATCATCTAGCTCCCTTTTCCCATTTTTCATTCCCCGGAGAGAGACCGCTTTTCCAAGATGACAATGCACCTAACCACATAGCAATGGTAGCTGTGTTCAAGAAGTTGGTGTAACATGACAAGGAGCACATCTACCCGGGTCATCTACCTAAGTCCTCAGTGAATGATTGTGAACAGACATTTGTAATCTTAACCTCAACTCGATTTTGCCACTATTTTCGAATTATCTGCAGAAAAAACTGTTGCAACTTTCAAATGTTCTGATCCTCTTTGCATCCATCATATATCGTATGCAAATTAAAATTCAGGAAAAGGGTTATCTCAATCTCTTAAAAAAAAGAAAAAAAATTTCACCGAACGGAATGTGTTAATATCTTTAATGGAGAAAGAAAATACTCCCTTCCTTAAAAGTAATCCTTAAATGCGAGACTTGTTACCTGTCAAAAACAGATTCAAAGATATTTTATTTATTTATTTTTGTTCACCGCATTTTTAAGAAGTTTATAGTTGGGGGAAACCTAACCTGGCAGCGTCGTAACGTTGTGATTAGGATCTGCGCAACCTTTACAATGCTGCCAGGTTAGGTTTGTTCCAATCATTGTTGTAGAAGTTAAGTTTCTGAGAAAGAGATATAAGTCTTTTTATGAAAACGGTGCTCTTTTCTCAAGCGCGTAATGTCTTAGATGTCATTCTAAAAAAAAGCGCTAATTAATGTTCAAGTCAACTGTCTCATTGATGGGATAAGGATCAGCATGTCTATGGCATCCAGTTTCGTCCTTTTTGGTTAGTGTGTGTGGGGGGGGGGGCATGACCCCTAAGACCAAACTGCTGGTTCCACGTTTGTTGGCAGGAGATACACATAGAAAAAATATTTGGAAAAAATGGCTTTAACTTTAGGAGACAAAAATGGCAGCATTTAAAAGGAAAGAAAGAAAGAGAAGAGAAAAGTAGAAAAAGAAAACATTGTATCAGTCAATTACAAATGGTGACCGAAGAATATTTTCACTCGCAAAAAGAACCACGTAAAAATATATCGCTTCTAAACGTTTGAAGAGGTAAGACAAAAAGGTTTTTAGACAAAAATGTGCTGCATAGCACGACAGTAGCACATAGGTCATTTAAAATATTATATCAACCACTCAAGGCGAATAGAAATGAAGTCATGTTGCATAATGCATTCTAACACTTTCTTCTGAATAAAACAGCGAGATTTTTTTCTGTAATTCCTGCAAGGGGCGGCTCGTCACTATGGGCCGGGTGGGCCAAGGCCCCCCCCCCCAGAAAAATTGTAAATAATCAAATAGATCATTTAAAAATAACGTTTTGTATTTCAGCTAAAAAATTTAAAAAATTAGAAAAAAAAAGCAACCACGAATGGGGGACATGAAACACATTTTAAATCTCTAGCACCCTGCATATCGCTTCTAAAATATGAGAAGTTTTCCGTCTGTTAGAGTTCGCGCTTGCAAGCTCTAAGAATAATAGGGAAGTTGCAACCTATTAAATGTTCATATTTTGGCTATTGGATATTGTTAATTGACCCTCAAAACTAAAAAATTCACCATCGCCGAATTTTAAAACACCGTGGTTGATTTTTAATGAATTTTTAAAAATCCACGTGCAAAAGTGCGCTCTTCTGACACGTCACGAGCCTACGTCACAGGGCGCGAATGGGCAGCCTTCCGCCGAAGATCCCTTGTTTTCGCTAGGGACATTTTGAGCGGGCTGATATCTTTATTTTTTAGAAATTCAATAATCCTTTTGAGCACACTATGGAGCCGGATTCGATAAAGCACAATCTAAATAATCTTTCTCATGTAACATCAATGATGAAAAACGAATATTTCCGAGAGGATGAGAGGTTTAATGTTCCAGAAACGCGAGGAGTTAAATGCGAGGAGATAAGCCTTTTACGTTTCGTCTTCGAAGTCGAATGCGTGACCTTCGGCTTCTCCCCTATCGGAACCATCTCCCCATGACGTCACTTCCTATGCCATTTGACGTCACAAGCGCTTGAACTTTAAAAATTAATTTAAAAAAAAAACTACTCATCGTATCGCAAAAAATTTTTCACCTATGATGTTCATACATGTTACTCTATCATGTAAAAATAAAATTGAAAAATCGAAAACTTCCCTATTCTTTGGGCATTTCCCGATTGTGCCCCTGCTACACCTCCGCTCCTAACCAATCACGACGATTCAACCAGACACCAAAACGGCAGGTCCGTCGTGTCACTCCGATTTCTGCTGCGTGGGCTCCAGCTCCTTAGTCATCGGTATAATAGCTTTACCCAAAAGAGCATTTACCATTTTATGGGTTCCCCCCGATTGAATCGCATCGCATCGCATGCATATTTTTATTTATTTATTTTTCTGTTTGGTACTAATGTGAGCAGAATTTTCTAAATTTCTGAATGAAGAGTATGTTTTCGAATAGCACACAGTACATTTCAGTTGGTTTTGAGTGTGGTGCAAATAAAAGTTCTGAATTGATCCGGAACTTTTACAAAAATCTTCCTTTCCAAAAACTTACAAAAAACGGTGAGATGTATTCAATTTTCTTTTTCTTTCTGATATTTGGCCGCAATTAATAAGTATTAATCGTATAATAGATCTTATCGTTATGTGTTTTCTGTTCAATAGTATTCTAAGGTGGAACAAACCTAAATTATTTCAAGTTGATCCAGTACATCGCTTCAAGTCCTTAAATTCGTAGGACCACATTACATCAAAAATGATCAAACTGTCGAATTTCTATTGCTTATTTTAAAACTTCAGATTGTTTCAAACTTTATGAAGAGAGTTTCAACGCTCTAGTTTAATTATTTAAAAAGTTATTGGCTTTAGATCACTCACACTAGGTGCGCTTTTTCTCGATTTCGAAATGTTTCTGAGCATTCACGAATTGCTTATAGTTTTCACTTGACCGTTGAATGACGTCTGCCTTTGATTTTATTTCTCTACTTTTATAATGCAGGTATCCATGTGCCTCGGAATCGAATTATTTATTAACGACATTCACGACTTTACACAATCCTTTTGACGCGAAAATAGTATCCAGCACATAACATCCAGCATTCAGCCCCTGGCATTCATTTGAATTTAACGTTATGAATTCAAACTATGGTTGCGACAAAAGGCATTAGTAGAAAAAAGAAACTCCTCCTATCGCAATCCGCGATAGTGAAATCATAATTTCAACTCAAGATCTCAAAATCTAAACTTTTCAAAAGTTGAAATGTTCTTCAGTGTTTTGATTTTTGTTTAAAGGGCATGAAAATTATTTATTGGTAAATAAGTAAGCGCATACAAAGATTCCAAGGAATGACATATTTTATTTAAATGTTTTAAAAAATGCTATGAATTTGATGTGACCCCTAGGTATTAAGATGTAGTTTCACAAAATAAAAATTGAATCTAATTCTAATTTTGATTAATAAGAATATACTAGTGATTGAGGAAACTGTTTATGTTTCTAGAAAAAAATAGTTACCAATTTTGTAATTTGATATAAAGAAGATTGCTAAAACGAAAGTTAATACTACCCTGCGTGATCATGTGATCGGTTGGCATCAAAAGTGTAATGTAGTAGTTTGATAAATGCTGTGTGTTGTTTATTGTTAGTTGCATGGGGTGGGTGGCTTTAAATTTTGATTGTTTACTTGAAATTAAAAAAAAAAATTGAAATGCTCAAGTGAAGATTTTTCTAAACAATATCAACTTTGACGCTAGAAGAGAAGTTCGAAATAAAGAAACTGCAAGTTCAGCATTACTAACTGCAGTTCTCTAGATTTTATCTGTATAAATATTACTGTGAAAATTTTATACAGCGGGTCCACCCGCTAAATTAAGGAACGAGCCGCCACTGCTTTAGAGTAAGGAAAATAGTTTCTAAATAAAATTATCAGTGCCTAAAAACTGCCGCTAGAGCAAAGATAACGGTCCCTAAAAATCCCCTTTGAGAATGAGAACAATCGATCCTAAATAAGCTATGAATGCCTAAAAACTGCCGTTGGAACAAAGAACTTCCTTAAAGTTCCCCTTTAGAGTAAGGACAATAGATCCCAAGTAAAGTATTAGGCCTTAAAACTGCCGTTAGGACAAAGATAACAGTCACTAAAAATCCCTATTTAAATAAAGATTGCCGTGTCTAGAGAATACTGACCCATTAGAATACAGCGCACGGAAAAAAGAGTGCTTTTATCAATCATCAACAGAAAAATATACAACAGTAAGTCACCGTCCCTAAGCCAGTGCTAAACTACATGCAACATACCAGACAGCCCGGCTATGGCATTCTGAGACTGCAGTACCGTTTAATTTATCTCGCTTCATATTTTTTTCTGTTTAGCTTCGGAAATACCTTTCAATGAAAAATGATAATTGGAGAAATAACTTTTCTGATTTTTAATTACCATCTCCACTATTTAACGCTCCCGACGTCCTTCATTGGCACCCATATATGTGTGTGTGGGGGGGGGGGGGAGTGGCCTTTAGAAATTAGAACTTTCTTGCCTCTTTTAGTACTTTTTTCTTTGTAAAAATCTAAAAACGTCATTTTTTCTTCAGCCATAAATGAATAAGTTATTAAATAACTCTAAATTGTATAGAAATCAGTTTCCATGGGGAAAATATCCTGCTAAACCATGGGGAAAATATCTGAGCTCCCCCCTTAAAATTTTGCATCTGCGCGCCCATGTACAGAGATGAAACACCAAACAAAATGGCCTCCGCTAGGGAGGCTAGTTTGGACTAGAGTCCCTATATGAAGGGAGTCTAGCTTTGGGTATGAGAACTAGTTTTTATAAAGGGACTCTAATTTAGGCTAGTGTTCCTGTATTAAACATGAAGGGGCGCTAGTTTGGATCCTTTGAAACTTCTCTCCTCCAGAAAAAAAACTGTAATTCATCATAGACACATTTCAAACTAGGCCAGAAATCGATCAGCAAGAGAAGTGTATTATTTTGTGCTAGAACTTGCTGGGAGTTTTCATATTTTGTGATTTAAATTGTTAAAAAATATCATGCACCGTTGTCATGCATTTAAGAAAAGGTAGAGCACCAGCTAAGAAAAGCTAAGCCTTTATCAGTACAAACATGCTTTTGAAATTCAACGATAGAGGTCACAGGTATTCGGAACTCCAGCGCTCGAATACGCTACCTTGCGGTGATTTACAAAACTGCAAATGAAACTAAAACATTGCCACGTTGCGTTCCACGTGTGTCTGTTGACGTAAACACAGGCAGTTTGTTCTGAGTATTTATTAACGCAATCGATGTGTCTTAGTTTGCTTTCAGCTACAGAAATTAATTCGTCCTTTAGTAGTATTCTCGAGCTTCTCAAAATAATGTTAATTTTCATTATTTCCTTAATAATTGGTGAAAGCGAAAATTCTGGATTAACAAACTTGGATAACGTTATACAAGGTAAAAAATTTTAATGTTTTGTATGAATTTGTAAGAATATAGGGGTTTTTTTTAATCTTAAATTAATTAAACTTACCATATTTTACAGCAGCATTTAGTTGGAATGGACAGTATGCAAAATATTTTCTTGAATATATTATCGTAGAACAAAATGAATAACCGAGAAAGAATTTACTTTATTCCTTTTATTCTCAGCTGAAAGGTTTCGCCAAATTTGTTTAGGGTTATAGTTTTAGTATAGTGCGAGCAAAGTAGCCTTGGCGAGATTTCGCGTTTTTAGTTAAACCATTTTTAATTTTTATCATGAGTGGAATAAAATGGTAGTAAGGTTACAGAATTCGATAAGTGAAAAGAAATAATGGTCAATCAACTGAAAAGAAAACTACCACCATATATCCGTGAGAATTTTGTTGATGATTTGCATAACATGACACAATTAAATCGTAACTCAGAAATTAGAAAAATTGAAAAAAAGAAAATTTTTAAATTAACCGATTCGGGAATTCGAGAGAAATAACTCAGCTACAAATGGAAAACAATAAGCGCTAGCCAAGCAAGGCAAAAAAGTATCAACTTCTTTCGATAACAATTTGTAATGTCATATTGAATTTTCTAGCATTAATTGTTATTCTTGTCAGGCTACAATTATTATTTCGTTTTATCAAGAATTGATAAATATCGAATTCAACATCGTGGAAATAGCTGCTGACGTTTAGTAATGCTTCTTGAATTCTCATTTCTTTCTACGTGGGCCAGAATATCCACAAGACTTTGAAAATTAATTTAAAAATAATAAAGCGAAAAAATCTTACGTACGAACAAAAATCACAACACTTTTAGCATTTTCTTCGTTACCATGTGCGTTTGTTTTAGTTTTTAAGTCCGCCATTAGACAGTGACTTCAGTGCCCCCTATAGTTCGTTGGAGTTGCGAATTTATTTATTAATAATAATTTTTGATAATGGTGGAATTTTAGTTCGTATTATTATTGATTGAAGTTCAATACTTCCTTTCCCATTTACGTGTAGTATAATATAATGTAAATTTTTTATTTAGATCTGTACGTAGTCAAGTTGTATTCAACTCAACACAGCTTTTCATTAAAGACAGAACTGCCGGAGATTTGTTTATCTTTTCTCGCACAGGAAAACACTTTGAAAGTTCAAACGCGATGGCTGCTGCATACACGTTGTCCGGCACAAGATGCGCATCGAAGTGTTTTCTCAGAAAGAAAGGTATGGAAAAATGTAAACTGTTCCAAAGTGTCATAAACTTACCGTATTTTATGTCATATAATGCAATTCGTAACCTTTCTTCAGAGCCGAATGGTCCGAAAATTGTAACGCAGGATATTCCCGGTCCAAAGTCCGTGTCTCTTAAAAAAGAGTTAAGCTATCTTCAAAATCCTGCAACTGTCCAACTGTTTATTAATTATAGTAAATCTACTGGAAATTACCTATATGATGCAGATGATAATATATTTCTTGATGTTTACAATCAAATTTCGTCAATGCCACTTGGCTATAATCATCCAGCGCTTTTGGAAGCAGTTAAAGATCCAGCCAATATTGAAGCATTTGTAAATAGACCAGCATTAGGGGTTTTACCTCCAAGCAATTTTGTTGAGAAATTGAAAGCTAGTTTAATGTCGATTGCACCTCCTGGCTTAAAAGAAATTCAAACAATGGCTTGTGGATCGTGCTCTAATGAAAATGCGTTTAAAGCTGCATGTTTCTGGTATAAATATAAGGAACGTGGTGGCAAAGCTCCAACCGATGAAGATTTGAATTCATGCATGATAAATAGTTCCCCTGGCTCTCCTGCCCTTAGTATTTTATCGTTTCATGGCGGTTTTCATGGTCGCACCTTTGGTGCTCTTGCCACGACTCATTCTAAACCGATACACAAATTAGATGTTCCTTCCTTCGACTGGCCAATAGCTTATTTTCCAAAGTATAGATACCCACTGGAGGATTTTGAAAGAGAAAATGCTGCCGAAGATTCAAAATCTTTATCTCACGTTGCTGAATTGATTGACCAATACAAAAAGAAAAGTCCAGTTGCAGGGTTAATTGTTGAACCCATTCAAGCGGAGGGTGGAGATAACCATGCTTCGGATAATTACTTCAGAAATCTTCGCAAACTTTGTCTCGATAAAGGAGTCGCTTTCATTTGTGATGAAGTACAAACGGGAGGTGGTCCCACAGGAAAATTTTGGGCCCATGAGTATTGGGGTTTAGAGATTCCACCAGATATAGTTACTTTTAGCAAAAAGATGCTCACTGGAGGATATTTTTACAGAGATGAATTCAGACCTCGCGAAGGATACCGTGTCTTCAACACTTGGCTAGGAGATCCATCTAAGATGGTCTTGCTGCAAGCAGTCATAAAAGTTGTCAAAGAGCAGAATCTTCTGAAAAACATGGAAACTACTGGCAACCACTTATTGAAAGAAATGAAGAATATTGAAAAGAAACACTCTGGTAAACTGTTCAACGTGCGCGGCAGAGGAACTTTCGCGGCTATGGATTTTCAAACTCCCGAAGCTAGAGATAAAGCAGTAAAAGCATTGCACAAGCGAGGAATTCACTGTGGAGGAAGTGGTTCTAAGACTTTGAGGATTAGAACCGCTTTAATTTTTGAGTCCAAGCATGCAGATATATTCTTAAACCAACTTGATAAAACTCTAACCGAAGATTTTTAATTTTTTCCTTATATTAAAAAATTTCCAGACCTATATATTTCATATGAATGTGCCATAGGAATTTACTCAAAATCTAGATTTTTTATGTGAAAGAAAATCTTTCAAAACGTCTGAAAATTATAGTAATTAATATTTTTTTACAAAATCTATTAATAGTTATTATATCCATGCATATATATGAAGTATATTTTGAAGAATAGTAGGAATATAGCAAAATTCCTATGTACTTCAAAGGCAGGCCTGTTATTCTAAGGGTTTATGTATCACTTCCTGGATTTTGGAAACATAATGTTATGCATTTCTGTGTGTATCCTGTTGCCTTTTTTCCGTAAAAAGTATTGAGAAAGCTTTTGAATGACCATCCTGTTTAAAAGTGTTAATTAGATGTGTTTTCACTTGTCACTTGATTGTATATGATATGTTTAGTTTGTTTGAATACATTTTACAAATTAGCCCTTTTAAATGATTTCAAAGAAGGTGTCTAAAAAATGTAGGGTCAGGTGTGGTGGAATGGGTAGTTTATTAATCTTTCAAGTTACAAAAAAGAAAAATAATTAAAAATTAAAAATAAAAACACTCATGTTATTTACAATAGTTTAACTTTATTTTGGTTCAAGAAAAAAACTGAATGGAAACAGTCAATTTTGTGGTAGCCTTCTTGTAAGTTATATTGTAAAAATCAAAACTAACCGATATTGTTAAAACTTTGTTTTGAGGATTTTGTTAGTATTTAGATGGCAGTCTATTGTTGTTATTTTCATAAAAGGAAGTCTCCTTTGTCAACTGAAAAAATCAGAAAAGAAAAATTCCATGCATTTTAAGAAATATGTTAAAATTTTTTAAGTGGGGTGGAATGAGTATAATATTAGGCTTATTGACATAGGCTGTGAAATTAACTTTTTTTCTCATTAAAAGTTATTCTCTGAAGTAAGTTGTTCATTTTATCAAAAGTTTTTAATTCTGAAATCTTTATGTTACGGAGTTGCTTATGGTTGCCCTAAATCTGGTTGGATTGAAGACACAATCTCTAAAGAATGGTTTAAACTTTTCGCAAGGCATCTGAAAAGATCATCATTTGCCTACCGCCATGCAACCACTAGACAACTCCAGAGCTGACTGAATAAATTAAAAACCATTCTGATCAAACTCCCATTCCACTAAGCTTATGTTAAAGTACAATATCTACAGGAGATTCGGTGCTAGTTGAAGACAGTGTTAAGAAATTTAAAACGTATTTTGTTGCTCAAGTTCTAGAACCTTTATATACTTGTGCTTATGTTGTAAAAATTCTTAGGAAGTCTTTGATGGGAAATTTTTTCACCTTCCCCTATAAAGAGAGAATGGAGATTGAAGAAGAACAAATCATCAAAACCTAAGTCAGCCAATCCTCAATAATCGTGGATATTATACCTTTAATTGCAGTGAAATTAGAGACTGATAGATTTTTACCCTTATATTAATATATTTTTGTGAAAAAATAATAGATAAATTCATGTTTTATCTCTGAAATTTAATTGAAAACAATACTACCCATTTCACCCCACCCCATGGGGTAGTTGGGTATAAAAACAGACTTTGAAATAATTGCTTTTTCACTAAATAATAAAATTATTTCAGTAATAATAACTATGGATATATGAAGTGTATTGTTGAAATGTAAAAACTCAGTGAAGATTTTTTAATTGTTGTATATCGAATTTGAATAGTTTAATAATCATTTAAAAAATACCTATTTTTACACCCATTCCACCCCACCTGACCCTATTCTCTTTTTACGAATGATGCCTAAAAGTGCCATGTATGATAAAGATGCACCGCTGAGCAAATTGGCTGATTACCAATTAGTTGGACAGAAAGTAATCAGCAAATTAATCTGCTGCCAATTTAGGAAGGGGGAGTAAATATTTTTATGTGTAATTTTTTATAAAATTGAGCTGTTTGACAGTTGTAGTTTTGGTCAGACAAAACTGAGTTTGACTATGGCATTGGTTAAAGCCAGCCAAAAGTGGATTAATAATAAAGCACACTAATATGTGTATACATACACTTTATATGAATAATATTGCACATTTTAATGCTCACGTAAAGGAAATAAGATGTTAATTTATCATAATTGAAATGATTTTTTAAACTGATTAAGTGATTTAAATTCCCCTTTTCTCATACTAACAGTACTAATTAATCACAACTGAGACAACGGACACTAGTTTATTAAGAAAACTAATCAGCATGCAATATAAACTGAAATAACTTTTTTTTCATAAAACTTGTAACATGTATTCAATTTATTAAAAATTAAGTAATGTACTTTGAACAAATTTGAAATTCATTTTATGTGCATGAAACAAATATATCTTGTGCTATTTCCAATGTTTAAACATTAAAAGAAAAATTATTTCATATTTATCTTGTGATGTGACCAACCTTTTGAAACATGTATAAGTTACTACATGCATAGGGTGTAAAATTAAGTGTTAACTTAAATAATGAATAGTGGCTGATTATGAGATTGCTATTTCATATTTCTTTTATTCATGTAAGCGGAGGTGGGGCATGTTGGCTCACTTTTTTACTTATCATTTTTTATCTCATCAAAAAATTTAATGATCAGTTCAATTTTGTACAATTAGATTCACTAAACACTTCTCAACCTCACAGATTTTTTTTGGAAGTGCTGAATTGATAAACCTTTTATATATTAATTTCTTAACCAAGTCTCTTAAAGTGGACCAACGTGCCCCACGGGTGGTTCACGTTGGACCTCATAACTCAAACAACATTTGTTATAATTTTAGTAATAAATACTATTAAACTTTGTAACTAGCTTATTCTCTGTTGTGTGTAGAGTGAAAAATATTAAGTTTAAAGATCAATGTAATATATTAAATTGATTTTTTTATAAATAATTTTTATTTAAAAACAGCAATAAGCATTCACCATTAGTATGCAATTGTTTTTTAAAAATCAAAAGAAAAATCATGGAATATTGTTATAATTATTGTGATTTAAGAGGAAAAAAAAAGTTTTTAAATTATGTAGGGTAAGTTGGTTGGGGTCCAACGTGCCCCACAAAGAGTGGACTAACCTACCCCTCCTTCTTGGTCTGAAAAAATGATGTCATAATTTTTTTCTTTTTGACAAAAAATGAAAAAAATTGCCAATTATATTGAACTATAAAGAAACTTACTTTAAGAAAGGAGTTAAATTTTTTCCCCGCAATCTTAATGAAAACCATTAAAAAAAAATAAAGTTACAGTTTTCTGAAAATTACTCAGGACTACTGAAAAAACACTTTCTGAGATAAAATTTATTCAATATAACTGTACCATGTGACTTCATTATAGGATTTGTAGGACCATAGGTGCTATTTGTTGGTCATAAAATAAAATAAAAAATATTAATAGTATTAAAATAATTGAGACCGGTCCAATGTTTTTACCTTGCCTCCTCCCCCTACTCATTTTTTTTTTTCATATTATTTTCTATATCCCCTTCTAATGGCCAAAAATAGACATAACTGATTTTATCCGAATCAGTTTTAACTGGTTTTATCCATGCTTGAATCCACCCGTGTTCTAAACTCATACAATCCTGCTTGTGATACATTTGATTCATCTCACGAAGATGTCTTAAATTACTGCTGAGTTCTTAAGAATCCCTCCGTAAATTGAATGCAAAATTTCATAAAAATAAAATGTCCATTTTTTAAAAGCTTTTGCTGTCTTAAGAGACTCTAATTGTCAATAAAATATTATACTTTTCAAAATAATAAAACTTGGGTTTTTTCTCTCATCTCGTAGAAGAATAAATAAAAAATTAACTGCTTACATTTTTAAAACTTGAATATGGCACCTTTTGGTAATTTACATGGCCGCAGAGAGCCAGGGCGGGCCCCTTGTCAGGTATGTCCCGGGCTCCTCCCGCCCCCCAGAAAAAGAAGGAAAAAAAGGGGAAAATAAAAGAAAAAAAGCAAAGCTGCTTACTGGAAAACAATTAACCCTATTTTAAGTGCCACAACAGTAAATACCAAAAGAGTAAATTTCTTTATATTTTCTCTTATTCAAGTCCCCCAACCCCTTTTTTTTCTTTCTTCCTTCCTTTCTTTCTTCCTTCCTTTCTTTCTTTTTTTTTTTTTTTTGGTCAGTGTCGCCGGGCCCCCTTGCAGGCTCGGCAAGGCCACCTATATGCAAAATTTTAAAGGGGGGGGGGGCTCAGATATTTTCCCCATGGTTTAACAGGATATTTTCCCCATAGAAACCGATTTCAGTACAGATTAGAGTTATTAAAATTTCACATTTTTAATAACTTATTCATTAATTGCTGGAGAAGAAATGTTTTTACACTTTTGCAAAGAAAAAAGCACTAAAAGCAAGGGAGTTCTAATTTCAAAGGGGGAGCTTGAGCCCCCACTTGCCCCCCCCCCCCGGTATGGGTGCCCTTGAGGCTCGGGCCCCTAGTTTCCGACTAGGCTGACATGACCTCTCTTCGGGCCTGATAATTTAAGAAATTAGCCATAGGGGGGTTAAGCATTCCATTCTTCCTTAAGAAGCATAGGCTTCAGACGGTTTTTGATATTGTAATTTGAAAAGAATACAAATGAGAAACGCAATAAATATAGAAAAAAATACTGTAATTCACTAAAACTGAAAAGCAAGCTGCCATTTGCTAGAGTCTGCAGCTTCTCCTATAGTTTACTTGACTTGCAAACTTTAAAACCTGGTTTTGAAGTTATTTTTCAACATACTGCTGTAAAAAAACTCGGAATTAGTTAAATTGTTTTGTCGAGTAAGAGCTATGAGGCATTATGAAACCATTTTTCTTAACTTTAAAACAACTATTTTCATTTGTTTCCATTTGAAATCTTGTATGTGCATTTTTTAAATCCATTTAAGCATTTGATATTTTTACGTATTTAAACCAAGTATTGCTCAATCTACTTGCATAAATCTGACATTTTTACACCTATATTTGTACTTTATTCTACCAGTTTTAAAATTTAGTTTTTAATTTGCTGTATTCTTATGTAAGGAGCCATTTTGTACCATAATGGGAAGCAGTGGCACAGTAAAGGGGGGCGGGTTGGGGGTAACCCCCCCCCCAGAGGCATTAGTTTTAACAAAAATTCGTATTCTAATACTATAGTTTAAACATATGAAAATACTTTTAATTATGAAACTCCCTTAAGAAGGTTTTTTTTTTTTCAAAAAACCCCCTCCAAAAGGTTTTTCTGACTGTGCTAGTGATATGAAGTATCAGTGCTGTAAAAAGTTTTCTTGTATTTAAAAAATGATGATTTGTACGTGTTGCAGACGTGACCCTATGGGCTACACCTACAACACATGCTTGGGAGTAGCCCCCTCTTTTGGGAGGTGCCTACTCCCCAAAAGCAAGGGTGCATCCCCCCTCCCAAGAACATGAGCCTCTCCCAAAAAAAGAGAGAATCCCCCTCAATTCCTCCTAAAAATTTCAATGCCACAGTCTGCTATGGTGGGTTACTCATCCCCCTAGGTGGACACCCCTGCCATACAAATCATTATTTTTCAAATACAAAATTTGTTTCAGAAAGTTGCATTTTATGTAACATGATTGTTCCTTATGTTCGAATACATCACAATCAAAAGCCAAAGTTTTAAATTCTGGAAATAAAGAAAAAATGTAACACCCATGCAAACTTATTGAACATTATACAACTATTTGTAAACTTCTTTACTTTAAAAATATCTGAAAAACTCTTAAAATGTCCTTTAAAAAATCAATCTAAATTTTTTCCATTCCTGTTGTCTTTGATTTATTCTTACTCAGTTTTTTATTCTGCATTTGAAAGTGCATGAATATTTTGAATTTTAGGAACGCTTTTATTGATGAAGCATTTATTTCTGTATGGATCAATGAATTTAAATTTTGACTTTATAAATTAATAGATTTATTCTGAAATGTCATTTTCCCCAGATTATTTTGTTTCAATGAAGGTCAGGGCTTAATTTGTGTGGGAGCTCAGCTCCTACACTTCTTTTCAATTTTATGTTATGTATGAATTTTTTCATAGAATAAAAATTCAGGCCCACACACACTTCCTGCAACCGGTTTATGATGCTTGAAGACTGCTGTTTCATTCTTGTGATGGACTCATCAGTCTGGAATATAGCCAGTAATAGAGCTGGAGGCAAATTGTTCTCTTGTGGAACCTGATATTACCAACAAATTGGTAGCTAGAAATAATTTAACACACTAGCAAGATTCCACAATGAATAGTGTGGTTCAACTCAAAATTTAAAGATAAAAGCTTGGATAACAAGCGATAGGTCTTACTGGTGAACGGTTCGGACTGTCGGTACACATGTAGTTCTGCCTCATTGGTACCTTTTTACATTTTACTGGGTTCTTGATTTTCTGTCGTAATATAATTTATCCAAAAAAATTTGTACCATAAGTCATAAAATTATCAGTTCCACAGGCAATAGAATTATGTTTTTAATCAGTGAAAGTGTGATTAATTACATGTTAGCATTGTGTTACTACTATTATTTTGGTTTGTTTGCATTCTTTCCCCCCCCCCCCCCAATTTCTGGTTACTTTCTTTCTTTTGGTGCATATTGCGGAGGTTTATTTTGATGAGGATTGCAATCCGAGTGTCTTGCCTCCCTTACGCATGATATATTTTTATTCTACACAGTACAGAATACATAGAAGCAACACATAAAAGAATTTATATCACAAAGAAGGGAAAGTACATCCAGAGCGAGGGTGGGAGTCGAACCCACCGCCTCAAGTGTGTGAACAATCGCTTATATCACTCGGCAACTGAAGCCCTGTCTGGTTAGAGCCGCTAATATAGATAGGCCGGCGCATTAGCTTAAGTTTAGCCATTTTGGAACGGATTTTTCACTGTTGCGGAGCTAGGGTTACCAGAGAAAAGCTTCGGGTTTTGCCAAATTATCCAAAAGTAATAGTTTATTTAATAAATAATTCACCTGCAGCTCTAATAATAGTTCCCAGTAAAACTCAACAAACGCGATAACTTGCCGGAAAAGGCAACCACTCAAATGACTCACTGATTTAAAATGACTGAACTTAAGCTGATGCGTCGTCTCGTATATATAGGGGCCTTACGTCTGGTTACTTGATACATTAAACAGCATTTTGGGAATGCATTTTAAAATCTAGTGTTACCATTGAAGAAGCCACAAAAACAAAATATACTTGATCAGTTAGTTCTCTATCAGTTAACCAAAAACTGTAAATGCAGAATACTTCCCTTCGACTCTGGGATATCCCAGCATTACCTTTGGAGGGGATATTTCGATAATTAGGAATCTGGCGATCTTTCTTCATTGTCGTCAATTTTTGGCTCCAGCGCCTGCGCGAGAGGTATTTTTCTTTGCAAATCAAAACAAAGAGATCGGAAACAGGTATTCACATAGTGTTACTATAAATCAGCATGGTTACCAAAATAATATTATTTACGCCAAAAATGAGACGATCGCACCAGATTCCCAATTATCGAAATACCCCCCCCCCCCTTTGAATATTATTTGTATGACTTGATGTTATTGACGTATGACATTGTTATAGAGCAAAAAAAAATACGTGAAAGTAAGAGTCAAATAATCTGTTTATTCTAACATATGTAATGCTCTATGTGTACTTGTATGTCATTATATTTGTACATATGTTGATGTTTCATAGCAAAGATAACTAATTTAACAATATAAGCATTTGCACAAATGTTATTGGGTGTACACAGATTGATTATTGTGATTTAACAACTTTAAAATGCCTTTAAGTGATAACATTAAAAGGGCTTCCTTTACACAGTGCCTCCAAAGTATAAGTATATGTGTACTTCGTCAATTTGATTTGCTTTTCTTCATTGTAGGTTTCTCTCAAATTGCAAATTCGAGTGTACTGGAGTATTATGATAAAGTGTTGAACAAGTGTTCTGTTTATAGTATGTTCTTCATGATGTGCAAAACAGCTATGACATTGATCTTGAGCATGGGCGCCCCATATGCAAAATTCTAAGGGGAGGGGAGGGGGGCTCAGATATTTTTCCCGTGGTTTAACAGGATATTTTCCCCATGGAAGCCGATTTCAGTACATATTATAGTTTTTAAAATTCGACATTTTCAATGACTTATTCATTAATGGTTGGGGAAGAAATATTTTTAGTTTTGCAAAGAAATAATAGCAAAAAAGTTCTAATTTCTAGGGGGGGGGGGCTTGAGCCCCCACTTGCCCCCACCATATGGGTGCCTATGATCAAGGGCGCCCATATAGGGGGCAAAAGGGGGGGGGGCTCGAGCCCCCCTTACAAATTAGAACTTCCTTGCTTTTAGTACTTTTTTCTTTACAAAAATGTAAAAATATTTCTTCTCCAGCCATTAATGAATAAGTTATTAAAAATGTCAAATTTTAATGACTCTAATCTGACCTGAAATTGGTTTTCATGGGGAAAATACCATGCTAAACCATGGTTAAAATATCTGAGTCCCCCCCTTACAGTTTTGCATATGGGCGCCCATGCCTATGATCATGTGACAATAGGCAGCAAAGCAAAAATTAATTGCAATATAATAAAACAGAAATGCCTCTGAATCTGCTAGTCATGAACCTGTAAATAATCCCTTGCAAAAGCATAGTGCATCAGGGCCGTATGCAAGAGTAGGTTTTCTGAAATCAAACCTCCTCCGAAGTTTTTCAAAACTATTTCAGAAAATGCTTTTTACTGTACTTTTTTTTTTTTGCTGATTTAAAAAAAAAAAAGTAATGTAATCATTATTTTAAATTCATTCGAAAAATGAAATTAGTATTATTCTCACATACACCAAATTGTAATGATTTTTTTCTGTCTGTTAACTACTGTCTATTAAATGGCACATTAATTAATACTTTTATGTTTAGTATTGTTTCATTTGTAAAATATACACAGTACATAGTTAAATATAATGATATTATTTTATTGTTAAATATGATTTATATATTTTGAAGTTTTATTATATACTTTTATTGTGGTTCTTTGTTTTCAGATGAGTGCCAAAATTTTATTCTTTTTGTTGTTTTTTAACAAAATAGCGTATTTATGTATACAATCAAATCTTGTTATTATGTACTGTACAGTGTACACTGAAGGATGTAACTACTCATATTACCTTTACTTCGTGAGGTTAGAAGAGATGTGAGGAAAAGCATTTTGAACAGCTAATCAAACCTCAATAAAAGAGATTCAAATTGTCAAGATTTGGTTGTGTTACTATGTTTATATTAATGTAATAGGCCCTGTAGCAGAAACAGCGCGACACTGCGACATACGTTGCAGATTCTCAGGAACATTTTCAGACTATTTCTTAGTTGGGGCAAAAAAACTACTTTTTGACGAAAAGAGTCTTAAATTTCAGCCATCGATACGTTGCACTAGCGGCACACGCACGGCTTTGCCCGTTGTAGAAAATTAAAAGGTCGTTCAGTTCGCCTGTATATTTACAAATTATGGATGATGAGTTTCTCGTCAATATGCTATGTTAATTTGCTCGTCCACGTTACGATAATTTACTCGTCCATGTTATGGTGATTCGCTCGGTGCAGATGAATTAAGTCCACCAATGATGGCTTTAAATTGAAATAGAAAAAGAATAAAATCGAATTTTTGAAAAATCTCTTCGAGGTGCAGACCCCTATGCAACAAACTAATTTTGTGCCCAATTTCATAAAAATCAGCCGTAAGTTCTAAGCGCTACGCGCGTCACAGGGATCCAGACTTTCAGTTTTATTATTAGCAAAGATTTTGCAATAGTAAAACCCTTCCTAACGGACACCCCTCTAATCAGGGTTTAAGCTGGGTTCAAAAGTTCTTTAGCATAAAAGCTAAAATTAAGGGAAAAAATGTTAGCAAAATGCTAAAATGTTACACATTCTCATATGTTTATATATGCCTCAGTGTGTTTATCTCCAGTTGAAAATAAAATTCATATTTCATCTGTGACATCTTTGAAGAAATAAGTACAACAGCTATTTTTTTAAAACATAAAATAAAAAAAGAAAACACGATTTAGAACGTTGCAGTCCCATCCTCCTAATAAAGCAGTTATTGGGGGGACATAATGCTGGATAAGACTAATAGTTATTGAACTTAATTGTAGTTTAAAACATCTTAGCTAAGATTTAAAAAAGATTTAAGTTGATTATTGCCATGCATGCTTCCTCTCTAGGATCATAACATTTCTTCTTTTTTAAAAAAAATATTTATTTTTTATTTGAGCAAAAAAGCGAAAATGCATTGCTTTATTTTCGCAATTCGGATAGTGTTTTCGCATTATGCGAAAAATGCGACCGTAGCGGAAACCCTGCCTCTAATGCGGGATACTCCTCTTATGCGGACAATTTTTTAATTCCCCGATTTCAAGGCAAATAACATTATTACAACCCCCATCTTGCGGACACCCCTCTATTGCGGACAAAAAAAAAAAAAAAAAAAAAAAAAAACCTGTCTTTTCAGTGTCCGCATTTGAGGGATTTTACTGATTGATTTATCTTGCAGACTATTTAGGGGTCTTTAATTTGCTCCGCAGGCGTCTGAAGGGAAAAAAAAAATCTGCTTTCGGGGTAATAGGTACATAACGGTATGAACCTCATATTATAAACCCTGACACATGTGTCAAGATTAATAATTAATTTGTTTATGATGTAGTTTATGTGTGATCTTCTGTAGTTTCTGGACTGGACTTAATTTTTATGTGAGCTCACGGGAGCTCAGCTTTGATAAATCTCTTCAATTTTACATGTATTTTTACTTTATTGGACAGAAATCAGACTATTAACGTTGATGTATTAATCAGGGGTACCCAGCCTACTAAGAGCAAGGGCGCAACCTCCCTAAATATCGCAAAGAACCCCGAACCAAGACCCCCTCCCCCCCAAAAAAAGAAAGTGAAAAATACCCCTCTAAAACAACTTCTACTAAAAATCTTAATGGCGCAGTCTGCGCCATGACCCCTTTCCCCTAGGTGGGCACCCCTAAATTAGTTCTGGTTCTGAAAAGACTAAAGGACTCTCACATTTCTTTTGTTAAAAATCATGCCCTGTTTCCCGAGCAAAACACGTGTTGTGGTTTTGAAAATGTGTGTGTCTTTTTTCGTTTTTTGCTTTACGAAACATTTTAGCTACATGTTGCAAAATCCATCTTTTTTTTTCTGTAATGAAGAAATCTTCTTTTATTGTAAAAAATAATAAATGTAAATTTTTTATGAGCTTGTGCATTTTTTAGAAAAACTGTGCATTATTGAATTGAATATTGAATTATGTTTTTTACTTCCTTGTACGAGGTAAAAGGAGTTTTGTAACCACGCGATTTTTTGTTTTCAAATTTGAGTATAATGTATGCTGTCCAGGTTTCTGAATATTTTGTGAAGTTTTAACGGAAAACTGTACATGATATGAGCAGAAGCGTGCATTGAAATTTTGGGGCCCGTCAAGAAAACATGACTTTTACAGGCCCCCTATTTTATTGTTTGCCCCTACGTCCCAACTTATATTTCACCCCTCGTTTAAAAAATATCGGGCCTCCTTCAGGCTCGGGGCCCGGGCAAACAGGTGTCCCTTCTTCCCCTCCCTGTGCACGCCCCTGGTTATGAGTAGGCTTGCCAAATTTCTGAAATGTTCGAACGGGACACCAGAAGTGGGACACCTCCCCCTCCCTCCCGTGTCGCGGGTATTCAAAAGGACTGGTCATCATTGGCTGGTTTTTAGATTATTTTAGAGGGTAGATCCATCTCAATGCTATGAAGAAATGATTACCAACTAACAATGCCAAGAGTGAACCAAAACCCATGACACAAGCAAAGAAATTTAAACATTTTATTTCTTACTTAAGTAGAGACTTTGAATAAGGAATAAAAATTTGAGCAATGTGTGCAAAATTTTTTCATTTATTTTAAAGTTTGTAAAAATCTTCACACTAATCCAATAAACATTTGTATGTTAATGTTATAAATGACAAAGTAATTGTCCTAAACAATCCTTCACAGTTTCTTATTTTTAGACTTTTTTGGTCATCTATAATTTATCATTTACCGGGACATGATATAAACCGGAGTTTTGTCTGAAATCCGGGGCTGTCCCGATCAAACTGGGGCGTCTGGCTAGCCTAATTATGAGTCAAAAAACATTAAACGATACTTTTACGAAAATCATAGAATAAATGTGTATATAAGCAAACTAATTTGAAATTTACAGCTTATTTCTCGCTTTTTTATGATGCAGGATCATCAAGAAACCCTTTGGTTTGTATTCTCATTGCATAGGGTAAGAGCTCCAGTAGCCGGCCACAAGGACACAAAACTGCTTATAAATAGAATATGTATAACTCAAAATTGGATATGATGCATTTCCACATTCACTTACCTATCCCTAATTATCATCCAATAGCAGCGAAGTTGTGGGTACTTTTTATTAAGCACTAGCCGCCTGCGGCGACCAGCTGGTTCGCCTTCTTACGTCATTCAACTTTCTACGCAAGCATTTTAATTCAAGTTTGCCGCCTTTGGCGGCTGTTTAAATAAATTTGGCAGCAGTATTAAACAATCCATCTCTATCTTTTTTTGTGCCATCCACATTTTTACGCCAAGATTGACGCCTTCGGCGGCTATCTACCTTTACGATCTATCTCTAAAATTTCTTATCCATCTCTATTTATTTTAACCTCCCAGCTCATTTCCTAATAAAAACAAAGATCACTCAAAAAAAACCGCTTTTTTTTATTTAAGTAGAGAAAAAAAAAAGTTATCTACAAAATTCCCCGTAGTGTGCCAAAAGTAACAAAGTAAAGTAAGTGACAAAGAAAAAAAAATCTCGCTGTTTTTAGTGACTTAAATGCGCATAACTATGAAATGTAACGTACTATAGATACAACAAAACGTCCAGCTTGGGGGGAGAGGGGATGAAAAAAGAAATAAATGCAATCCCTAAATAAAACAAAAAAAAGGAAAGAAAAAAAGCAAGCGCTGCCGGAAAAACACATGGTCATCACGTCATAAAATTAGAAATAAGCTATATAGTAAGAAAAAAAAAGATTAACATTGTTTGCGATTAAGATTACGTCGTAAATATCGAATCGAAATCCAAGTAGTGACGTCAGAGCCATAGAAGATTGAAGAACGCTTTTTCGACTGATGCGTGGAAAGACATGATGTGTTCAGCATTAAAAAAATTGTTAAAAAAAAAACTATTGCGATTTTTTAAGAACTTTTTTCTTCTGAAGAGGGCGAAATGTTTTTACTATAACCAACTTTAATTTTAGAAATGAGGCTTTGATACTTCTCGCAGGATGATATTAGAAAAATATAAAACCCAGAAAAAAATGCAAAATAAAGGTTTTTCCAAAAATTTATTAAAAATACAAAAATTGCTCTATTTTCAAAAATTTTTGTTCATGATCTTTAAAATTTAATTTCCGACACTATAGTACAAAAAGTATTTGTCTGGCGCGATTGGTTCGGAGTCTGTGAGGTTAAAAGTACTAAAAATTGCTAAAAATCACATAAAACATTAAATAACTTTTTTTCTAATTAAAATATCAAAAATCGAAGCCCGAGGTGCACAACTTCAGCAAAAACTACACCTGTATACCAAATTTCATCTTTCTAGGCCTTACCGTTTTCCCGGGATGCGCGCCACACACACACACAAACATCTTATTTTATTATAGATATGTATAGAATAGATTGATGATTCATTTTACTTTAAATTGGGAGCCCATCACCCTAGTTTATGATTCTGCTTATGTTTTGGTAAGAAAACACATCATCTTTAAATGTTAAGTAGCGCTTTTACTTTTGTTTTAATGGATTATATAACATAACGTTTGAATTTAAAAAAAAAACTCTTTCTTCGACTCAATTATTTTTAGAGGGTTGACCGACCACTGGGTACTGAATTCTTATGCATTTCCAACAGTCAGCCGTGGTGGACTGACCACTGGTTCTATACTGTTTGGTTGATATACCCAGCAGTCGACTATGTACTTAATATGGATTTTCTAATGTTCATCAAATAGTAATTAAAATCAAGTATTGACACAGCTACAATTTAGCTGTTTTCAGTAAAGTTTCCTTTCTAACGTCATTTCTTCTAAAGGAAATGTTTTAATTTTGTGCTTTAACTTTTTTTAACAAAAAGATTCGTTTATCATTTTACTGCTTCGTATGTTGATTTTAGTTAAGAATTCTCAAAAACATGGTTGAAAACAGTTTGTAAATTCAGTCCGTCGTTGCGTTTAGAATATAAGTTCTGACACTCAACCTGTCATTACCAAATAGTAATTTATCAGGATTTTTTTAAAAAAATCAGACGACGATGCGTTGATGAAATTAATAAAACAAATGATCTGATTGCAATTAGTATTCAATCGGTAAAAAATAAATACTCCCATTGTAAGGAATTAAGATGCAATTCTTCAATAGTTACGTTAGCTCAAATTATTTCAATGAGCGTTAAATCCTTTGATTATTCTTTCTATTGCTCATTTTGCTAAACTATTTGCTTTACCAATGGTTCTAGAAACCTGTATTCTATCTAGAATAATTATTCCAAATGTTGGTACCACTTCCTATTACTGCTTCTAACCAAATATTTAATTCATTGGGTTTTCTTCACAAGGAAATCAGTTTGAAAGTATACTGAATTTGTTTTAAAATAACGTGGTTTCAAAGATACATTACGTTACTACCTACTCCATTTTGGTTTATTCATTTTTTTAATAATGTTCTTGTTGAAAGCTGTAAGATTATCTTCATGGCATCCCCCATTTCGCAATTTCAGTTTACCCACATACAGGCCCGTCATTTGAGAAATCAGGAGGGGGGGGGGGGGGGTGGCAATCGATCCTCTGGATTTTTCAAAAAATAATTTAGTAATGCATTTTTGCTCGTATTTTGATGCTTTTTTCCTAAAAAATGCATTGAATTCATTCCCTTTGCCCCCCCCCCCCACCTCCGAAGAAAAACTTTGAAAATACGGATCTTTTAACATAATTCGTCTTACTCCAGTTCGTTCACAACAAAATTACTTTTTTTAATGATAAATTTTGTTTCAGATGTGCCTATGATTGCCAACCTTGTAAGTGCTTTTCGAATGGATTTTTACTTGCTTTGTTTTTTAGGTGAAATTGTTTCCAAAATTACAATTTTAATTTTATGTTCCGCATGTTGAAGTTTCGTTCTAATGAACATGGACCAATCAAATGTCAATCATACCGATCATTAATTTTATGAACTCTTTTATTCAGTCTTTATCTTTGCACACAGTTAATACAGAAACCTTTTTGCGCCAGGGAGGCACAGGACGGACAATCCACGTTCTCATGTTTTCAAAATTCCTTTCCCGATAAACCTGGTTTATCCCCGGTCTTTTCCATTCTTCAATTTCTATTTTCGTAGTATACGATACCACTTTAGTAAGTGATGTAGAAATATAAATAATGAAAAATGTATTGCATGTGATGCACATCCAAACTGGTTGCAGTTTGAAAAATAATGTAAGCATAGATGTTGCGAAGACATCAAGAATGCAGAATTCTTTCATAATAGGGAAGTTGCAACCTATTAAATGTTCATACTTTGACTATTGGATATTGTTAATTGACACTCAAAACTAAAAACTTCACCATCGCCCAATTTTAAAACACCGTGATTGATTTTTATTGAATTTTTAAAAATCCACGCGCAAAAGTGCGCTCTTCTGAAACGTCAGCTTACGTCACAGGGCACTAATGGGCAGCCTTCCGCCGAAGATCCCGTGTTTTCGCTAGGGACATTTTGAGCGCGCTGATATTTTTATTTTTTAGAAATTCAATAATCCTTTTGAACACACTACGGAGGCCGGATTCGTTAAAGCACAATCTAATAATCTTCCTCAAGTAACATCAATGATGGTATTCGAATATTTCCGAGAGGATGAGAGGTTTAATGTTCCAGAAACGCGAGGAGTTAAATACGAGCAGGTAAGCCTTACGTTTCGTCTTCGAAACCAATTGCACGTCCTTCGACTTCTCCCGCGGCGGAAGAGCGCATGACGTCACTTCCTGTGCCATTTGACGTCACAATTGCTTGAACTTTAAAAATTAATTAAAAAAAAAACTACTTATCTTATCGCAAAATTTTTTCACCTATGATGTTCATACATGTTACTCTATCATATAAAAATAAAATAGAAAAATCGAAAACTTCCCTATTATTGAAATAATTAGTATTGTAAGTACAATGTTGTGCTATAAGTTTCACATTAAAATTTGTTAAAAATTATTCACTCATACCCCATAAGAGTAATGAAAATGAAGCGGCCGACTACTGGGCTCATACATGGCCGTGCTCTGGACTTCTATGTATGGCCGACTACTGGAACATTTTCTCATATTAACAATAGGTTAGTTTTTAAAATAAAAATGCTTTTATTTCTGAAACAATTTAGTGAATCATTATCAGAAAGGTGTAGCTTAAAGTCTTTCAATGTTTTTGTTATTGTATTGATTGCTGAAATTTATAGGGTAACTAAAATCAACAATCGCTCTCTTAATTGGCCGACTAAGGGAGCTCTTACCCTACGTGGTTAAATTTTTACTGAAAAGTGAGTTGAAGCATGCCTTTTATGTGACAAAAGTTTTCGAAAAATTAGTAGTTTGTTTCTCGAGAAATTTTTTTAAATATCACTTTTTAAAAGTGTCCGGATACTTATAGCTATATAGTGTGTGAGTTTTAACAAAATGTATAAAGAAATTATATAGTATAGAGCCAGTTGCATAATATAGGAGTTTTTTTTTTGTGTACTGTACATTTATACAGCAAAACTTCTCCTGTATGTATGAGCCATGTCCTGAATGTACAGGGTGTCCGAAAAGTCCTTGACACATTTAAAAAAAATCATAGAAAAGCAATAAATTGTTGTATGAATATGCAGTTTGCGCCCTAATACTTTACAAGTTCAAGAAGTTTTTTATGACATCATAAAAAAATGTAATAATAAATATTTAGTTATAAATATTTAATAATAAATACTACTGCTGTTTAGATATTTTTCATATTTCTTTATTTTGACTTTGAGCACTTTCAACAACCTCAAAAATAGCTCACAAACAGTAACTTCAGAATTATTAAATGCTTAACCATGCACAACAATGTCAACCTTTTTTGTGTAAAATACTAAGTACGAAACCTATTTCGTTGCCTTACCGGAAGAGTGTGCCACTAGGTCTTTTATTACTACAATTTTTTTATGATGTCATAAAAAAAACTCTTGAACTTGTAAAGTATTATGGGGCAAACTGCATATTCATACGACAATTTATTGCTTTTCTATGATTTTTTTAAACGTGTCAAGGACTTTTCGGACACCCTGTATAACTGTACACATTGAAAAGGTATACAGTTTTATATTCTTATTTGCATTGATACCGGAATTCGTGAACAGCTGTGGACCAGGCCTATTGTAGCGATAATAAGGTCTTGGAAGCCTGAATTGAGAAAATCAATATTGCAACTCAAATTTAAAAAGACATTTTTATTCCAGGAACTGTTTTTTACATTTATACATAAATTCGCACAACCAGTATATTTTACATCCTAGAATGTGAACTGCGCAGTACAGTGAAACCTGTGTAAGTTGACCACTTGCGGTGCAGTACTTTGGTGGTCAACTTAGACAGGTGGTCAACTTATAAAGGGGGTAATGATTTTTTTTTGTCATTTCTTGCACCATGTATTCATTTTTTGATTGATTGACACTTTTTCTGTTCAATTCACTTTCATTGTTTAGCATTACTTTGAAACAATAATTTAAAATGTTATTCAAATATTTTTAAAGATTATTTTCCCGGAATGACGCATAATGTGTCATGCAAATTTAAAATTTCAGTAAATTGATCAGAAAAAAAAATTATGAAAAGTTACTATTTTGATATTAATAGTTCCTAAAAATTCATAGCTTCTCAAAAATTACAAATTTTTTATACATTTATAACCCTATGATGATCTACTTTTCAACAAAATAACTCCTTATTGAAGTTGGCGCACTTATCAGACACTAGTTTTAGAAATTCCATATGTGTCAGCTATTTTTCTCTGGCTTTCTCCCTTTTCAATTAATTTTAATATTTCATAACTTTTATCAATCTCAAGTTCAACTAACTTTCTTTTTGAAGCCATTTTATGTAAAACTATAACACAAAGAGCAACAAGTTGGAAACTCATAGTTCAAAAAAGCAGTTGAAAATGAAAATGTCGTATCTCTTAATCCCTTGCACCAGAAATACTGCAATGCACAAGTAATTTTACTCTTTAGCACAATTCCATTGTTGCCACAAAATATTGCAACTGGAAAAAAATACTTTGTACTTCTCTATAGGGTTCTTAGTAGTTTTCCCATGTGGTTAAGCTCAAAAGGAGGTTTAGTTATGCTGCTGTTCCATTTAGTTAGGAAAATGCTGGTCTGGTATCAAAAATATTCTTGGAAAGCTTTAAAAAAAAAAAAAAAAATAAAATAATTTGCTAAGAAAAATTTTAAAAATAAACCAAGTGGTCAACTTACAAAGGGTTTTTTACAATACTCCAAACCAAATTTGGTGTTCATTAGTGGTCAAGATAGACAGGTGGTCAAGATAGAGAGGTGGTCAAGTTACACAGGTTTTCCTTCATTATATAACATAGGACTAATTCCGTTCCTGACAAAAGCGGTCAACATAGACAGGTGGTCAACTTATAAAGGTGGTCAACTTTACAGGTTTTACTACTTTACAAGGGACGCGAAGCAGTAATTTTAACTTTCATTGAAATAAATATTGATTTGTGTTTTAAGTTTTCAGCTTCAATCGTTCAACACGACTGTTGTTTTATGAATAATTAGTAATTTTCCAACTAAATTTCAAGAAACAAACGCAAAAAATAACTTTCAATGGAAAGCAAGAATCAGTTTACGGAAAACATTACAAATATAGTAAAAATAATAAGAATAATAATTGCAGAAAAAATTATGCTAGATTGAGAAAAAACAAATGGATTCTGTTTCGAAAAATTGTTTAATTTACTTGCGTATTCAGGTTAAAAAGCGTTTATCCTATCCTATTACTAGAAGTACTAATGAATTTCTTCAAATGAGCTATGTTTATGGAGATACAACCCAAATGCAAAATAATAGAACATCAGAACTGTTTAAACAAAACTTATCAATGAGTCGGGCAAAATGAGCGCATTCAAATTAAACAAAGTAAAGCATGCTATTAACGAATGGGTAAAACAATTTCAACAACTTTTTCAGATATTACTAGCTGCGTTGCCCGGCTTTGGACGGTCCACCTCGAAAATAAAAGTTATGTCAAGTGACGCGAGTTCAACACTTAGGCTTGAAAAAAAAAAAAGTCTGTGAAATTTTGCGGCAGATTGCGGAAAACCCCCAAAAAGTAAACATTTTAAATCCCCTGATTACAGGAAAAGCCTCAAAACAAAAACAAGAATTTTACCTGTTCATATTCGAGAAAAAAATGGCAACAGATCTTTCATCTCAATGATTTTCTTCACCGCTATACATTTTAATAAAAGCGTTGTTGCGGAAAGTTGAGATGAAGCACTTGAATAATAATTTAATTGGAGGAAAGCCTTCGAAAAATAGGGATTTTATGTCGAAATCCAATTTTTATAATTAATGGTTTTTAATTGATATCTCCGCTAATTATTATCGGAGGATTATGTTAAATAGCCAAACATGAAGACGGAAAGATTACGAATCCATCGATACCTGGTTCGATAGTCAGTTCACTGTCGTTCAGGAGAAGAAGCTTGGACCATGGCCCCAGCGGGGTCATGGTCTAAGCTTGTGTAAGACGTTCTCTCAAATTTAAGAAATCTTTTATGGTATGGAGATACCCAAGAGTTGCTAGAACTGAGCAATAGTTATGCATCTTAAAACAATGCGTGAACTCTGCTGTTTATTAAGATATACTGGATTACTCTAGGATACTCTTTTCTGAGGCGCACAACAATGACATATTTATCTTTCAGCAAGATTCCGCTTCGATTCGCATCTCTAAATCGACTCGTATATTTTTAAATGGAAGCAAGGATTTCGGTATTAAACTGTCAAGCAACTCTACCGATCTCAGTACGATTGAGAAATTGTGGCCTCGTCAAATCTAAAGAAAAAGGTTCAAGTCCTTACTCCGCCAACAAAATTGAACTCATTGCCGCATTGATTTTAATATTCTATTTTTTTGACTCACTGTAAACCGTCGCCACTATAAACTTTTGAATTATTCTGTTCAAATTTATTTTAATGATGTCTTTTTTTTAATGAAATGTTATGTAAACTTTAATGTGTAAGAAAGGTGCACGTTCCTTTAAATACCTACTTATATAACCACTTATATTTTATTAGATTAAGCTTTTCCCCGAAATGTTAAAAGTATTTTATTTATTTTTTGAATTTGTGTTGTTATTGAACATCAACACGACCCAGGCATCTAATTATCCGCATTGTGTTCTCATTTCTGTTTGAGTACAAATGCATTGCTATTACAATTATGGAGCTCGATTAAGATCAAATTTATGATCAATGCTGTAGTAATCCAGAGCGTAGTAGTTTTACAAACAACCCAACTTTGAGGCTGTATGAAAATGATGTCACACCTTTTTCAACATTTTTCACCCCCGCTTCGCTGCCCTTTGTCATGGGCGCCCATATGCAAAATTGTAAGAGGGAAGGGGGGGAGCTCAGACACTTGAATCATGGTTTAGCAGGATATTTTCCCCATGGAAGCAGATTTCAGGACAGATTAGAGTCATTAAAATTTGACATTTTTAATTACTTATTCATTAATGATTGGAGAACATATGTTTTTACATTTTTGCAAAGAAAAAAGTACTAAAAGCAAGGAAGTTCTAATTTCTAAGGGGGGCTCGTCGAGCCCCCCTTGCCTTCCTATATGGGCGCCCTTGCCCTTTGTGACAAAGTGTCAGATTTCACCTTGTCCCCCCTGTCATATGTTACGCTACTTTTCATAAACATGTTGTTATAAAAAATTAGTGATGTCACATTCCTTTTACCCCTTCCTTCCCCATGTAACAAACTCATAATCACAATTAGTAGAATTGCCAAAAACCCAGCTTTTTAATCAGTACCCTAAATTTAAACGAGAAGAGTAAAAATTATTGTGCTCCTGCTCCTACAAAATATATACTATCTTGCAGTTTGTGAAGAGAGTGAGAATAAAATACGTAATTTTGGAGTAAACTTTGATGACACTCAATAGTTCTGGGCAAATCTTAGTTGTACATGCGAATATAAAATGATCCCACTCAATGATCGTCAGTTTTTGCAATGTTTTTTAAAGTAAATCAAATGTTAAAAATTACAACGAGTTCTTTATTTTGAAATTTTTTGTTTGCTAAATATCAAACGTTATAGATATTTTTTCTCTTTATTGAGTGAGGTTTTTTTTTCCCGCTCACATGCCATCAAGAAAATTTTGTAGAATGTATGGTTTATAAATCTCTCACGTGTGAAGCTAAAATGATGAAAATAGTTTTTGACCAGAAAACCATACGATAGTGTAGTAATGAAAACCAATTAGTAGCAATTGAAAGAGTATTAAACCATGTTTCTGGATGCATAAATTATTTGCCCTCATGTCCCCGTAATCAAATTATGAGGTCTTAAAATCTACCGAAATTTTAAGAAAAGATGCCAAATTCAGCGAGTTTCGTTGAGTAAGGGAAGGCATCTTTCACACGTTTTGTAGATGGATGCCTTGCCACATGCAGATGGTGAAGTCGTGTGGTACCTTCCATTTCTCACCAGTGTTTGAATTTGTTGCGTTTCTAAAAATTTCGGTGGACTTTAAGACGATAACCTAGATAACGGGGGCAGGAGGGCAATTTATTTTTGCGTCAAAAAAATGTCCCAAGTGCTGTTTTGATTGCTACCTATTTCAACTTCTTTCATTATTACATTATTCGTGTGGTTCCTTGGTGATAAAAATAACTATCACAACTTTGAAAATCAAAATTTAAGAAATCAAGTACGTGATTTTATAAAAAGATTTATGTACAGTTTCGTAAGTTCATATATTCGAGAAGGACATTCACAGTTCGTGTATAGCTGTTAAATATATTGCCTGGAATTGTTGACGTGGAGGAACTTGGGACAAAATGAAATAAAAATTCAGAATGAAGTGTTAAAATCTTTCAAATTTTAATTTAAAAGCGCAAGTGTACTACAGGAAAATAATAAGTAACATTTCAAGGTTGTTCTCTCATTGTATTAAAAAAATAAATACTGTTTATTTTTTTATTTCGAGGCTAACTGAAAGCCTTGATGCAAGAACCAAGTTAATCCAAATTTTTCATTTCTTTTTTTTAAAATGTCACTTTTGCGTTTGAGCAACATAGATGTTCCGATTGGTGCAACAACTAGACGCGAATGTAAGGTCACACCTCCACTTTGTGGTAAATATTGTGGAAAATATAATAGAGTTTCTATTGGCTACTGATGTTATTTGTTAATCTCACCAAAAATGAGATATGTCTGGACTTACTTAGTTCTTGCATCAAGGCCATCAATTCCTTTTATTTACTTCACAATGCCCCAAGTTCTCTTATTTAGCAGAATCATATAAATAACCCTTTCCATTTTTTAAAAAATGATCAATTGGAGGTCAGACATGTATTTTTTCACGTATTCTTAAAACCTCAGCTATTTTCTGAGGTTTACGTTGTGGTGAAATTGCTGCAGCTTGCCATTACTTGCTTACATTTTGAAAATACCTGCTAAGTCATGACATAAGTCCCTTGGCTAAAGCGTAGAAAGTCCTTCTATATAAGCTCGTACACATGTTCCAGTTATTCTATTGCCGGCTTCACCATCTTGCCCATTGCAATTGCAAGACCGGCAACATTGTCCATGATGAACCACAGGAAGGGTCTGTCTAAGACCACTGAGACATCGTCCCTTTGGTTGTTGTCCAATCCCGACGAAGAGCTGGGCCCTTCTTTTACTTCAACGTAGGCCGCATGCGTAACGTTGGTAACGTGTAACCAGCCGAAGTTGCTAATACCAAAGAGATTTGCATATCCTGGAGTAAATAGATCGACCAATCCTAAGTTGAAGAGGGCTTTTGTCAAGTTTCCATGAGTTTGTTTCACGCTTATTCGGGGCATCTGGAAGTAGAAGATAATATTGCTTTTACATTTTGTAACATATTAGAAAACCAAAATCATTTTTCAGGCCCCACAAAAATACTACCGGACGAATCTGAAAACGTTACATGGAACACTTGGCGAGTTTATTTTGCCAACTTTGCCAAGTTGCAGATAAGCAAAGCGCTTTATCTGCTTGTCAAGCGTTGCCAAAAATAATGTTGTTGTGATTTATAGTTTAAGGTTGATGATTTTAACAACTTTTTGGTTCAAGAAGATTGAAAAATCCGTTAAAACGAAAAATAAAGCGTCGTCTTTAAAATGTGCTTCAGCAATGGGAATTTTTTTCACCGAATTTGACGTGCTCCACGTTATGATTGTTCCCCCGAAAGTTCTTCCGTCTTAGACTCCAAGAACCGCAGTCATTTCAACCGACCATGAGAGGAAATGATTACGAACTGTCAAATGTTTCAACGGTTTGCTTCTTTCCAATCTCATTTTGCGGTCAACAAACAAAGTAGATAGATCCAATTGAACTTGATGGTTGAAAAGAAACACCAAGCGGCATCACCCAACCATCCAGAGAGTCAGAAAAAAAGAGATTCGGAAAGGTACTGACCTGAAATTTGACCCTTTTGACCTGCATGGAATTGATGATGTCGGTCAGCCTCTGTGCGCTGATACGGGTCTCAAGCATGGCCATTCCTTCCGGTTCGTTGGGCAGAAGTGCAACCAGAGAAATCAGCCCTCCGCGAAATGGTACCTCGACGGCACTGCAGTTCAGATATTCGTGCACGCCATATCTGGAAAACATTGAATTTATGGAAATCTTCTAATTTTCATTTCATCTTTTAGAGAACTTATAAATTTCTTAAGTAAATCTGTCCCTTCAACTTTTTTAGAGAAGCGGATTTCTAAATGGTACAAAGCGCGCATCTTTCGATATCTTTCTCACAAAAGACACCTAATACTAATGGGGAAAGTACAGGGTTGATTGCAGCCGCCAATATGAAACAGTGTTTATTTGATTGTCACGTGACTATCCATCGCACTGTCGAATTTCTATAGCGTTAGTATTCATAGATTTTTTAGTAAGAAATACTTTGTACAGCTCAACTTAAGATAATTAAATCAGTCACAACTAGTAATCGGTGATCACCAATGAATTAAGAGGAATGCGAATATGATGCGCTACATTTTTAATAAAGACATTTAAAAATTGCCAATAAAATATAAACTGTCTTGAGCATAAGCGTAGTATGACCAAATACTGCGGGGAAGGCGGGTACATAAGCTTGTCATTTCATTTCAGGAATAAAGGAGAAGCTTTTGAACCCCCTCCCCCCAACTTATATGAATGCATTGTGCATGTATATGTGTACACATTTTGTTGTTTTTTCAAAAATATACGCCATATTCAGAACATACATTTCCCCCATTCGGGTCCAATTTCTGGGAGAGGGCTCACAAATCACCCTCTCCTCTGCCTATCGTCAGCACCGATTCTTAAATTTTCGTTTTTTGTTGAAATTTCCATGGAAGAACTCTGGAATCTTCTTAACCTAAGATAGACTAAAATAGACTTCAGTTCGAAAATTTTTTTGGGAGTAAACCCCTTCTCTTTCTTGTGTCCTTATCAAACAGCCCAACTATAAGTTTATGTCAAAAACGTTTCCGGAAGAGAGTCATAAGATCCTCGAATGTCCCTATAAATGGTTTTAAAATTGCTTTTTAGACTTCAATTATGAAAATTTTCCAAAGGAGATCACCGAATCTCCCTTTTTTCCTTAACGTCAACAAAGAGAACCCACATTTCGTTATTCAGAGTTTGATGATGAAAAACTTCCGGAGACAGCTCCCGAACCTTCCCCATTCTCTCAACATCACCAAAGATCGCCTAAAATTGACTTTAATTTTGAAAAAAATTCTGCAGGGAGTCCCCTGAACTCCGCTTTCTGTGAACATTACTACAAACTGGCTAAAATTGCGATTTTTGGCATCAAATTTGAAACTTACGTTTGAAGATAACCCTAAACTTCTTCCATTCCCCCTGGCCCTCTTATCCGATCCGAACATCTAATAAACATTAACTAAATCTGTATTTTCAGGATTTAAATTTTTAAAAAAGAATCCGGAGGAGATCCCCTGATACACCCTTTTGTACTTCTAGCGTTATGAAAGAAATCCAGCAATTTTGTTTTTAGGAGTGGTAACTTTTTTTTTCATCTTTCCTTCAAAGCAGTAGATTGCACTTAAAGAATTTCTCAATGTAAAATTTTTCTTACATTTCATTGATTCATGTTTTTTTTTCCTTTTTAAAAATCATAAGTGTTACATTTTTAAATTGAAACTTGACCTTGATCTACAAACTTGAAAGAGGATGGGAAAGAGCGGTAGTTTCAAATCTTTGCACCGCCCCGGAAAAACCCAAGATCCGACACTAACAAAAAAAAAAGGCAAGGACAAACAATTCCAAAATTCGTGATAATATGGGTGGAGGAAAAAATAAAGGGATTCCCCTAGTTGTACATACATATTTACTTCTTCTTCCATTGGGATTTTTAAGCAAAAAATACTTGCTTTTGTGCTGCAAAAATGTCATGTTACAATAAAGGATTCTCTTAGAGTAGTTTATTCAGTTATGAAATTTTTTTACGCTTTTTAAAATTTTCCTCCAAACTTTGAAAAGTGTATATGAGAGGCATAGCGATGAATGCCATGCAATATTAAACTTTATGGCCTTTTTACAACTATCGATGAACATTATTGAATAGTTTGTGTCAGAGCCGGCCTTAAGCCGATTAGAGCAAAACAGCCCAATGGGGCCCCGCGCCAGCTGGGGCCCCGATCTAAAAGAAAATTTCCTAACAAAAATAAATAAAAAAATAAAAAGTTCAAATGAACGTAACTGATATTAATTATAATATGCTTAACTGATACTTAATCTGAGGTTATGGAGCTACTTTCAGTGCGATTGAAGGAGTAAGGGGAGTTTCCTGAGGCATCCTGATATATGGTCAAAACTACTTGTCTGAAATAAATTTTCAGAAGAAAAAAATAAAACATATAGTCAGTTGAACATTTTTAAATCCATATCTAAGGCCGTACCCGCTGTACCTTATAACTTCCAGTCAAGAGAAAGGAACTGAGTAGTGGGGAACCAAAGTACAAATTTTTAATAATTATCAGCAATGAATACGGTCCATAATAACGTAAGGGTCAAGGGCTCCTATCCCAGGATCTTACTATCACATGGGCAATGCGGAAATTTTTCCGCGACTCCGAAATTTCAGGAATTTCTAAAGCTATCTTTCTAATTTATTTCATTTATATAATTACTTTTATTATTTTTTTACTTTATTTGTGTTGAGAAAAAATCCTAAAACTCAGCAGCTATAACAATTTCTTTAATACATAATAAGCACTAACGTAGGTGCAATTCTGAAAAATAAATAAATAAATGATAAACGTCAAATACTGCGTACTTAAAACCGCGTAAAACATCTCCATAACAATTCTAAAGAAAGCAAATTGCCATTCATCATCTTACGTTTATACATATAGCATAGAATTAGGATTTTAAATATTCAAGACCAAAAAATTCCTTGGGGAAGCCAACAAACCCTGACATATTTCCTAACGTGACTCAAAGTGCGTTTTTAAAACTTTATTCAAAAAAATTCAGGATTAGAGTACTCAAACGGCCACCCTCTCTCTCTCTCTTACCTCAACTATATCCCAAAAAAACTGAAAAAAAATTACATTATTCAGTTTTCAGTTTTAAACGATTTCCAAAGAAGGGAGATTCATAAATTTCACAGCCCTCCTCTCTTTTAGAAAATAATACCATGAAAACTCTCGAACTCTTTTTCTTCCCATGCATAGCATAAAATTGATTTCAGTTTCGAAAAAAAAATCCGGGAGGAATCTCCTCCCTTTCCCTCTATCTTTACCAAAACAGGGCCTAAAACTGAGTTTTTAACACTTCAATATTGAAAAATTTTCGAAGAGTCACTGAATCCCTTAACGTCACCAATGATAGTCTAAAAAAGGGCTTTAAAGCCCTCGATTTTGAAAAATTTCCACAGGAGATCACCTAATTCCTTTCTTCTCCATTATCATCAAACATCACGCGATTGGGACTAAAATTTCGGGAAAAATTTCTGAGTGGAGGCCCCAATGCCCTATTGTTACATTGTTACCAAAACTAATCTAAACTTATCTTAAGTTTTAAAAATAATTCGGTAGGCAGGTAACCTCCGCTTCTCCCCCTTTTCCTTCATGTTCAACAAAATTGTCCAAAATTACGATTTTAGACGTCAGATTTGAAGACTCTTCCGCGGACCGTGGGTGATTTGTCTGACCTCTAACGCAACCCCCCCCCCCAAAAAAAACCCTCATCTCCGTGCCAAAACTGCGTTTTAAACTTCCGTTTCAAAACATTTCCAAGAAAAGCTCCCCCGTTCCCTGCAAGTCCATTCCACTTCTGACATCCCAAAGACGTCTGGTTTTTTGCACTTGCATTTGTACTTTGTACAACTATCCTGTAAAGGGCCCCGTCAGATTTCACCAAATTTGATTCAAATTTGACAGGTTTTATAGGGGCAGGGGGAGGGCAGACTCCCAAACTGACAGGGGGCCTGCCTTAGCTCCTGGCAATCCTGCCCCCCCCCCTCTTCGACGCTACGCCTACGTTTTTGAGCACAAAAGTTCAAATAAATAACATGTCATCTGATTCACTGTTCCAGACTGATGAGTTCTAAAAAAAACGAAACTGCAGTCTCTGGATTTGGCAACTTGGCTGTCTGGTAGAATTCTTTTTATTCATTCCAGGGTTCTCCGTCCCTACCACTGTTTGTGGTTTAACCAATTGGATGGGACCCTGAAGACAGCTCTGATTTTTTGATCCAGATCAGAAACCAAGCAATCCAAGGTCCAGCACCCCCAGACGTATCGTTTCACTTTGAGGACTTTGTGACTAGGAGCGCCATTAATGAAGACGGTGGATCTTCGACCGGCTGGGATCGAACTCGGGATTCTCCGGTCACAAGTCGAATGCCTTACCGATCAGGCCACCACGGCTCTCTGTCTGGTATATTGCATGTAGTCCTTAGCCCAAGCTTAGGAGCGGTAACTAACTGCAAAATAACGTCACAGCAGTTAAAAGAAACTAGCTGCGTCGCCCGGCGTTGCACGGTCCACCTCGAAAATAAACTTTTTGACAAGTGACACGAGTTCAACACTCAGGCTTGAACAACAACAACAAAAAAAAAAAGTCAGTGAAATTTTGCGACAGATTGCGGAAAACCCCCCAAAACGGTAAACATTTTAAATCCCCTGATTACAGGAAAAGCCTCAAAACAAAAATAATAATTTTACCTGTTTATATTCGAGAAAAAAAATGGCAACAGATCTTTCATATCTCAATGATTTTCTTCACGCTATACGTTTTAATAAAAGCATTGTTGCGGAAAGTTGAGATGCAGCACTGAATAATAATTTGAATGGCGGAAAGTCTTCGAAAAATAGGAATTTTATGTCGAAATCCAAGTGCCATAATTAATAGTTTTTAATTGATATCTCCGTTAATTATTATAGGTGGATTATGTTAAATAGCCAAACATGAAGACGGGAAGATTATGAACTCATCGATACCTGGTTCGATGGTCAATTCAATGTCGTTCGGTAGAAGAAGCTTGAACATACATAGATACATAGATACGCTCAGTTTTTAATTATATAAGATGAACAACAATGCTTGCGATAGAATGACGGAAATACTAATAAAGCAGAAATGAAGTCTAAAGGGAAATGCATTAAAGAAGAATAATAAGAAAAATCCGAGAGTTTAAAAAGGAGAAATAAAGCTGGAAGTGTAAAAAAAGAAAGAAAGAAGAAAAGGCTGCTCATGCCGCAACAATATCCGGCCTAATTAGTGAAATTCATCTTCCAAAGAACACGTAGCTCAATGGAATGACATTGATAAAGTAGCTCTTGCAAACCACTGTCAAATGTAGGTGTAAAGCTTCGCTTCTTTTTAACATTAGAGGGAGATAATGTTACTTTTTATGAAGCTATTTTTGATATTTGGGAAGATTTATGGAATCGTAAAACCACCAAAGGAAAAAAATAAAGAAAATGATGCGATGTATGAGATTATTTTAAGGAAAACATAGATTGCGAAAAACATAAGAATTAAAAAAAAACAAGCAAATTTATGAGTTATATTCAGTAAATTACCGCCCATTAGCCAGGGCTAAAGCAAAAATACGTGAAATACACCGCCAGCTTCGGTCCCTCGTCTGGTCGGCTAATTCTATATTAGCAACCAGTTTGTTTCGCACTCTTGGCTTCCTTAAGAGGTTTTCCATCTCCAGCTCAGTCACTTTCCTATGCCGGGCTGATGAGTGCTAATAAGCACGAAACTGCAGTCCTCGGCTGGAAATGACTGAGCTGGCGGTGTATTTCACGTAAATTTATGAGTTATTTTTATTTTATTACTTCATATTTTTCTCAGCAACCAGTTCAGTGCCCGCCACTAATAAAATCACTGGATTATAAAATCAGCCGCTTTTTAAAATCAAATCTGGAAGAACAGAATCATTGCAATATCAAAACATGTTAAAACCATCTCTTAATAAAATCATTATCGCCGTTTTATAAAATCACTTTTGGACATGTTGCGTACAAAATTGATAAAGAAGCTCCAAGAAGTGAAGTAGAAGGTCTCAGAAGATGAGGAAATCTCGTTGCCGAATTTCCCCTCTTCAATAGATGTCAGAAAAGCGCTTGATGTTTACGTTATACTATGTAAGAGCAAAGAGAAAAATATAACGTTGAAAGTTACAGTGCATTTCGTAAAATCTTAAACGATATTGAATCCTTACTCTCAAATTCTGTTAACCAAGCTGCAATACGCCAATATTTTAAGACCCGTGTGTAAAAAAATAATAAAAAAAAAACCCTCATGGTTAGTTAAAAATGACAGCTGTATTTTGAAATACTTCAAACAAAAATAAATGACGTAATTCATTTCTTTTTTTAAAGTATTTAAACTTCAAAACCTTTCTTTTTTTACAATGTAGGTATGCCGGTTTATAAAATCAGCCGCTTTATAAAATCAAATATCCTGGGAACGAATGTGATTTTAATAAGCGGCGGTCACTGTATTGTGATTCAAAAAAAAAGTTTAGGGGAACTCACCAAAAGAAGACGTTTGAACAGAGTCGAATTTAGCTCCATGCCGCCCTTAAGCAGATTTGATATCTGCCGCTCACCCCCCCCCCCCTGAAACAAACAAAACTTTAAAGAAAAAAGAAAAAAAGCGCTCCCGAAATTTAAACTGTCAAGCTTATGTCGTCGCAAGCAAATGATGTCGTTTCACATTCAGGGGTGCCCCGATGGGAGGTCACAGCGATCTCCCCAATATTCGGGCAATTTTGCTGACGATTCGAAAAATTTGGAGTTAATATAGCAACATATTCTTTTTTTTTTAATTTTTAAAATTGTTTTGTAATGATACCTAACGTTCCTTCTCATTAGATGTTATGTACGTATGTATGATATGCGTGTAAGCTCGTGTTTTATCATTCGGTAAAATTAGAATTTTCTTCCTCCCAAAAATTTTAGTTCGATTCGACTCTGTTCATGTTATTTCATTTTGTACATCGTTCATGGCTCAAGTACTGCTCTTGGGCAGATTATCAAGCGATTCACATAAGACCAATTTAAATAATATTTACAGCATGTTTATTTATTTACGTATATTTGTTTACAATTATCAATTAATAGAGCATGGTGCCACCTGCCTTGTCTAACGGTCAGATAAGTCTGACTGCGACAGGAAGTCCGGGTTCGAATCCCGGCTCAGGCATGAACGTACTTTCTCTCTCTTGTCCTTGCCCTTTCTTTGTGTGAATGTGTTGCTGTGATGTGAATGGTTGCCTACCCTATAAACGGGTCCTTATGTCATGTGTGTACTGTAGAAATCGGATTTCACACCAAATTACGGTACAGTTGGAAAAGTGAAGCAGTGCACCCCAAATTGCCTAGCTGACACACAACAACAATAGAGCATGGTTATTATTTTTTCATGGCTCCATAGTTTCATAAAGCATGTTCTCTTTCATTCTTTAAAGTTTTAAAACATTTCCTTAAAATGGCAACGTAGATGAATTTCTGAAAAATGATTAAGACTTGAGTTAGACATAAAAGGGAAAATATACTGATAGAAAATGGAGAGATAAAGAGTAACCGAGATTTGTGTCTCGAATGCTTAGCATGTTAGTATGTTTCACATAAGACAGCATCTTTATTTTCAGAAAAAAATAACTAACTTCTTTGTTGTTTCATTATTTTTTATCGTTTGCTCAAAAAGACATTTTGATTTTAGGAAAAAAAAATAATTTGAACTTTGACATCTTGAATTCAGAGTTATGTTTTTCGCAATCACGAGTGTATGTGTGTGTAGGCATGCGTGTTTGCATCTGTGTGCAGGCATGAGTATTTGGGTAATTGTGTGTATGTGTAGGTGTGTGTGTATGTGTAGGTGTGTGTGTATGTGTAGGTGTATGTGTGTACGCGTTAACCATTTTGTTAGTTGTCCTCTTTATTTATAACCGCATCTTTATACTTTATATTTTATTTTCATTTACGAATTAACGATTTGAATCATTTCCTCTGTGTTATTACATTTGCTCACTTGTGTTGTTACCACTCCTCCCAGTTCGATGGTATTTCATTAGTAAATTGTAACTGGATTACTTTGCAAAGAGTTCAAAGTTTCCGCTTTTGAAAACTGCCCATTTGGAAAAAACAAAATATATATCACGTTTAAAAATTTTTTTGAAGACTTTTTTGTTTTTCGGTTTTTAATGTAGCATGTTTCCTTTATTTAAAATCATTCAGTCTTTTTCGACGAAACTCATTTTCATTTGCCTCCGAGACCTCATATTAAGAGAAAACAATTTTTAAATATTAATAACGTAAAAAAGAAAATAAACGTTAATCACTCAAGAAACTAGTACTAAATAAACTTTTGTATAGCACTTAGTCAAACTCCAGTCTCGCTGCGACTTCTGGATAAACGCAACGACACTTTCTGCAATTGACACCCGCTTTTCGTCTTCACTAACTATTTCACGTTGATCGCATATCATGGCTGAAAAACATTTGATTTTCATAAGACGTGTGAAAGTAAGCTTTATTAAACTGCAAGCAAGAAAAATCGTCTCTGTGAAAAAGAAAGAATGCTAATATTTTACTTTCAAGAATAAAAAATTCATTTAATATGTGTGGTTAAAGCAAAATTTGCAGCCCTAGGCAGCTGCTTACTCTGCCTATTGGGAAATTCTTCCCCTCGTTTGAAACTAATTTACATTACATTCACATTATGTTAAAAAAAATACAAAACAAATATTGCGGGGGGAGGGGGCTTTCCCTCGTGTTCCCCCCCCCAACTACAGCACTTTTATCGACTAAAAAAAAGAATGGAAAAAAAGAAAAAAGCAATATATTAACGAAATAAATTTAAAAAAAAAAGGTTTATTTGCGGAAACTCAAATTAAAATGAACTCAGAGCAGTTCAAATGAATCAAAATTTGGACTTACAAAACGGACGAAAGAAAGGGGGAAAAAAAAAGATCCGTCCTTCCTAATAAAAATCTGGATTGCTTCCGGTATCTATTAAAATAGTACTGAACATTTATTTCGTTAAAATGTAAATTTCCTTTTGTTTTTATTCGCTGTAATGCACGTTTATTGTATACTCAAAGGTGATTCATTGCAAAGAAAATTTTGGTCAGTTTTTCTCAGAGCTCTCGGGAATCTTAAAAGATGTCTAAGTGGCTTGAACGAAAATAAGTAGGGGAATTTTGGAGAAGAAATTGTTCTGTCGATTTAGAGCACCACACTTTTATGTTTAAGTGTTCTTATCAGAACTTGATGCTGACATTTCGCGTGTTTAGTTTTTGATAAAATCGCATCAAAAGGTAAATCTGCATACGCAAAAGAAATCCTGGAAGATAACGGGCCGTGCTTCTGTGAAAAAATGAGATAATTTCCCTGGTTTATGGAAGGAAAGAAAAAATGAATTCTCCTGTGGCGTCACTACCGGGGGGGAGGGCGGTCTGCCCCAGGTGTCACCCACCTGGGGGGGGGGGTGACACCCTAAACCTTATTGCAAGTTTTTGAAAAATATGGAGCTAAAATACATTTTTAGGGCTACAAATTTGAAAATTTTCCGGAGTAGACCCCCCGAACCCCACACTTTCATCTGCTTTTCGTACATTAGGTGACTTCAAGTTTCGTTATAAGACAAAATTATTTGTTTCTGAATTACGTGAATTTCATGTTTACACATATTTTTTTTTCTTTTGCGGCTGTAGGAAAGGGGGGGGGGGAGTGACACCACAAATTACCGCCCCAGGTGCCACCCATGCTAGGTACGCCACTGATTCTATTTTATCCTAGTTCGCGTGTATATGGTTTAATTTAAATGCATCGAAATTGGGATTGCTGTAGTTTTTCCAATGCATGATTGAAAAAAAAAAAATGATGAAGAAAGAAAGAAAGTGAAAATTGTTTGCAAAAATGCATTGAAACAATCATGAAACATTTGACGGGGAGAGGGTACCGTAAAATGTACGGTCTGATGAAATACTTTATTTAGTGAAATTGATCCTCAAAGCAATTCTTATTATTCGGGCGGTCGGAAAGAAATGTCGTTTCTTAAAAACAAATAAAATTATAACAAGTCTTCATTTTGAATCAATTTTGTAGTTACCGTAAAACGGGAAGACATTGCCCAGTTTTCAAGTATAGAGTTAATTTCTTTGTACTTGCTGCTTTTTCATATACTAAGCTTATTTCATTATATTTAATCAAATAAATATTATTTAAAGACCGAATTAATATCACTTAAGAAGTGTGTATAGTAACATTAGTAAAAAATGAAATGCACCTGGAATGTGACTCCTTCTAATCCGCAAAGAGAGGCAAGAAAGATAGTTTTACAGAGATTATGAAAGGGAAACAAGCTTAACTTCGTCAACAGTTTTGCGTGGGGAATGATTCCATGGGAATGCCGAAAAATACTGCCACGCCGACGCTTGATTCGGTACCTCATTTAAATTATGGCGCCAAGTTTAGAGGGACATTGCAATTTTGCAAAATCGTCTTTATGTCTGGAAATTTCTGTTACATTCTCGGATATCAAATATTTAGGAAACTAAATATTTGCTCTTTTTTTAATGAAACTAAACGTATTGCATTGTGCACTTCTTGTAATTAGTTATACCGTTGGGTGATGTTTTTGTATTCTTTTAGTAAAATAAAAATATTATTAGTATAATTAATGTTATGAAAATTATTATTATTATTTTTATTATTATTACTGCCATTGCTTATTATTATCACTATTATGAGAATTATATTATTATTATTATTATTATTATTGTCTATCATTATTATTACTTTTTGTCATTATTATTTTTATTTTTATGAGAATTGTTATTGTTGTAATTACTGTCATTATTATTATTATTATTATTATTATTATTATTATTATTATTATTATTATTATTATTATTATCATCATCATCATTATCCTTATCATCATCATTATTATTATTATTATTATTATTATTATTATTTATCATTCTTTTTTATTTTTATGAGAATTATTATTATTATAATTACTGTCATTATTATTTTTGTTTTTATTATTATTATTATTTATTATTATTATTACTGTCATTGTTATTAATATTGTTATTTTTATTATTACTGTCATTGCTTATAATAATAATTATTATTATCATTACTGCCATTATTACTTTTGTTGTTATTATTAAAAATTGCGTTTTTTAGCATCATCATCATCATCATCATTTCTAACCATTTAGACACCATCGCTTACGGGACAAGAAGGAAAAACTTGCAACATAACGAGAGCATCTGCCGATGTGCGTCAGTTCTTAATTTCGGAAATATCTTCTTTTTTTACAATTTTTTAGCTCTCAAAAAGTTAAATACAATTTTTGAAATTTTACATGCTTCATTTGAATATACTTTAGGGGTAGTTACGAGAACGTGTTGCAGTTTTACGAACTGCTCTTTTCACTCAGTTCGTGTGGGCGTTCCAGTAATGACTGATTGTCTCTGGGACAGTTGCCAATTTGTAATGAACGTTCTAGAAGTAAATTTATTTATCTATCATTGCTATAGAGGAGACAGCGGACTTACCCGTCCCTTTTGCGCGCAGTGGCTTTAGTTTTATTGTTCTGGTTTATTTTACAGGGCGCTAGTATTTTTTGACTGCCAAATAATACTAGGAGAAAATACATTTGAATATCAAAAATCCATAAAACCTCACATTAAGCTTTAATAAAATGCTCGACAACTGCCAAGGAAGAACTACGTTTCGCGGAATAAATAATCACGTGCAATTAAAATGAAACTAAAGTACATGAGTAATACAGATGGAATATTACATCCTCATATAAATAATTACCGATGATCGAGTAACCCGCGAGTTTCAACAAAGAAACTCGCGCCACGGCATGATAATTTGATAATATGTTTTGGTAATGTTTAACATGCTGGGACAGGCTTTATTGTGACAAGGCTGAACTCGATCTGGTAACTAAACTGTCTTACTGGTAAGACTGTCATTTCAGGGGAATGAAGAAACGAAAAAATGGTCAACAATGATCGCAACCTACTGGAGTTAAGGGTTCATCCGGTGGAGTTATTAGGGTTACAATTTCAAGCATCAAAATATCCCCAAATAGGCAATGGCTTCGTTCAAATGTAGAAGTAATTTTCACCCGTCATACCTCGACGGGCGACTTTCTAGTATGAAAATAAAAGATTATATATGCAGTATACTCCCGATTATCCGTGCTAATCACCGGGCGGCGTAGCACGGATAATCGAAAAACACGGATAATCCGAAAAATCATTTAAGGAATATGCAGGGTAACTATTTAAGGGGAAATTAGAAAAAACTATGTATATACTCAAACAAACCAGGAACTTTTTTCCGAAATGTATTGCTTAAAAAAAATCGATGATACATTTTTGTTTTCTTTGTTTGTTCAAATTGTTGCGTATGTCCGTACGAATTTTTCTTACTGCAATTATTTCTCCGTAATCGTAACTTCTTTCCACAGATTGTAGAGCAGTGGAATGTGAAATTGTATTTTCTTCATGTTCTTCATCTTCGTTTTCTGTATCATCACATGCGTTTGATTCAGTAACAAGTTCAATGATATTTTCGTCAGTTTAGACATTGAAATCCTGATTCACATTCGTCGCTTTTAAACCACTCTTCGACATTTTCAGCGTCCACTGATTCGAAACCTTCGATTTCTTTAACTTCCTCAATGATGTTATCGATATTATCGATAACATCATCGAAGCTGTAGAAAAGTGTGATTATGAAATGATGCACGGATAATCCGCAAGCCGAATAATCCGCACACGGATAATCGGGAGTATACTGTATTTACTGAATATTAGTACTGATAATATACTTTCTGTATAATAGTTCCTTACACTGTACGTACAGTACAGAAAATATTTTTCATTTTTCTTTTTGTTAAGTAAACACAAAAACTCTCCAAACCTATCTTTTGGAGGGCAGAAATTCTAAATTTGCCAAATGGAACTCCAAATTGTATCGAATCATGATAGTTTTGCCAAATGGAACTCCAGATTTGGCGGAATGATGATAATTTCGCGAATCGTCCGACAAAATGTGCCAAATAAGGAAGCTTTCTAAGTTTCAATGAGATATAATTTTTTAAAAATTTTGTTCAAAAATGTTCTTATTTATTGCAGCGTAATGTACTGTATTGTTTGTTACGTACATACATATTGTATAAGGGGTCATTCATTAATTGGGTAAGGGTCCCAAAGGGGAGGGGGGTTGGAAAAATCTCTACATCGCCTAATTTTTTTTGGGATGGGGGGGGGGGGGGGAGTCAAACCCATTCTTTCGTAATATTTTTCCAAGTCGGTATTTTACATTAGGAATCGCGCTTTCAAGTGGTTTGGCAGGGATAATATTTCATTTTCGTCTGGAACGTGAAAATGTTTTAGAATGAGCTGTATTTTACTTGTTTTACAAAGAATGAATAGTGTAAAGTGTAATAAAAAATTGCACTATGTATGGCAGGTTTATTTTTAATTGATATCGCATGATATACAAAAAAAAAAAAAAAAAAGTCGAAAAAACATTTTGTCTAGATTCCAACTTTTTAGTAAATATTTCTGTACACAAAAAGGTATAATTTAGCGAATTTAATAACTTTTCCAGTGATGTAAAATCCGTTTTTCATTATTTTGGAAAACGAAATGGAATCTTACGTAAGAATAGCGGGGGGGGGGGGGCGCTTGAAAAATCTTACATACCCTTAGATGGAGAAGTGGGGGGCTGGGGTCGAAAATTTCCAAAATCATCCTTACGTAATTAATGATTGGCCTCTAACTACTTCAATTGATTAAATGGCAGACTATTTTCCTAAAAGGGTATTTTCTTGGTAATTTTCAAAAATCTGAACGATTTGAAATTTTGAATATCCTATTATGGTCCCAATTTGTACGGAATTTCGACGCTCCACTGCAAAAAGTTCTATTAATGGCGTTTTACGATTTGAATCCTTTGACAGTTCAATATCTCGAAAACTGTTGCCCACACTTTTGTTCGATCCCATAGAGTCAACAATGTGTGGTCACCAAAAGAACAACTGTTGCGCAGTTAGGATGACGTCATAGCCTTGATCACGAACAAGGCCTCGCGGTAAAGGAGGAAAATTTCACCCTGTTGCGGAAATAAATCAAGCTGTCATGATCAACTTTTTTTTAATGAGGAAATGTGGAGGCATAATGAGGCAAGGGAGCACAATCAATACTGGCGGAAAGTTACTTAAGCGCATTTTAATAAACGATCAAGGTGAATGAAAACAGCTGAAGCAGATTATAGAACGTCTTCAGAGAGCAGGTGTTTGTTTACATTTACTCATGTTTAATTAGCTGCTTTGTTGATACCTTACCTCAGCTGTTGGTTAAAATGGTAATTTCACTACTAGCACTACACTTTAACTCCAAATAATTAACGATATGAAAAAATCAGGCTGGATTTCGGTAACATGATCGTTTGGGGAAAAATAATGAAGCTTTTTATGTTGAATTTATTTAGCGGATTTTTCTTTATTTTAAAGAAGTTTAATTAATTGGTATTTTTTTATTTGGTCAATTATTTTAAATTTTAAATGATGTTTTAGTTTTAGTGGTTTTGATGGCCTAATTTTTATTCTTTGGCGAAATTTTTGCATTTCAAAGGGATTTTTTGTGTTTGTGGCGCCAAAAGTTTTAAATGTTCTCCACAATCAGGTTATCCAAACTTTTCGAAAATTCATAACATTTGCTACACAACTTGAAATTTTAGTTGGGAGAAAGTTCTCTTCGTTACTTTAATTCACTGAAAGTAGTCATTTTGACGGGAGGAAGCATCAGAGACGCGCGGACTACGCTTTGCACCTCCCCCCCCCCCGTATAGTAAGAAAATCTGGTACGACAAGGAAAATATTGCTATTGCGATTTGTGTCAGAAAGAATGGTGGTTAAAAGCGCAACACTATTACACGTATAAAGACTACAAAACAGTTCAATGCTAAATCTAAAGATCTCTCTCTCTCGCTGAATATTGCAAGAAAGACAGGCATGGAAGGGAAAATATTTCTGGTGTGATTGATTCCCTTCATCAAGAAAAGTAGGGTGTTAAAAAATATTAGGCCAGCCATTTGGTGGATCGTCCCTCCCCCCCCCCTTGATTTAGAAACGTAATGTAATTGAGCATTTTTGAATACATTTCGGAGACTTTTCTAAAACGAGTTGATGTGTGCATCACATGACTTCCTTTTACTCCAATTTAATGTCATTTCCCCATTGTTGGCAATTTTAATGTGATTCAATTGTTTACTCCCTAAGTACCACCAACAGTGGCCAAACTGAAACCAAATAAAAAAAAAAAAAATTAAAAAATAATCTCCAAATTTGTTGCCAAGTTGTCGACAAAACTTGGCGACCAAAAGACTGGTGATATATCGGCAAGTGTCCGACAAATTATAACACAACTTGAGTTTACATCAAAATTAACAATGATTTCCCCCCAAAAAAGGGCAAAAGACCCCCTGAGGAACATTCGAATGCAACCAAAATTGAAGGTGCACAACTAGACCCAACTAGGAGTCCACGTACCAAATTTCAACTTTCTAGGACATCTCGTTTTTGAGTTATGCGAGATACATACACACATACACACATACGCACATACATACGGACGTCACGAGAAAATTCGCTGTAATTAACTCGGGGGTCGTCAAATGGATATTTCTGGTGTCTGTACGTTCCTAGGCATATATCCACGTGTGGTCGGTCGAAAAAAAAACTCAACATTCATTCTGGGGTGAGAAAAATGGAAATTAAGGCCGATTTTTGAGTGAAATTTTTTTCGCGAATACAATACTTCCTTTTTTGTAAAAGGAAGTAAAAATGTATTGAATATATACTCCCCCCCCTAGAATTTTTAAATGACGAATCTGAAAAAATCCACCCTTGCATTTATGACAACAGCAAAAGAGTTTAATGCTTCATCTTTTAACAGATGTCACAAAGTGTGAAGCGCTTGTAATGCATTTGAATTCGTTAGTATAATACCTATTAAATATTCGAGAGTAATAGTGTAATGAGCGTTATAGAAGGAAGCTGCATGTTAAAAGAAATCGTACATCGTGAAATTCCACTGCTGTTAACAAGCTAGCCAGGTACGGGTAAGCACAAAAGATGGACCCGATTTCAAAAAAATCATATTTTCGAAACTACTGCACATATCGTCGCCTCAGAGCAACAGTAAGACATCTAATCCCAGGAATAATAGTAAAATATCCTAATGCTGCTCTGAGGGGACAATATTACAGTTTGTGATACATGAATTTAAAGAGAAATATGGCAAGTTTTGTTTTCCGAGTAAGTTCAATCATACAAATGTGAGAACACATTGTGAAAAATGTTCAATTTCAAATGCTGGAGCAGTTTCTTACACAACTACATCTAACTTGTAACCTAATTCGTGTTCTACACATTTTGGAATATCGCACTGTCAACTGTCTATGATTCATATTGCAGCACAAACACGTTCTTGAAATTTTTGTAGCGTTTTCGGCAACTGGAACTGATAAATAGTGTCTTTGACTTTACCCCACAAAAGGAAATCAGATGGCGAGGGGTACGAACTGGATTACAGATTAGGCGTTTGTCATGGAGCAAAAGGCTTACACATCGAACACTTTTAATTTGTAAATGGAAAACACTCTGTATTTCTCTTCACACTTATATATCACCTATTGAAATATGTGCAGTAGTTTAGAAAACATAATTTTTATATATCGAGTCCATCGTTTTCAATCACCTTGTGCTATGAAGGATATTGAATCTAATTTGACGTAAACTTATTATACTATCTTTAAATCAAAACTACTCACACCTCGTGTACAGAGTTCATTGTCAGCCTCAAAAAGGACAAGCAATGGCGGATTTACCATGTGGCATCTGTCGCAATTGCGAGGTGCCCCCAAGATCAAAGGGTCCCCCAAAGTTATCCAAAACTGCACCTGGTAAATCTTTTACATAGTTCTGTGACATACAAATAGGCCATGAAAATGCATTGCGAGCGGGCCCCCAAACTTGTAAATCCTAAAACCCTGAATCGTTGAATAAGTAGCGACACGTCCGCCACCTTGGGTCTAAATGTCGCTGTCTTTCGATGTCTGCTATCATGATGTTGTTTTGCTTCTTGATTGTGGTGCTTCTTTATTGTGAATTGACATGGAGTTATACGAAACCACAATTAAGAAGCAAAACACGCTACTTCACCATAGCAGACACAGGAAGAAAGCATCGTTTGGCCCCAAGATGGCGGACGTGTCACTACCTCAGAGTGAAAATGGACCAATCTTAACTCTGTGGTCGCAACTACTTATTCTACGACTCAGGGCTTCAGTAAATTCCACTGACGGCAAGATGACAAAGATTTCCCTACCTGACTCTTGCCTTCCTGGCTTCCAGCATGATAAAGGGGCTCTCTCCCGCTCTGCCCACGAATCTGTTCTCCTCCACCTGGGCCATGTTCATGTCGAGGTAGCCCCTGAAGAAGATGGCGTTCAGGAGCAGCAGGTTCGTGGAGGGGGAGGGCACGTGGGACAGAATCTGCGTCGCCTTCCCCTCCATGTTCCTTTCGAAGAAGACGTTGATGTAGCGCGTGCTCTGCTCGGCGTTCATCACGAAGTCCAAAGGGTAGATGCTGGTGTTGTAGTACCTGCGGGAAGGTGACTGAGAATGAGTCTCAAGAATTTAATGGCCTAAATTTTTCGAAGGACATATTTGAAATAAACTGAGGCGAGAGTGGAGATTGGAGGAACATTGGCAATCAGGGCCGTAACTAGGTCGGGCAGTGCCCGTACTGAAAGAATCCCGTATTTGTTTCATCTCAAATTTTAAGGTAAAAAACACGTTTTTCCGCTCATACATGATATGAGAGAAAGAACTTTCCGCTACTAGTACCTAAGCACTGATTTTTTTGGGAGTAGAAGCACTTTCTTGCTTACACTATATTTGGGGCAAACCAAACTTGACAGAACTGTGAAGGCTATGCAGTTCCTAATCACAGCAATGCTGTCAAATTAGGTTCGCCACAACTATAGTTGCTGGGAGCAACTATAGTTTGGGAAAACCTAACCTGGCAGCATTGTAAAGGCTGTGTAGATCCGCTGACTCAAACGAAGACGTTGTGCCTCAGAGGGTTTAAATAATGCACAACTGAAATAGGTGATTAAGTATCTGCATTGATCAATCTGTTACTACCGTACTAAAGATTGCGAGAAAACTTTGATACAGCAAACTGTTTCGAAATCAAGTTTAGAACTCACCTATTGAGCAGGAACTGGAATGGATAATGTACAGCAAAGTGCCTCTGAATGTAAATATTGTTGATGATCTTCAGCACATTCTCGTCCGCGTTCGATCTCCTGGCGTCGATCACCAAATCCTCGAGGGGCGTGAGGTTCAACCCCAGGTGGGCGATCAGATCGTGATAAGCCAGGTGAATCTCTTGCGGGTGGAGGCCCCACAGATACAGGGCTTGCCTCAGGGCCATGGCTGTGCCGCCCTCGGCTCCCAAGAGCACCATGGCCAGCGAAGATCCGATGCAGAATGGACAGAATGCTACGTTCTCGTCGCTGATGTTGAAAGCTCTGTAGAGGTCGAAGCCGAATTGGTTGGTGGAGAAGGCGAGCTTTCGCATGCTGAAGGTGACGGTCTGTGAGGCACCTGTTGATGACCCGGTGACGTATTGCGACGCCACGCACGTCACTATTAGAAAAACCCACATTGCTGGTGGATATATTCCTGTGAAAAAGAGTACAAAATATGTAATTCTTGTTGAAAAGTAATAGTTTATATTTCACAATGCGTTGGTTTTTAGGCAGTGGTGACCAGATCGGTAACCCCGTCGAGCTTGTAAATGGAGAGTTCCAGATTCGATGCCAGCCGGTCGGAGATCCTGCATGTTCTCTGATGATGGTTTGGGCACGTTAAATATGCCGTGGTCATAAAGTCTTAGATGTGAATCAATACCTCCCGGGGTGGAGAACCAGGGGTTGTTCGGCTTCTGGTTTGGTGCTAAATTATTAAAATGTTGATAGATGGTGCTTCCATCTATCGTTTACTGTCTAAGCCAATTCGAACTTCCACCTAAAAGGTGTTCGATAAAAAACGAAAGCTGTCCTCACTGCTATAAAGCGAATAGCAATCGCTATTCGGGTTCGGATACCCAAATAATATAAGAAACAACACCAACGTTTTTTTTTTTATTTTTTTTTATTTTTTATTTTTTACGTCGACTCATCTGCAGTCTATTCAGTTCACAAATCTTATGGAATCAGGTCCGACGTTAGAGAGCTCAGAAGGGAGCAATTGCCCCTCCTATCTTGGAAAAATCAAATTTTGTTTTGTGTATAATTGGAGTTTTGGAGTGTGTGTGTGTTTTTTTTTAAGGATATGCATTAAATACAGGGTGACAAGAAATAACTTGGACACACATGAACCATTATAAATTCAATGCTAATGAACATTTTACGACTCATCTTCAAAATAAATGTGGATGCGTTATTATGTCCAATATATTTACACATTTTCAAAGTAGCTGCCTTTAGCCTTAATACAGAGCTCTAAACGTAAAACCAAATTTTCGGCTACGGCCGCAACTCACTCACTGATATTTCCTATGCCTTACATAAGGATTTCTTTGGAGATGCCAAAGTTTTATAAGATTTAGCACACACCCTTGTCCCCAAGATGGACCAAACAGAATAATCCATTGGGTTCAAATCTGGAAAAATTTGGTGATGATTCTTGAGCTCCAATGAATTCCAAAAAATGTGTCTTGCACCAATCTTGAGTGCCTTTAGCTCTGTGTGCAGATGGCGGAATCCTGTTGGAAAGTCCATCTTGTGTTTTCAAAGAACTTTTGTGACCACCAAAGTAAGACAACATCCTTCAAAATGAGTTTGTGATATGTTTCTTGATTATGTTTTATCCCTTGATCAACAACAACAAGTAGTTTTTCCCACTAGCATATATAACACCCTAAACCATTACAAATTGGAGTCGTTGATGCCGTTCAACAATGCAAGAAGGTCTTGGAAACAAGGGTGTGTGCTAAACCTCATAAAACTTTGGCATACCTAAAGAAATCCTTGTCCAAGGAATGAGATAAAGTATCAATAAGTGAGTTGCGGCCCATAGCTGAAAATTTTGTGACACATTTAGAGCTCTGTATTAAGGCTAAAGGCAGCCACTTTGAAAATTTGTAAATATAATGGACGAAATAATGTATTCATATTTATTTTGAAGTTTGATCGTAATATTCTCATTAGCATTAAAATATAATGTATTATGTGTGTCCAAGTTATTTTTTATCAACCTGTAAAATGACTGCCTTTTGCCCCCCCCCCCCTGAAATACATTTGTGACGGGTTTGTTTAGAGCACTTAAGATTTTAAACAAAAATAATTCTAGGTACCTATATAACTATTAACTATTTGAAAATTCTGCTGCGGTGTTACCTAGAGATCAAATTTTCAGTTTTAACATTGTAGGATCATTTTTCGGAAAATGTAACTTTTGAGAGAAAATATTTTTCAATTTCGGAACTTTTTGTTTCCTTTTTTTTTAAAATTCTTACATGAAAGTATTACCTAGTAGAAGTAACCATAAACAATAGCCTAGCTAAGTTCCAATTATTTTTCTCATAAATAAAAAAAAAAAAAAATTAAAAATGTCTCCTTCACGGGGGGGGGAGGAGAAACGCTTTTAATGTTTAAAAATCGAGGCCAATTCAATATTAAAGTAGTAATTTTGTTAATTGTGCAAGCAATAAGCTATTTTAATGATAAGTGGGAATCTAATATTAAGCTCTTCTTAATTAAAGTACGGCTTTTAATTAGTAGTTATCCTTTTAGTTCAAATGTGTGTTAAAAATTAGCATTTAATAAATTTGAGAATACACTGGCAATTTATAATTTTGGTAGAATGCCTAAGATTGATGTATTTCTCCTCCATCATTTATCTCCACCTCAGAAATAATAACATTGATAAGGTCTGTCAAGGAGGTGAGATTCACGGAGGTGAGGGATTTTCATTAATAAAAGGTCTAATGGATACATTTTTCAGGGAAATATTTTTTTTTCGTTGCTATAATCTGCACACGTTAAGCATATGAAAACGTGTTCACTTCTCTTTTTATATTAATTTACATCCATGAAATTCAGGTTCACGGAGGTGAGAATTCACAATAACCACACTTAGTTTTTAAAACAAAATCCATCTTCTTGTTTTTCGGCAAAAATCTCACAACATCTTTATGGCGGAAAATTAACAAACCTTCCTTTTATCATAGAAAATGAAACGTGATGTCATTACTGCCACGTGTTGATGAGAAATGGCATTTAATGTTTAGGTAACGGAGGTGTGAATTTATTGTGTGACATGATTCCTTAACCTACTAAAACGAACTAAAAACATATTTAAAAATTAAATATACTTAAACAATTAGCATTTGAGACACTTGTGAAAGGAATAATAAATAAATAAGTATATACTTTTAGAGTTATAGTTATTTTAGAATTAAATAACTTTTACAAGTTATTAAGCCACATAAACAGTTACACCAGGTGTGTGACATGCCACGGCGGTGAGAATCCACATGTTGTGAACCAAAAACATGTTAAAATAAAAATTATTATTAAAAAATTGCTGGCGGGTTTAAATAGATATATTTCTGATGAAATTAAAAAGCATTGTTAAATGAATTGTTCCTTAAAGTTTTTACAGTAAAAGGCGTGGGACAGAAAAGTTACACTTTTTGAAGAATGACCCTGAAATTTTTTTGAGCGCAGCGAAAATTTTCTCCTTGTGGGAGGGGATTAGTAATAACGTTCCTTTACCATAACAGGATTGTCAATATGACTTAAAATGGAGGGTTAACCACCCACCCCCTCTTCGCTGCCCCGCTTGATTCAGCAGATCTCCTTAAAAAACAGATACCGACACCCAAAAACAGGAGAAATGAGGACACATTTTCACATCTTCGAATGACAAGAATAACAAAAGCATATTAGTCTTTTTGTTATTCAAATATGCAAGTAGTAAATGCTTTAGAACTTTGTCTAGTTATCATATTCGACGCTACATTTTTACTTCTTTATTAGTTAGGAAACATATACATTTAGCTCTGAAAGAGGTTCTCCAAATGGAATAACGTCCAAAAGCATTAACCAAACAGTTTTGTCACTCCTTCTTTCGTTTCGCCAATTTTTTTTTCTCCTTGATATTTTGCGTAAATCAAGGGTTCTCAACCCCTTGACCCTCCCCCTAATTCCCTTTGCACACTGACGGGAACTCACGCCCCCCCCCCCCCCCAGTCAATACGAGGGCACAGTCAAAATTTGAAACTGAAGATAGTTAGCTGACAGCTAAAGCAGGTTATTAAGTAAAATTGTCGATAATTTTGTACACACATTTAATATTATTACGCATAACTTTGTTTTGAGCATAGTCTTATTAAAACGTAGGAAATTAAAGAACTAAATGCGAATAAATTGGAAGCAATCTAGGACCAGGCCCGCGCTCTAAGTGATGAATAATTGATAAAACTTTTATGCCTGTCAAAACATGACAACAAGAGCAGTGACGCAACAAGAAAATAGTTTTAGGGGGCCACAGTGAGAACAAAATTCTCCTTCAAAAAGAGGGGTCCGGGTTTCTCCCCGGGAAAATTTTGAAACTTGCAGTTTTAAAAACGCATTTTTAGACGGTCTATGGCGGTGCTATAGGGGGACGAGGGGCTCCGTGGAAATTTGTAAAAGTTGAAGCCTTAAAATGCAATTATAGGCCATATTTAATAAAGTTAGAATAAGCAATAGAACTCTAGGACTCTCAAGGATTTTTTTTTTTTTTTTGAAATATAGATGGAAAACAACTCTTTTTTTTCCTCCCCCCTCCAATTTTTCTAAATTTAACATCCAAAAAACGCAATTGTAGACAACTTTGAAGATTTTTACGAGAAGGGGGTTGTGGAATTTTTTTCAAATCTCCCTTGGAATTTTTTTCAAATTGAAGTCCTAAAAACTTCAGCAATATTCTATGATATTGGGCGGAAAGGTTCAGAGGCTATTCCAATTAAATTTTTCTTAAGTCATGTTTAAAAAACCTATTTTTTGTAATATTAAAGGAAAGCGATTCGGAGGAACTTGCTCGAATATTTTCTGAAATTGATGTCTAAAAAAACGCTATTGTAAGACCACATTTGGTAACATTAGAGTAGGCGATCTTTCGAAATTGAAGCTCTAAAACCACAACTTTAGGTAATTTTCGAACGCAGTTTCAAGCGATGTTATTTCGTATTTGGGAACTTTCGTGAAATTTTGCGAAGCTTAAGATCTGGAAACGAAATTTGAGATACTCCGTAATGCTTTTGGCGGGAGAGGGGAGGGGGGACAGATTCGGAGGAGTAGCATTTTGAAGACTTTCTTAATTTCAGACGAACTAGAAAAAAAAAAAAAATATGAAAAAAAGGAAGGGGGGGGGAGTAGCAGATCAATTAGCTGTAACTATTGAAAAAATTTTATTCAAAGATTTTTTTTAAAAAGAAATTAAAGTTTTACCCCAACATCAAAAGTGCTACCCCATACCACAACAGAGCTCGGCGCCTTTTTGACTCTGGCGCCCTCGTGCGACGCACGACCTTGCATATAGGGACGGCGCGGCCCTGTCTAGGACCTACATGAGGTTGAATATCAACCTCTAATGGTACTAAAGTTTACGAAGTTGAAGAAGGGCAATTCCATGTCAGATCAATCACTTTTTGACCTCACCATCTCCGATTTCAACGAAAATTGGTGTGAGGGACACATATGTATGTCAAGATAAGTTATCCTGCCAAATTTTAGAATTCTACTTTAAATATTTTATGAAGCACATTTCTGTTAAGAAACTGAAAAAGTACGAAAAAAACGAAAAGTTGTGACATTCAAATGACTGCAACTTCTCTCCTAATTATAGTAGAATAAAAATTCAAAAACAATTGTAAAGCTAAAGAATAGAGCGTTCTATTGATATAATACGACAGGTTTAAGTTTTACGATCATTCACCGTGACTTTTGACCTAGAATATCTCAAAACATGCCCCCTTAGAATTTCTCCAAAAAAATATATTTTATAGCTCTAACACTATTCGTCCACGACACCAAAATTTTGACTGGGATTGCAATGGCAAGGTACTGAAAAAAAAAAAAAAAATCAAGAATATTCACATGTTTTACATTGTGGAATTCCATATGTCAGGTCAGTCATCTTCTTGACTTCCTCACCATTTCCGATTTTAATGAAATTTCGAGTGATGGACACATACAACATGATAAGTAATCCTGCCAATTTTCAGAATTCTACTTCAAAAATGTTACGAAATACAGGGCTGTTAAAAACTTTAAAAGTGCAAAATAAACGGAAAGTTGTGACATGCATATGACTGTATTTTCTACCGTTCTATCCTAATTGCAGGAGAATAAAAATTTGAAAACCATTGTAAAGTTAAAGACTAGAGCTTTCTATTAGGATAAAACATGGCTTTCTCATGATAGGTTTCAGACTCAAGGTCATTCACCTTGATTTTTGACCTCGAATATCTCAAAACACGCTCCCTTAGAATTTTTCCAAAAAAAAAACATTTTATAGTTCCAACACTGTTCTTCTACTACACCAAAACTTAGGCTGGGATCGCAATGGCAAGGGACTGCTAAAAATCAGAAATATTTACGTATTTTTGTAGCATGTTTGACCTTAATTCTGTTCTGATGTTATTGTTTTAATTTTATTGTTTTAATTATGTTAATAATATGTATATTTTTAAAGAAATTCTAAGGTAGCGTGTTTTTAGACATTGAGGGTTGAATTTCATGGTGAATTGAACTATGGTTAACACATGAAAACGTTCACACCGTTGACGCACGGTGAACTTTGAAACTTAAACCTGAATTTTTATAACTTTGACCATATCAAGCTTCTTAAAAGCACGATCTCATTAAAATTAGGTTGGAGAAAACAGTAGAATAGTTAAAAGAAAAGAAAAAAGGAAACAAAATGGGGGAGGGGGAAGGGGGAGTTTTTTTTTGTGCAAAATTTTCTAGTGATCGTTTCTAATGCATAAAGAGCTAAATAATCGGAAGTATAGGGCAAATGTGCCATAAAAAATGCTTTGAATAATGATGCGAATGTTTGTCCCTTACAGCACTTGAAGATATGCTTCATATGCTAGATAGGGCAAAAATGAAAAAAAAAAGAAAAAAAAAAACAGAAAGCTTTGCTTAAAAAGTGTGAAAGATTTTATAAATCTAGGATTTCATTGCCATTCAAAGAAAACAAAATATATCGCACCAAGACGATCAATTGAAGAACCCTGGAAAAGATTATTGCTTTCTCCTCTTTTATTCCGAAAAATATTAAGTGGTACAATTTGTCTTACTATTATAAACACATTGAAGAAAGAATTTTGTAAATTGCGGGTCAAGGATGGGAAGGAGGGGCCAGCTTTCAAGCTCGGTATGTCTGGCGAGTTTCTGGCTCATGGCCAATGATGAACAGATAAATGCAGCTGTTTCTTTTCCTCAGCGCCAGAAATCTTTTCAGAAGTTATTTTAAAAAATCTAATATAGACTTCACACTGCTTCCTCGTACGATTATTATATAATCAATGATTTTTAATAACTCATTTAAAAGATTGGGTACGTGTACTCATGTAAATGCGCACATTTTTGGACACTGTCTTACACATCCCCAGGTTCAGACTTCCGTTTTTAGACTTAAGTTTTTAAAAACTTTCAAAAAGCATCCCTTATCGCTACTTCTTCCTCCAACTTCACAACGAATAGCTTAAAATTGGGCTTTCAAGACTTCAATTTCAAAAAAATTACAGGAAAGTCCTTGAATCCCTTCAGCCGTCCAGTCTTCAATCACCGGAAGATGGCCTAAAATAGTGTTTTTAACACTCTAGCTACGAAAATTGTTCAAGAGAAAGCTCCATAACCTTCACCTCAGAGTTCACCAATGATGGCCTAAATTTGCGTTTTTAACGCTTCAGTTTTGGAAATTTTCAATGAAGAGCCTTACTTTTACCTCACAAAACACAGCCAAAAGGTTTCAAGACTTCAATTTAAAATTAAAATTTATTCTCAGCAAAGGCCCAAATCCTCCCCATTAAAGTCACCCAAAGAATTCCTAAAGTAGTGTTCTTACCAGCGGCGGCGCGCGGTTGGAACTGAATGGGGGGGGGGGGGGGAAGAAAGAAAGAAAGACGACTAAAAGCCGTTAGATTTTTAGCGGCAGCAAAAAAATGAAAATAAAAAATGGGGGGGGGGGGGGGGGGGTGGCGGCTATGAAATTTTGCTGAGGCTGCTTTCGAGAGCATATGAATGGTAATTGATGTAAATCTAACAGCTTCTCTCACGTTTTTCTTCAGATTTTGATGAATTATGAATACAATAACTTTTCCCGAAGAAACACATAGAAATGAATTAAGCTTACATTATTTACTCCAAAGTATTTTGAGAGTCACAAACACTTCACAATTATTTCGTTAAGCAAATATGGCTTTTTTAAGTAAAACAATTGAATTACTAATATCTAAATAGTGAATACATAAACCAAAAGTTACTGTTTGTGCTAAATAATGTTTCGTAAACGGATATACAAAGTAAAACAAACGATTATGATCTGAAAATTTTGACATTTCTGCTTATTGTATAATTTCTAGTTTCGTTTTCTTTGTAGGAAAGTAAAATGAATAAATTTCCAATGAAATGTGGGAGAGGGGGCGGTACCCCTTGCCCCCTTAAATCGACGCCACTGGTTCTTACACATACTTTAGCTTTGGAAATTTTTCAGGGAACATCCCCCTAACCCACATCTTTACAAAAGACACAACAGCTTTAAATCATCAATTTTAAACATTTCTGCGGGACTGGGAAAGAATCCCCAAACATTCCCCTACATTCACCAAAGGCATCAATTTTCGTTTTTAAGACGCCAGTTTTAAAAAATTTTCTAAACAGTCTCCCCCTTCCTCCTGTATTCGCATCCCCAAAGACAACATAAAATTTTTATTACTTCAATTTTGGAAATTTTTCCTGCAGGAGCCCCAAAACTTCCTCACATATAAGTCACGCAAAGATAGTTTAAAGCGGAGTTCTTGATAATTTAGCTTCGAAAAAGTTTTGCGACAAGCCCCTGCACCCTTTCGTAAATTCACCAGAAGATGACTTAAATTAGCGTTTATAAAGCTTCAGTTTCGGATTTTTTTTCTAGAAAGAACATCCGCTCTATCTTTACATCTCTAAACACGATGTAAAAGTTTTAAGACTGCAATTTCGAGAATTTTTTGGGTGTCAGCTTCTGGATACTTTTTCTTGTAAGTTACCGAAAGACAGTTTAGTTCGAGAATTCCAATGCAGCTTCTAATTTTTTGGGGGGCGTGGCAAGCCCTCAACCCATCACCCTATGCTCACGAAAGATGGCCCAGTTGAGTCGTTAAGACTTCTGTTTTGGATTTTTTCTACTGAGAACCCCTCCGCCATTTACCTTGACATTTCTTAAGACAGCCTTAAAGTTTTAAGACGTGGTTTAACCGGTTGGATAGAGCCCTGGAGACAGCCATTGTTTCTGGTTACGGCACTGAACATCTTAGTCAAAATAAATACTATTAACATTCCATCTTTAAAGAATCATTCCATCCCTTCCTCCCCTCTGAGTCATCTGCCATCGGATCTTATTCATCTGAAAACCGAAGTTTTATGATATTTATCGAACAGGCACAAAGTGGGTGATGGTACAGGTGTGGCAATTCTTAACAAACTAAAGCATCAGATGAAGATTTATTTCGGGAGGTACACCTTCAGGCGAGACAGCGGACATTTTGGCAGGGCATCTCTGATTCACTGGCTTATCTGCAACTATTTTCGAGGGAAAAAAATATATAATAGTGCCGCAAGGAACAACACCATATCCGACCCGCACACAAGGGGATGTCTCTCCAATGTAGGTAAGAGCAAGCGATCATTAGCAGGCTAATCAAAGGTCACCTTAGAAAATTCTCTCTATCCCAAGACCTTCCCAACTTGCCCTAAGTGTTGCACTGGCTTTGTCTCTCACGATCACCCTCTGTTGGGGGTTCTCCTGATAAGGTCTTTATTCTAAGTCATTGCTTGTAGTGGACTTTGTTAGTTTGTAAAAACTAACAGAAGTTAACTGAATAGATGCAATATTAAAATGCACAAGAAGAAGTTATCTTCGAAAACTAAACCAGCGGTCAAAAAGATATCTAAAATCCTGACGTATATCGGAACTACTTTCGTTTCGCAAAGAATAGTTACGGAACTTAACCAAGTAACATTGTTGATGGAGATGGAGATAATCCTGTGAGCAAACCTTATGAAATCATTTAGTATCGTCAATAAAAGTTTATCGAAACAACACTTAACATAAGCCGCACTTACCTTCCTAGATAGTTTTCAGTATTAAAAAGTCTTTGTCAACTTTTGAAACCTGTATCAGAACACTTTTTACTGGACAACACTATTTAGCTTAAAGTAACTTCAAACAGAAGATGGGAAGCTATAATTTCTTATATCAGGGCAAGGTTTCTTTCGTAGAAAAGAACTGGCAATCAAAAACCTGCCAAAAATCGAAACTACTTTCGTCTTGCAAAGAATAATCACAGAGCCTAATCAAGTAACATTGTTGATATTGATAGAAATAATCCAAAGAGCACACATCTTCTAAAACATTTAAGACCATCAATAAAAGTTTGTCGGACTACCAACTTAACACAAACCCCACTTACCTAGTTAGGTAGTTAACAGTATAAAAAATCCTTGTCAGCTTTTGAAACCTGTATCAGAACACCTTTCACTGGACAACACTACTAATCCTTAAGTAACTTCAAAGAGAAGATGAGAGTCTAGAATAGCGGATTTGTTCAGGGCAAAGAACTTTTCTGTCTGTCGTAGTATTCCATTATTATGCATCGACTCCACCCTCCTTTCTCTGATGGGATATTGTCCGTTATGCTCAGCGTCACAGGACGATGGAACGCGTTACGCCACACATACTTCCGTGTTCCAGCGGTTTTTAATTGTTGGAGGAGAATCTTCTGGAATGGTGTTATTTTTCGCTCCACTTATCCTAGCCCAAGGTGCTAGGGTAGTCTTCATTTTTTTGGCTGAAGCCGGGCTCCGAGATGTTTGGGGATTACATGAGTGCCCAACCGTGCCGCCGTTTGCACGTTCCTGTCGACGCACTTGGATGACATTCTATAAAAAATGAATAAAAATATCATCGGAATGAATATTTTGACGAGCCAGTCAGACGATTTTTTTTGGTGATTGAATGAAGAAAAGTCTGGTGGAAAAAAATGTTTCAATATTATGTGAACACCTTTCATCAAGAAATGGTTGAAATTCTTTCTCGGAGATCCCTGCTGATTAGAACATTAATAGGGCTGTCACAAATCTCGATGGCTAAGTAAGGGCAATGCCTAAAAAAGGAGACAACAAAAACAAAAGTGGATTTCAAGTAAAATAATAGGTTTTTGCTCTTATAAAGCAATATACATAGCTTTGCCAAAAAAAAAAGGGGGAGGGGACGTTCCTCTTACCCATTCATCATGTTTTTCGTAAGAGTGAACTTCACTCTATCAGTATTAATGATTTCCAAGATTACCGGCTGCTTAGTCCTGAATTCATTTCAGTCTTTCGGTGAAAGTGAAAGTTTAATATTTACGTTGAAGGCACAATTTGTTCAGGAGACAAAGCATTGTTGCTCATTAGAACTTGGAGCGTCTACAACAAAAAATGTCTATGGAGCTACTTGCGTCTTATGAGAAATTATTTCCTAATTCAACCACGAAAGATTCATCGACATTCGACAATACAGGAGCGAATACAAAGAGGGCCGGCTCTAGTAGTTTTGCCGCCCGGATAAAAGTATATTTTTGCATTTTAGTATATTTTAAGTATATTTTATTTTACTTTAGTACTTAAAGTGTTAATTATATTGTTATTGATGCACTATATTTTAAATATTTCTCTACATAGTGTAAAATGAAGTCTCCAAAAAGAGTCTGTGAGTTTAAACTCATAAAACTCGAGAACTACCCGGCCGATTTCGCTGAAATTTTCAGTTTGTTCTTTGAAGCCCTAAAAAGGTTTGCAGACCAGTTCGAAAACAATTCGATGAATAGTCATGAACGTTCTAATTTCGGGGGGGGGGGGGGGGACTCGAGCCCCCCGCCCTGGAAATTAGCGCTTTCTATCTTTTAGTACTTTTTTCTTAGCAAAAATGTAAAAACATTTCTTCTCCAGCCATTAATGAATAAGTTATTAAAAATGTCAAATTTTAATGGCTCTAATCTGTCCTGAAGTTGGTTTCTATGGGGAAAATATCCAGCTGAACCACGGGGAAAATATTTGAGCTTCCCCCCTTACAATTTTGCATATGGGCGCCCTTGTGAATAGTTCTTTTTGTATTCCAATTTAGGCCCAATTTCCACATAAATTCCCGAAAATGGGGGTGAAAAATTGCTTGCACATATTAATATTATACATCGTTGGAAAGAGTAGAATTTCCCGCGTTCTACGCAATTTGTTTCACTGCTCTAACGTAATTGCAGCGGGAGTTATTTACATTTTTGCCTCGAACTTTTTTAGGCTTAGTTGAGATTTAGGCACTACTTTCTTCATCAAATCCATTATTAAAAAGTGAAGGAACTGTAAGACAGTTTTTTTTTTTTGACACCATTAGAAAGAGTTACTTTTTTTACTCCAGATCTAGCTCGACCTAAGGTCAAAAGTTTAACCCTCTATCTCAATTGAAAAAAAGGTTACAAGCAAATTAAGTGATATCCAAAAATCTGTTCTCTATTCAAGTTTTTAACCATTTTATTTTGCGTTTCCGTGGTAACGCTTTGAATCCATTGTTTATTTCCATCTTTCTCACTAAAATTTTTTAAACTTATTTTATTTTGTGTTTCCATGGTTACGCTTTTTAAATCAATCTGCCTCATTTTAATTTCTTAAAGTCGTAATTGTTTGGAAGGGAAATTTTGCATGATGTTTGTTTCCTTTTATTTACGTCTGATTGTTGAATATGTATGTCATTGACACAATGGTTATTTTCAAGATAAGCCGGGCAATGCAGCTAGTCTTATTATTAGAAGCAGTTATTAGGAGTATTCCTTTTAGTTTCTGTGAAAAGTTAATTTTCATACTTTAATACGCAATATAAATTTAAAAAAAAACTTCTAATTGAGAAAATTTAATAAGCAGATTAATGTTAAATACAAATAGGATGTATAGAAAAATAAAAATAAAAGAAGCATGTCGAAAGGAAGAAAAATATCCTACTGATTCTGACAAATATGATACTGAACAAAATAATGATTAAAAGATGAAAAATTGTGGCAACTAGAACATTTCATCAATTTAAGTTTGGTCATGGCCCCATTGAATACTTAACGGCCGTGGCAATCGCTGAAACTCATGGCAACAAAGAGGGCGCCACTGGCTACCCCTGTTTTTGTTTCCACTTGGCGTGATTGTGAGCGTTGGCGCTTTGGCATCTGTGAATACGTGATTTCTCGACTTATTATCGGGCGTACGTCATTTGACGAAAATTTTAATTCCAAAAGAAGGAATGAAGAGAAAAAGTGCTGAATAAACATTGTATTACAAAGGTGAAGAGCATTTCTTATTGTTATTTTAATATCATATCAAAAATTACGTGTAATAAAAAATTTTAACTAAACACAGAAAACATATGATTTTTTTTAAATATTAATGCGTAATTCTTAATATATTTTTTCAAACTTTTTTTTTTTTTTTTTTGAAAGCTTTGCAAATAATTTTCAAATTTTTTATTGAAAATCCCCTGGGGTTTCCTTTTTGGATACAACAGTTCTAAGATTGATGATATATGGCAGGCAGCCCTCATTTCTAATTTTACATGCTCATTTACATGCGAATTTTTTCTGCTCAATAAATTACATCGAAAAAAAAAAAAAAAAAACACGCTCCGCAATCTGTAAATACATTCATTTTTCAAAACTTGAGAGGGTCATTCATTGCCCCTTTTGACCCTGATGGGGATTAGAGGGGGGGGGGGTATAGGAATTTACGTTAACAATTGCCATTCTTTTCGCTCGTAATGTAGTGTATATTTTACAACGAATAGAATCTAATTAAAAACGTACGAACAGGCCCGACATTTAAAAATTCGCGAGGGGGGGGGGCGCAAAGGTTTTGTGTAGATGAAAAAACAACAAAATACGAGCAGAATGCCTAATTTTAGTATGTTTGTAAAATTTAGGGGTGTCATAATTGCCTCCTCCCCACCGTGATATCCCCACTTGACAGGCCTGGTTAGGAATATTCTTTTTCAAATGAAGAAGAACAATAGAAAAGTTAAAAATATGATGGCAATTTAAGAAAATGAACCATTAATATAATTTTAAAAACATTTAAAATCAGAGTGTGACAAATACATGGTTCTACGACGGGTCCGTGGTTCTCGCACCAATATTGTATGGACACCACAATAATGTCATTTATCTATTTCCCCTTCCATTTTTAGCACATCTCATGTTATAATAACTTTAGTGTAGATTTTAGTAGTATATTAGTGCACTATACGCATAGAGATGCACAAACGCTTAGTGCACAAGAGCTATTTCGAAAAAGTGCAGATTTTTTTTCTTACAAAAGGAAATTCATAGCATAATCAAAAAATAAATAAAAATAACATGGAGCTAGAAAAAACTTTCATTTTCCCAAAGCTTAGTTTCTAATTAATTTTTTTAAATGTCCGATTTTGAAAATAAGGCGTGGTCTTTATGACGTCACAAATGATGTACTTTGGCGCATCTGTCTACCGCGTTTCTACGTTATGATGATCAAGAAGCGAATTGTATATTGCACTCTACGCTTACTATCAATCATATAGTTGCCAACACTTGTGAGTAAAGAAACTAATTGAATATTGTGCTCTGTGAGTGGCATCAGTGAATGGCATTTCATCATTTGTGATGTCATCGGCAGAAGCGTAAACAATGAAAGCGCACCGATTAATGCATTTTTTTAAAAATATTAAACTTAGTCAAGTTATTTTAAAAAATGATCAGATCCTATGATTTTAAAAATGTTCTTTCAAAAAAAAAAAAAAAAAAAAAAAAAAAAACCCTTAAAACTTCGGAAACGACCCTGTTGCTTCACACGCTTTGAGCATTAAAAAAATGTATATATATACACACCCAATCCTCTTTTTATGCGGTGAATAGGGACCGCATAAAAAAATCGTGTAAAAAAAAATGCTTGAAACTTCACCAGTAGCTTTAAAAAGTTTTCGCAACTGAGTAAAAAAATATTTTTTTATGCGGTGGATAGGGATTGCATAAAAAAAGTCTCACGTAGAAAATACCCTAAATATTATATTTAAACGAAATCAAAATAAACCAAGCGATGATAATTTTGCCGACTCCCGAAAAATGTCCCGAATTAAGAAATTTTTGGAAAGTCACAGTGATTTCCCATCGGATGCCCCTGTCGACCCTTGATGATACTACCAAGCACTCGTTTGATAAATAATTTTCGCTCGTTTTATAAATAATTTTTATAAACTACACAAAAAAAACGTCCGCACAAAAACAGGTTTGGGTGTACACACACACATCGGAAGGCGCACAGACCGGAGAGCGTTCACTTTAGCTCAGGTTCTATCCCCACCCCCAGGCTCCCACCTTACCTATAGCATCCGAGGCGCTATTACTTCAATATATTTTTCAATTGTTATAAAGTGTTCACGCAGTAAATAATTTTTATGATAAAGGTCAGATTCGGCCATAAAATATTTATCTTTCTTACGGCCTCGTATTACCTATTCTAAAAAATCAACAGTCATATTATGACGGGTGCAAATTTCTTGGTCATTTCCATTTCATTCCATTTGTAGAAGCAAGAAACCCAACGAGTAGGATCCTATCGCAATTCATGATCGTGAATAATTTAATTCGAACTCATCAAGCAGTCAAAATTCAAATTATTATTATTTTTTAAAATTTATTTTTAACATTTAACAAATACATGCAATAGGGAAAGAAACTCCTCAAATATCTACACATGAATTTGTGAAACTAATTTTTTTAAAAAAATGGGGAACAGATTATTTTAATAAATATCAACACTGTTGATATTTTGTAAAATCCTAGCAGGGGAGAGTTCCGTACAAAATTTATTTTGTCTTTGCAAAAGCAAAACAATATGATTTTTTTTACTTGCCATTTCTATGATATTTTTAAACATACATTCGATTTGCGATAGCTCAAATGTAAAAAGAACGACGGAAAACTTCGACTTATAGAAAGTTTGACTTAACGATAGTTTTGGTTTTTGATATTTTAATATTAAAAACTATCGAATACTTTAATTAATATATACATATAACTGACAAAATTACAGAACTTAAGTTTTTTAGCACAATGTGCACAGTTTAATCAAATGTATTGATAGAAAAAAATCAAAAGCATGCTGGAACCGCTTGAATAGAGCTGATTCTACTTCAGGAAATGTGCACATCTTCATTCGTTTCAAATTCGGATTGCAAGTGAAGGTGAAATAATTATTCTCCCATAGTCACTTCTTTTTTTTTTTTCTTTTTCTTTTTCTTTTTTTCGTTCTTTCGAAATAATTTCGAGTAATTTTGGAAAAAACTTCGAGTTGAAAGAAGTTAACTTCGAGTTATTCAGAATAATTAGAATGGAATTAAAGACTAAGTTGTCAAGACTTGATAAAAATTTCGAGTTATAGTAATATTCGATTTATCGGACTTCGAAGTATCGCAAATTTACTGTATACTTTTAAGAAAATTAAAATATTTAGCGATGTAAAATCCTGTAAACATTGAATTCGTCATAAAAAACTATTTTCTACACTTTAAGCATGAATGAGAAAGGAGCTTTGAACTAGAAACTTTGCAGGAAATTTGATCGCCAAGTTTGGCGAAAATTAGGATATGAATTTTCTGTTGGAAAAATAAAATACACACACACAGTAGACCGTCAAGTATCCGCAGGAATCTAAGATCTGCTTACAAATTTTTGTAATCTTGTTCTAATAGTATAGCATTAGGAGCAGCTCTAAATATCTAGCATTTCTTAAAATAAAAAAAAGTGGGGGGGGGGGGGGGGAGGGGCGGGTAATTTTCCGTGATAGGTACGTAGCGGAGCATTTTTTAATCTGGCGATTAGTTTCAATTTTATTTATTGTCGGGGACTATTTCAAGTTACATATGAAGTATTTATTTGGCGATACCATAAACTATTTTGTCTTTGGTATAACTTTGATATACACCCCCAAAAATTACACGCCAAATCTGGCATTTCCTACGGACTTTTTAGGGTTGCTGTTTCTTATTTTGGTGTTGCCAATTTAGGTTTTTTCAGCTTTTAGGTTTTTGCTGTTGCCAAATTTAGTATTTTCTTGTATTTTTACCATTTTTTGAGTTTTTTTAAAAGTTTTGTGGCAACAATTTTTGTGGCAACGAAGTTTTGTGTCAACAAAAACAAAAAAAGTCGCCAAATTTCCGATTTGGGGGGGTATATCAAAGTAGTTCCTTGTCTTTTTCAAAGACTTGTAAGCGAAGCGATAAGCCCTAGAAACAAGATCTAAAAGTCCATTAAAATAAAAAATAATCCTCTGAATAATTATGTTTCTCCATTAAGCGTAAAATAATCCATCAAATGATACACAAGCTATAAATAAACATGTAAAATTAAATTAAAAGAAATTGCCTAACCAACTTTAGATCCACCATTTACGCATTAAATAATCAGCTAAATAACTTTACTAATTCGATTCGAATTGGTTTTTACGGTATATTTCTGAGCATCTTGCGAAATATTGATGTTTGTTACATGTTCCATTTATTAATTAAAATAAACAAGCTTTGAAACTTGTCGTTGATTGGTGGATGCAACCGTGGCTTGTGGCGCCTCCTTGCGGTCAGAATGGGCAAATATGAAGTTTTGAAGTTTTTCCATCTAGTGTGGCCATGTTCAAGTGCAGGAATAGTTGCCCCGGTTTAACACAAGAAAGTCAAAAATTGTCAAGGCCTGGTAAGCGCCAGCGCATTCAGTGGGGCCATGGTTTGGTACAGATAATTGCAGCGATCAAACTCCTTCGAAAAGCAAAATTGCAAAGGTGTTTCAAATGGAGGTGGTCTAGTTTGTAATAACCCAGACTTGTACCATACATTTTTTTTTTTTAATTATTATTCTGAAAAGTTAAATATCAGGGGAGAGTGTTGTACCTTGGGACACTACTAATTTCTAAGAATCTATTTTTAGCAGCCATGTTTTTGTAAACTCTCATAATAACCTTCACCACTCAATGGTGCCATAGTAAAAATCAGCAGCAAATGAGTAAAATTGATGATTTTGTGAGAGAAAAAGAATTTTATGACTTCAAAGTAAATATTTTCTTTATTCTTATTTCATTTTTTGTCTTTGGTAAATTCCAGAAAAAAGGGGACATGACACTTGAATTTTAAAAATTAATATTCTGTCACTTGCCATATACCATTCTCTTCAGAAATACATGAGTAACTTGAATCTTAACTTGTTTTTCCCAAATAGTTTGATGACTTTTAGAAAATCAAGTGCAAAAATCAAGTTTTCTCTTTGTGTTTTTACAGAGCAAAAAATCTCAATTTTGTTACACACTGTAACTTCAATCACCTTGTCATCAGCATATAATATTTAGGTTAACTTTCATCTTTTGAATGTCTAATTAAACTTTTTGATAAGTAATTTCAAATTCTCTTTTTTTTTTTTTTCAACCATGAAATTATCCCATTAAATGGTCCATTACTAAGGTGACAATTTGATGTCCTTCCGTTACCAAAATACTGCATCTCAGTTAGTTCACCAAGAACCTATTGGGTATAGAAACTAATGTTTTTTTATGCAAAGCAGAACTATGCTCCTCGTCAAGGAGGCATAGTTATAATTTTAATGGATAATCTATGTCAATTTATCCAGGGCGTTACCTCTTGATAGTCTTGGATTTTTTTGTATGTAACATATCTTAAAACTCATGAAAAACTAAGATCAGGGTTTGGTTTCGTCCAAAAGAATTCCTAGACCGAAATACATTCCGCCAAAGATGATGGACCGGGTATCGTTGCGATTTCGACCATTTTTTTCAAGTTCCTTATCTCAGGTACGGTACATGATATTTTGTTGCAGTTTGTTTTATTTAAAAGTTTTTTTTTTTTTTTTTTTTTGTATAAAAAGACTTGCAACTAGGGATGAGCCAATAAGTAAATTTTCCGATTACCAAATCACCGGCTGTTGATAATCCGCCGACTAATCGTCAGTGCCGATTAATGATCATAATGATTATTTTTTATTCTACCAAAATCCGCCACTTTCTTTCTTTTTCATATCGCTTCACTTTAAAAATAGTGAATAGTTTATTCCTGAGAAGTACTTTTAACTTCTCTTTCCTAAACTTCCAAAAATGATTTGAAATTTCATCCAATTTTTTGAGCCAATTTTCATATTATTGTTAATAAAATTACATAATCGCTCCACTGAGCATCGTAATCTTAACGAAAAGAGCTGATGTGTGCATCACATAACTTCCTTTTACTCCAATTTTAATGTCATTTTCCTATTACTTGCAATTTTAATGTGATTCAATAGTTTATTCTCTAAATATCACCACCTGTGGCTAAATTAAAATCAGATTTAAAAAAAAAATCACCAATTTTTTCGCCAACTTGGCGACCAAAAGACTCACGATATATCGCCAAGTGTCCGTCAAATTATAACACCACTTGAGTATACATCGAAATTAACAATGATTTCCCCCAAAAAGGGGCAAAAGGCCCCTTTAGAAATACCCGAATGCAACCAAAAGGGAAGGTGCACAACTAGACCCCACTAGGAGTCTACGTACCAAATTTCAACTTTCTAGGACGTACCGTTCTTGAATTATGCGACATACATACGCACATCCGCACATACATACGTACATACGGACGTCACGAGAAAAGTCGTTGTAATTAACTCGGGGAATGTTAAAATGGATACTTAGAGTTTTTATACGTTCTTAGGCACTTATCCGCGTGTGGTCAGGTTGAAAAAAAAAAAAAAAACTCAACATTAATTCGAGGGTGAGCAAAGTGGAAATTAAGGCCGAATTTTGAGTGAAAATTCTTTTGCGAATACAATACTTCCTTTTTTGTAGAAAGAAGTAAAAATCGCACGTAAAGGCAGGGGCGGATACAGAAATAAGTTTTGGAGGGGGCCCGAAAATTGAATAACGCAGCCCCCCCCCCAAACAATGTTTCATGCCAAAGTTTTCATGACTTTATTTTTAAATGTTTTTTTTAGGGTCACTTAAACCTTTTAAACTACTTTTAGGTACATAAATATTATGTGCTGATATGCTTTGAATGTGGACGTAAAATATCTTTAACATTTCAAGCAAAGTAAACCCAATATAATAACACCGTTATGCTACAAAAATGAACGGTTTTAATTAGGAACATTTTAATAATGACTATAACACGAGAAGAAGGTTTTTAAATAAACCCATACCTCATTTGAGTACATATAAATTAATTTATACTTTAAATATAAAATTGTATGTAATTAAGAAAATCATAGCTTCGTAACACATAGGTTGTATTGAAGAATTCAGAAGCTCAGGTCACGATCTACGCAATCGCAGGCCCCACAGTACTGAGGGGCCCACAGCCCAAGAAACCAAAAAATAAATAAAATGAACTTATACTCAAGTTTTAAAACTTTGAAAATATTTTTAATGTTTCAGTATAAAATTGAGGAAAGTTGAAAACGTCACGCATCAAGAACAACAGCTAATCTTAACTCATAGAAATAATGAACCGTAATTGAAATTACAATATTGGGTTGTATCTCGGGGGAGGGGAGCAATGTAAAGTCATTGGAGACTTGTCTCCCATAACTTTACATGATGTCAGCGATCTTTACATGATGTTATAAATGATGTCAGCTAGGGTCTCCTTGCTGACATCATTTATAAATAAAATTAGTTTTCAAAAATCAAGATTAAACAACCCACATAACTACCTAGAAATATTTAAACAGGCAAGTTAAAAACCTTAAAATAATAATAATAATCTTCTATATATATAAAAATGAATGTTTGTCTGTATGTCATCCATGAAATACCCGGCAGATTTGGCTGAAACTTTCACCGTTTGTTATTTTTGGTACTGGGAATGTTTATACACCAGTTCGAAAAAATCCGATCGATAGTTCCTTTTTTATTCCAATTTAAGTCACAATCCATTGGATAAATACGAATAAAATTATCGGCTGCAGAAATTAATTCGCGTGAAAGATCTCATTGATAAGAAGTTAGCTGTTGCCATTTTTCTTGAGTTTGAACAAATAAATTCTTTCTTTATTGTTTTATGGCTTTTCATGCAACGAGGGGATTTAAAACTTTTTCTATTTGATGTTTTTAGCGATTTATTGATCTTACCAGCTGCGTGAGTACACAATTTGAGTATAGTCACGGCTTCATTTGATACCTGGACCGATTATTATGAAAATTGCTATATATATGTATTTTTCCACAGAGAAGGTGCATAATATGCTCATTGAAGCCACTCGCCACCAGGTGGCACTGCAGAGTAGCAACTTCTGCCCCGTTCAACCGATTGTCATGAAAATCAGTATAATGATGTATTTTTTTGTTGGCGTAGCAACGCGCGTCGGGTACAGCTAGTAGTAAATAAATAAACATTACACAAATGAATTCACAAATGATTGCACAAATGAATTCAGGTAGAAATATTAAAGCAGTTAAAAATAAACAACAATCTTTTACAAATTCCTTATTGAGGGTGGGGGAAAGGTGAGCAATCCAGTTCAGTAGGCAATTAGGGGCCCTGCAGATTTTTTGTAGGATGCAAGGGGCCCAAAATGTATACATCCGGGGTTGCAGAAACTATTTTTTTGCGAATTTAAAAGTAGCTACTGATTTGTTTTTAAAGCCACGATACAGTTAAGGTGACATTTTGATAGATACTACATGTTGTTTCCATTAACATCATGGTTTTGCAGATAAACTACCATGTGAATTCTTTAATTTTGTATTTTTTATAAGCTGAAAAATAATTCTATTATTTCGCAAATAGCTTCCTCAATCGAAATTTTAAGCACGTCTACACATTTTTTAAAACTGTTAATTATTAATTCCATCACAGAAGAATGAATGGACGAATCGCAATATTACGTTCCCTTGAATTCGAAATCAATTGTGAATTAAATGTAATTTGCAGCTCTGACTCCAGTATTACTTCTTTAGCAAGCAAAAATGCTTTTATTCAAAATATGCTTTGCATGCTTTATGTTCTTTTTAAATGACTAAAAAAAACATTCTGTGGAGAAGTTAATTAAAAATAATAAATGAAACAGGAAAATTAATTTATCCTTTTTTTGGGGGAAGGCGTGCCCCCCCCTGGGCCCCTCGCAAAATCCGCTATTGCGTAAAGGAGCAGAGAGAAAAGTCGCACATGCGCTGCATTCCAAATGTTGGTGAGGCGACGGTCTTTTGGTGTCGCGAAATGGATGGTTTTTCCCCACCTAAAATGCTCAACGCGCCTAAAGATGTTTTCACTTCAAAAAAAAAAAAGGAACTCTTCCCATGGCGTGCATTTATTAAATTCCAGTTCGATTAACTGAGCAAGCTAAAGACATCTATAGTAGGGCTCGTCAGTGGAAGGCGTGCGATTTCTTTTTTTTTTGATATTTTTCCTCTTGATGTAAAAAGAAATAGCGTTTAACATAATTTTCAAATTCGAGCAATACTCAAACACCCACAGTATACATACAATACATACATAAAGGGCGTTTCCGTTTAATCTGAAAAGACCGAGCGAAACAAGCAGGGAGCGAAGCCCCCTAGCAAGAGAATAATTTGTTGGTACCTATTTATCAAACGTGATAGCGGGAGCACCACTGCTCAGGGTTTCTTAAAAATTATTACCGCAGTTTTTGATATTTTTTAGGAGTCAAGCTCTTCATCCAAAAGTTCACACTTCTTTGCATTGAAAAATAGTGTTCCTTGTAACACCGAAACACGTGTCTGCAGTAATTTGCACTTTTTGTGCATTAAAACGTTGGTACATCATTCATTTAATTTTCAAGCACAAAAGCAGGGCCTGATTACCCAAAAGGCTCGAGAAACTTAAGTTTCCCCTTTAGAATTTTTAGGGGGCCCAAATATCACTAAAACTGTGCTTAACAATTCCAGTTTCTGCGTTTAATTGCGTTTTTTTTTTTTTTTTAACGATTGCAAACATTTGAACTTGCTAAACAAAAGTGTTTGAAAGAATAAAATTATTGAAATTGAGGACGCATTTGATAACATGTAGGGACAAGCTAGATTTTCAACTGTGGGATTTGATTCAATTTTGTTACAATGTACTTTTATGATATTCGATTTCCTTTGTGAAGTGCGAAATATGATTTAAAATGTTACTACCCAAATTTGGTGAGAATTCAAGTGCAACATACATAACAAACAAAATTTCTGTCAGTCGGTAAGGTGGAATAAACTTAACTGAAATCTGCAGGGCCACTTAGCATTAGTCAGGGTTGTATCAATGTGCATATAAGAACGTTTAGAAAAAATTACCTTAACACGAAGTGGAAGGCTCCAAAATGAATGAGGTCGAGCTTCCTCTAGTTTTAGAGGTTAATCGGGCCCTGTACAAAGATATTTATTATTTTACTTTAAAGTGTTTATTTTCAATGTATATTTTAGAAGCATAAGTCGACGTATCAGACAGGATCCGGAAAATTTTCATGCTTTTAAATATTGTAACTTAACTGGGACTTATTATACATGGTTGGACACTGAATTTGCTGCAGAAATTGAAATTTTTATGCTGTTTAAGAGAATGGTGTCGTTTCTAAAATTTTAAAAGTTTTTTTTTTCTGAAAGAGTATGCTTAAAAACATAGGATCTGACCATTTTTTAAATAATTTGTTTAAGTTTAATATTAAAAAAAAACTTAAATCGCGGAGCACTTTTATTGCTTAATGCCATTCAGTGTTGCCATTCACAATGCAAAATATTTAATTCGCATCTTTACTCAGCTGCATTGGCAACGATATGGTTGATAGAAAGCGCAGACCGCAATATTTAATTCGCTTCATGATTATCATAACGTGGAAACGTAATAGAAAATTCGGCAAAGTGCATCATTTGTGACGTCATCAAGACCACGCATATTTAACAAATCGGACATTTAAAAAAATTAATTAAAAAAAAAACTGTTGGGAAAATAAAAATATTTTGTGGGTCCTTTTTTTTTCTTTCTTTTTTTTTTTTTTTTTTTGCTCATTCTATCCATTTCAATGACTAAAAGTAGTACTTTTGACTTAAGGAAACCACCCCATTACCAATCACAACCTGAAACCCAAAAGCGTCGAAAAGCTTACAACCGATACCCCTTGTTAGTACATTTAAATATGCCGTTTTACGCTATATTTCAACCGCGTATATCTCGAAAACGGGAAAGTTACGAAAACTTAAATCCCCACCACCAATTTCAGCTCACTCGGTCAATAAAATAACCCTGTCTCAAGTTTTTTTTTCTTCAGAAACAACTTAAAAGCCGTCCCCTTGTAAGTATTTTTGCAAATAATTCCTGTTTAGAAAAGCTTTAAAGCGTTCTGAGCACTTTCTGATTTGGTTGACATTTGTTAGATGCGTCAGGTTTTAACGTTTTCAAAATTAGGCTATGACTCTAATGCTCGTCGGAGAGCAATTTGTGTACTTATTTAAATGACTTCATGTATCCTATACTGTTATACATTTTTATTTCTTTTTAAAATACATACTATACACATATTTTAGTTTTTTCTGAAGGTTCCTCATTTATTCCAGAAACATGACTGGCTTATTGGGAAGGTTTTCGAATTCTCCAGAAAGATTCCAGGTTAATTTCAGGCGGGTTACGGACTTTTAGAGGGAAACTTTTCTGTTTTTCGCCAGATATGTTACTAGCAGAAACAACAGGGTGACAGATTGGAGGAATTTAGGGAAAATTCAGGGAGCTTTATTAATCAGGGAATTATCACGGAATTTCGAAAAAATAATCAAAATTCAGGGAAAACTCTGATTAAATTAAGTTTTTTTTTGCTTTGCAAAATGAAGTACCCCAATTCCCTATGCATTCCCCCCCCCCCCCAAATTATCTGTTTTAAAAATGTAAAATTAATGAAGTGTGATTATACCCTGCTGCATATTTGTGCATTTTCCCCCTCAACGTTAAAATATTCAATTTTAACTAATTAACCACAGGATGAACTTCCCAAAAATGCCTCTGTATCTGTAAAGTTGTTTATTTTACGTAGCTTGAATTTTCCTTTCACGCATTCCCTGCTACGTAAAATAAACAGCCAAAGAGGAAGCTGTTATTAATACCTTAGCTTCCTTGCCTTTACTCATTGTCTTGAAGTAATTAGCGTATTGTAATTACGATTTCAAAAAGAAATCTTTGTTTTTTAAATTAATATTGATAAAAGCTTAAAAGTAATTATTTCTTCACGTCTTTAGTTTAATTGCTAAAATTGAAGGAAAATCAAAATCAACTTTGTTTTTTGCCATCGTATTATTCGCTGTCGCCTCACATTATCTGAAGGGGTTTTTTTTTCCAGACTTTAAAAATTGTTTTATTGTAAAACCAAGTTATATACACATATATTTTGAAATTAATTGATTGTTTTTTTGCATTTCAATGTTGTTTGTTACAAAAGTAATCTAAGATTGTTTTTCGACAAAAAATGAAATCATTTGAAATTGAGTTACCTTGTGTACATAAGTAAATATTTTTATTATTTTTTAAATAAAATGCTGCATTCATTCATTAAAACTTAAGTTCTTGATTAGAGAATGGCTCTATATGACTGGCTGTTAAAAGGTTTCAATTTTTTTTTACATAAATATGTTTATTATTTACGCAAGTAAAACTACATTAGTTCTATACTTTCACTATCACTTGTTATTCTTGCAGCAAAAAATTTGAACTGCTTGAAAATTTAGTTCAAAATTATTTCCATTTTAACTATTTAGTTTCTGAGTAATTAGATTATGTCTTTAAGAGTGGTTTTAATGGTTTCTTAGAGTTCTTATGCTGACTGGTTACTGGAAGTAAAGTACTATATATATTTGTTTTTTAGATTTCCCATAATATTTCCCAGTAGATGATTTAATATACTATTTTTACTTTAAAAAAATAGCATCTTTTCAAAATATATTTTTTAATTAACAGCTTAAAACGTTTTAAACACTACATTTTATTTAATATGCAATGGTTTTCAAGTAGAGTAAAGAAAAGATTATCATAAATCAGGGAAATTTGGTGAACTTAATCAAGGAAATCAGGGAAAAGTCAGGACATTTTTCTTTTAGTTTCTGTCGCTATCCTGAATAAGGATTACTAGCTGTTCATTATTTTCGAGGAACTTTTTTTTTTTTTTTGCAGTGTGTATGATACACGGTAGTCACTGCATTTAAGCAACACGTCTAAAACTTAAGCCATATTTGTAATTTATTCAAAGGCTTACTGAATGATGCTTCCATGATTGAAAAAACCAGCAAAAGGAAATTGAATATCCTCATTAAAAGATATCCGCTCTATGATTATCTTCTTTTTGTCGAGAACGCTGCTTCATTATCAACAAAACAGTTGTTGAAATTTAAATTAAGGTGAAAAGAATACTATTATGTTAACTAGGGAGGATCAATGACAGTTAACGTTCACGCCTACGGATGCCTATACTTTTATAATAAGTTTATTATAACTGCGATTATATTGAAAATACAATCAATAGCAGATTACGATTGAGATCATCATTGGTTTTTTGATTAATCGTTTATGACTGTAATTCAATGAAGAAATAGTGTGGTTATTTTGTAATTATTATTACTATTTTTTTAATAACACAGGCCTGCATGTTTTTTGGTGTTTTGAACTTGATAAGTGTCCTTAGCTAACACAAGTACGCTGTTTCTGAATATGAATTTGGTTTGAGCCCATCACATCAAGATTTTCCACAAAATTAAAAAAACCTTTTGAGATATTTTGTACTAAAGCAAAGAAATACTTTATTGATATTTCCTAAATTGCGTTGAAATTATTCCTTTAAAATACCCTAATACCAAGAAAACCAACTATCTACCGCCAAGAAAAACGAAACAAAATAAACACACGACTAAGAACAGATAACATGACAGAACAAGTTGGGTTTTTCACCCTTCTGTATCTGAGCCCCATGAAGATCCCCGGAGTTGATTTTTAATATACTCAGTCTCTAGTGAACCCTGAGGATAAGTCTTGATACATCGATTAAAAACATTTTAGTACAATGCTATGTTTATTTCAGTTCAATAGCAACACTTTTTCATTTTCGCATCTGTTAAAGCATGGCCATGTGGTCAAATAAGTCAACTTGACGGCATCAGCAGTTTTTTTACAAAATAGTTAGAGTCAGTTGTTTGTAGTATCGAGTTGTGTTTTGTTTTCTGAGTGTTTAGTTCGTCATAATGTCATCAAGAAAGTGTAAAAACAGTCCTGATACATTTTGTTGCGTGTGTGGTGATTTAACTATAACAAAGCACCAACGAAGCATAACAGTATTTATCAAGAAAGCTTATCACGTTACATCGGTGTAGAGCTTGGTGATCAGGACAAACGTTGGGCTCCACACAAAGTACGCTTAGCTAAAAATGTACACATAGCTCTTTAACCTTTGACATTTGTATGGTATATAGGGAACCAAAAACCAAGGAGACGACTGTTAGCTCAAGGGTTTCAATTCGAAAAATAAACATACAATTCAGTATCCTGATTTACCGTCTGCTACACGACCTGAACCTCATGAACCAGTAATTCCCATTCCTCCACCTTTTCCAACCATCCAACAGCAGGGGAAAACCGAATTTATTCAAAAAGAACCCGACAATTGCCTAACGTAGATCAAACTGCATTGTTTTTTTTTATAAACAACTCAATTTTGTAGGAATTTTCTGTTACATATAGCTTTAATAAATATTCTCCCAGTATTTTTGGCAGTTTCTATGACAAATTTCAAAGACACTTTTCTTGAAAACCTGACGTGCAGAAGAAAAAAAAACTAAGCTCAGATTCGTGATCAGCACACCCCATTTACTATAGGGCACCTATTAAACTTGAAACACTTTTTCATGAAGAAAAAAATGTAACCCTGTGTAGTTGCAGGTATGATTCATGTTTTAAAAACACAGTTAACTTGGACTTAACGATACCCGAGTTAACGCTTTCCTCAATTTAATGACACATTTCACTGGTCCAGATTTAACTGCATTGAATTGAGATTCTCCTCGATTTAACGATACTTTTTTCCAGTCCCTTGACAATCTTTAAATCGGGGTTATAATGTATGAAAGATTGGGATTATTTTCGCACTTCAGTTTACTATTTTCGAATAATTAGCCTCGTTACTAATTTTTTTTCTCACTTATGATATTTTTAACACGATTAATAAAATACGGAGACTATAAGTTCGACAGAAGAGCGACAAAAACACATTTCACCAAAAATTGCGAAAGAGTTTTAAATACTATGTTCTATAACCACATGAGAAAGAAAGTTATAATTTGATTGTCAAATCCTAAATTAGAATATTTTTAACACGCTGCTGGACAAAATGATAGACTCAAAATTTTTTCGATTTTGTCTCATTCACAACTTACTAAGTTTAATTTTTCTTCATTAAAACAACGATGAAGGTTTAAAAAAATAGTCCAATACTCAGTATAACTCATCAAATAAATAAAATACATAATTAAGTAAAAATGAACAACCTCAATATCTTATCATTATGGAAAACTTGGACAAAGTATAAAGGCCCAGGACGCCTGCCCCTGGAACAGGGCTTGAGCAGGTACTGCTATAAAGCATGGTTCAGAAAAATTTATCAATGAAAGCCGAAGGTTTTGCACGCAGTTCACTCAAAGCTCCACTTTAGTGATTTACATGCGGGTGAACCTCCCGTATATGATTTTGCCGGCGCCTAAGATTGAGGTTTAAAATTAGTGGTAGTTATTTTTTTATATAAATAATAAAATATTAATACATTTGTTCAATGTCAGGATTTCATCAAGAGACCTAGTGATCTTAATAAGTTACTTAGAACTTTAAGTATCCCTAGCAGGTGCTGCTATAAAGCATGATTTTTAAAAAAATTTCAATGAAAGCCTACCGAAGGTTTGAGCTTTGCACGCAGTTCACTCAAAGCCAGGGGCGGCAAATAGGAGGGGCGAAGGGGGGCGGTTGCACCCCCAAATTTTTCACTAAGAATAATAAAAAAAAATGGGTAAATTCAACTTAGAAAATTATTTGCCTGCATTTTCAAAACAGAAAAAACTGATTGAGAATAATTGTTTGCCTTTTCCAAAAAAGTAATCTCTTAATATGGGTTAAATAATTCAAAATTGTGTACACCATGTTTTGATGGTGCATCTTGTATGAGATGCCCGTACAGTGTTGAGAATGCGCAATTTTTACGCGTCAACTCCATGTCATTTTACACAAACTTTATGTTCATATTATAGCTCAATGTTTAGCTAGTAAGTGTTCATTGATTCCTTGGGCCACAAATACATTTTAGCAACTCAATGTATTATATACATTTCATAGAAACGTTTTGTAAAAACATGCTATTTTTGAAAAACATTCCACATCAAAAAATAGCACCTCAACAAATCTATCTTGGCTCTTTACTTGAGAATCTCTGAATACACAAGATGGTATTCAAGAGCAGACGTGGCTCCAAGGGAGGGGCAGGGGGGGCAATTGCCCCCTCGTCGGAAGCGTCTTGCCCCCCCGTCGGGGAAAATTTAGTATTTCGTCGGGGAATCTGGTTGCTTTGGCGTTTATCGTAAATGATAAAATTTACTCATATATGAAATAGAAAAAAAAATTAGTAGAAAAAAGTAGAAGTATCTTATATATATATATATAAAAGGAAACAAAAATCAATCCCCTTTGAGGCAAGTTTAGCCCGAGTCCGTATAACGTCGTCCAGATGGTGACAAAATATAGCTATTACTTCGGGGGAAATGGTGTGTTTTGATCCTTGAAATTTCTCTTTGTCGATGAGCTGGTTTTGACCTCAGGGTGTCCACTTAGACTAAAAGAGCAAAAGAGTACCATCCCCGTCCCTGCAGAATGCAGTGGTGATTACCGGTCAGACCTAAGGCGTCGTCATCGGGTTACAAGAGAAATACGTACTGAATGACAATAGTCAGGACGAGACGAGAGGGGATTGGGGGGGGGCGTCATCGGGGGAGAAAAAACATGCTTCGGAGATTTTTTGCTTTCCTATTACATTCGCTAAACAGCTCTTCATCAGCATGTCAAGTGTGCAGACGCAGACCGCACTCATTGATGCGTTTTAAAGTAGTACTTTATTTTCACTCAGAAGTTACAAGTAAGTTATTACTATAGTTATTTACAACTTTTCTGATTATTGTTGATTATTCTGCAACAAAACATATCGATGAGTAAACGATTTTTATACCTCATACAAGGAAGTGTACTAAAGTAGATTTAATGTTTTAATTTTTTAGTGCAATGATGTCTTGTCTTCAAATGCTAAATGCAGGAAAAAAATTCTTTGGACTAATATAATAAAAGCAAATAGATGTTTAACATTTTAAATACATTTTTCTCAAAAACTTATATTGATCTTGTTTGTAGGCTGCATAATAGTTTTGTTGGGAATGGAGAATGATTTACTAAACATTCAGGCTTGGCACAACTAAACAATCATTAGATTATTAAACGTCGGGTTGATAATGCATCGGGTTTGGGTTCTTTTTGAGAGAAATGTTTGGGGGAGGGGCGAACCTTTTGGAAAAGGCAAAATTAAATAAATAAATAAATCATGTGTTAAAAGCAATTGAAAACATACATTTTGCTTCCAATTTTTTTTTTTTTTTTTTCAGATGTGAGAGGTCGGAGTGAGAGTTGGAGTCGAACTGATTTTAAGGTAAAGGAATCGGAGTTGAATTGTTTGTCGGTGAGTTAGAGGGGTGATTAAAAACTAATTGTATCGAAATACAATGTGAGCACGAAGCAATGCGTTGTCTTTTCGTTTCCCGCGCTGTTTCTCTCTGTCGACTGCTGTCATTGGTTTTTCGAATCAAAAACAATTTTTACTGTGTATTATCTTAATTTTTGAAAGAGTTTATAACTTAAAAAAAGTTTTGTTTGCCTATTTCTGTCCCGATATTTTTGTAGTTGCAACTACATCTTATAAGGCTTCAAAATGCAGAATTTTATATCTATTTTTCAAAATTTCCTCCGGGGAAGAAATCCCCGGGCAATACAATTAGGGCCCCATACAATTAGGGCCCCATACAATTGGGAGTATTTTGTACTCCACTTAAAGGGGAGTCATGTGTGACTTTCTTGATAACATTTCCCCTCTTAAGGTCAATCCAACACAGGACATCAGGGAAAACACATTAAAACACGATCATCAAAAATTAAAGTATTGCTGTGTGTATCAGATGAAAGAGACAGACATAGTCAAGGAGAAAAAAAAATATAAAAAAAAAGTGCCTCTCTTACACCACCAAGAGAAACGTTGTTAAAACTGCAAAAGGGGCCCCACACCTAAAATGGCTTAGGGCCCCGTTAAGTCTAAATCCGGCCCTGAGTTGGATTCGGCCATTTTCCCTCCGACTCCGTAGATCTGCAAAAATGATCTATGTAGATAAATTTTGGGGTAAGACTTTGAATTTACATTTTCCCCCTTTAGTCTGGAAAGAGAATTAAAACTTGAAATTTGAAATTATGACCTATTTCAACTGGCATGTTCAATAAAAAGTTTGAAACTATACTTCGTTTCACAGTAAGTTGGCACTGAAGGGAAAGCTAGGCGAGCCGAATTGCAGCCGTTGTCAAGGAAACGAGGTTACTCTGCGTAGGGCGCGTGCCAGTCAGCGGCGCGACTTGCCGAATTTGGCGAGGGAAAAATAAAATATAAAATACCAAGAACGAAACAACTATCCTTGAAGTTTTCAAAGAAATTACATTTGTCTCAAATATATTTCATCATATTTTTATCACAAATGCAAGGCTGTGAATGGGATTTCATTTTACAGCGGCGGAGAGCTATCGGTCACAAAGTAATTAACAAATAATTCTGAATGATTAAAAAATTAGCAGGAAAACAAATAAAAAGTAATAATTAAAAGAAGAGAATATGCTCTGAAAGACGCATACTCTGTCTCTGGTGATTTCTTCGTTCGCTGATAAAAAGCATGTGCCCTCTCGTCAAAATACGGACCATCCAGTATGTATATATCATCTATTTCAAAAGGAAAAATAAGACGACCGAAGTTGATATATGTAAGGAGAACGTTAGCACACAGCTGTGAACATTTATCCATAGTAATAATGGGTACCAAAGGCATAGAAAAGAACCGCGTTCTTTTCAGAAGTATAACAAATGAAAAACTATTATGCATGTTCTCCAAAGCGCATCTTCGTTTTTCTATTGCAGATCCTCAGAATTCGCTAAAGGCTGTTCATCAACAAGCTAGCGAAAAAAAAAAAATGTTAATTTTCAGTCCTTGCCTGCAATTTTATTAGTTTGTTAAGAAGTGGATCTTTTACCTTGCCTCTGACATGGAAATGGTATTCCATATGTGCCTCCTCTTATCCATATCTTATGTATATATAAATTTATAGCTTCTTTACAACTTGTGCTTTCAGAAAAAATGACTAAATTAAACTGAAATTGCCATTTAAAAATAAAACTTAGCTTTCGGGACAAAATTGATTGCATATTTGAAATAATCTGCAACCTTTGTTACCCCCCATATTCTTTACCTCTGTTTTGAATAACTTCTCTTTAATTTTTCACATGCTCTCGACTTGCTCTCTGGAGTTGAGAAATGCATCCTAAGTTCGTTTAAATCTTTGCAACAAAAAAGGAACTCTTAATGTTTATAGATTATTTTCCATAATCCCTCTGATTTAAAAATCCGACTGTGCCAATGCCAACCATTTCTTCGGAATTCGGAAAAGGTGCCATTGTGTCTTTTTATACATATGTATATAAATCAAAGAAGTACCTTTGTGCAGAAAAGTAAAAGAAAATGTAACAATGATAATTCGTTACAGACACCTGTTTTGAGGTTTCAAGGATCCCATTTTTCATCGAGAAAAAAAAAAAGATCGTGTTCACTTTTCTGCATTAAAACTGGGTGTTCCTTGAAACCCCGAAACACCTGTCTGCAATTCTCGGCAAATTTGTGTAACTCAGCGTTGTTTTATTATCTAAAATAACATACTTCAACTCTGTACTCGCGTTTTCCTTTTATACTCTAGTAATAACGGTGAAGATCCAAGATTAAATAACAAGTTTTCGAAAAAAAAAAAAGATTGCCCTTTCTAAAAAAATTTATTCAAATAAAAAAATTTAGAAACTTCATGGGAACAATTAGCTATTACTGCATTTCGGAGCTCAGAGAAGATATTAATTTTGAATTTTTTAAAAAAAAAAAAAAAGGTCGATTTTAAGCTCAACTTATTTATGAAAAAAGTTAAAAATAATAAACGAAAATGCATCGAGGTTTGTGCAAATAGAAAAGTTATGGCTCTCAATTTTGCGTGACTGTGAAAGTATATGATTAACCCCAAAACTCAGTTTTTTAAAAATTATTTTACTAACCCTTAGCGTAGTTAATGTAGCCTACTTTATAGGTATATTTTGGGAGTGAGTAAATTTACTTAATATAAAAAATTAATTTAAGGCAGGGGTTCTAAACCTGGGGAGGGTGGGGCGAATTAATTTCGTATTTCAAGGGAGATGTGTATGTTTCAAATTTAAAGTGAAAAAGTAAAACTTCTTCATCCAGCAGTTCATCGGTGTAAATTTGTAGTAGTGAATCTGTACATACGTGTGTAAGAGCATTATATTTTTTTCCTCCATAAACTTTTCAAACGATCCAAAAAAGAAAAGAAGAAAAAAACGACTTTTGCCGTAGCAAGGATTTGTACACAACAAGTATTCGTTACATTCAAACAAAATTCGGGTTTCTTTCATTTTTTCACAATAATTTTCTTGAAGTTTGGGCTCATTATGTAAGAAACGAAAGCTATTTAAAACTACCAAGTAAAATAAATCTCGAATTCAAAGAAAAAAAATCCCATTGTATTTGTAATTGCAGCAAGTAAATAATTGAAAATTAATATTTTCATTTCATTTTTTATTTCTTACTCACGAAAACTGTTTTTAAAAATGTATTCAATTGCTTGGAAATAACGATGGAAAGCATAAATGAGAAAACAGACCAGGCAGAAATGCTTTGACCACAATAAGGAGAGTTCTTTCAAGAGTCATAATGACAATCAGATGTTTTTCCTTGGGCGATGCGAAGTGGGGAGAAACGAGTTCTGGGGGGTTTGCCGTTCCACAGGAAGCCCGCCAAGGTTAACCTTGAAAACTCAAGTCTTCGCCAAGACAAAGTCGAGTTACGGCGCTTTGATTTTCCTTTCGTAATCAAATTCTTATAAATTAAGTATATTTAACACACAACAACTTCAACTATATGTCTCAACCACATACATTCTCTATTTTTTTCACATCATTTGGGAATTTACACCCGTTTAAACCTCCAAATTTACTAGAACTACTTCTCATCGCGGAATAACACATCTCGTACCTTTCCCTTCAGTGCCAACTTAGATTGGAATATACTATAATGGTTATGCATTTTCGAATTATGAATGCTTCAAAAAATTTGAAAAAAGTTAGGTATATAGTTAATTTTTTAAAAAAAAGAGAGAAAAACCTTACACAAAAGAAACTGGTGCAATTAATGTTAATCACTTTGATACTTAATAAGTTTGTTTATGACGTAATATCGTCGGCACTATGCTGAACTACCGAATGTGAAAATTGGCTCTTTTCAGGAGAGCCGAAACAATATTTTTGTCCACCAGACGCTTTAGTTATTTTCAATTTTTTGATTTTTGTAAATAACATTAAGTGTAAATCTTATTGTTTGAAGTACAGTAAACTCTCGATTATCCACGAGTGGATTATCCGCGAAAGTCTCGGAAAAAGAAAAAAAAAATAGTTGAAAAATTTTGTTCTTCAAAAACGCGGATCTGAAATCAATTCGTTCCAGATTTTTTTTCCCTTTCCCACGACAAGTGCTCCTTCTCAAAAAACGTGAAAGTCGGTATGCATTGTCATCAACTTCTCTTTGACTAGTGCCTCAAGGGAAAGCGTTCAGCTGATTTCGGTAAAACACATGTGTTTACTGAAGACCCCTAGTTTAAAAGAGCGTAAGACATTATCTTTATCATCTCTTCCGATTGAGAAAGGTTAGGAAAACGCCTACAGGTCTTCTGGGAATTCTCTGATGGGGTCTTTTTTGTTGTGGTCACACACCGTTTTCACTTCTGGGCTGTTGTATGTTTTAGGTTGACGGAAAGTTCCTGATTTAAATTTTAGTTTATTTTAGTTCTGTAGAACTTGAAATACACATATTTTTTAATGCCGCATCTCTTTTAAACGTTTCACATTTTATTTACAATACAATCATTCTCAAACAAAAGATAATTTCTGTCTTCTTCACCTCTCCCAGTAAGCAAAATATCTTGCCTCAGTATTGCATAAAGGTTGACATGCAAGAAAAATCATCTTGCATTAATACTGCCTCAATGTTGTTATGTTACTCCCTTTATGCTGTCAGCAGGCTGCCACAATATTGACTGACAAGGTGTATGCAGCATAATATCAGGAAAATATCAAGGTAGGCTGCTTTTGTAACATTGCATACGTATTGATATGACAGGATAATATCAAGATGTTGTCATGACAGCATAAAATCAAGGTCTAGGCAAGATGATCTTGCTTTTGTAATCTTGCATACGTATTGATATGACAGGATAATATCAAGATGTTGTCATGACAGCATGAAATCAAGGTCTAGGCAAGATGATCTTGCTTTTGTAATATTGCATACGTATTGATATGACAGGAAAATGTCAGGTTACATTGACATGACAGTATGAAATCAGCATGTTTGCAAGGTGTTTTATCCATTTATTTATTTGTATTATTTTCACTTCAAACTCGAGAATTAAATTTCATTCTTTAATTATTTCTGTTATTCTTCAAGATAGTTTTCTAGCCTGAGAATATTTTCTTAAAGCTGACATCTGATCGGAAATTCATATAAAGATATTAATAGTACTCGCGATTTAATTTAAAAAATGAAAGTTTCTTCGTTTTGCGTAATACTTGACTTATTTTTTAAATTCATGCTTCTAATTGTATTATAAAGACATAAAATGCTTAGTTAGCAATAATTGCGGAAGTTTTTATAGCACTAAAGGTAGCAAAATAATAAATAAATAAATAAATACAATAAATAAGTACATTTTCAAATGGATGTCAGCATTGAAAATATCCCATGAACAAAACATATGAATTTATCTTAAAGAATAACATAAATACCATTGAATAAAATTAATCTTACTTGAGATTGAAGTGATAATACAAAATTCTGGGCTTCATGTCCTTTGTTTCAAAGTCTAGGGACGAAAAAAGTTATTTTCGCCATTTCTAACATTGATCGCACATCGTCTGCGATATGACTTGTTTAGTACTATATTAATAAACAAATATAGTTATCAGTCATTCATAAGTTTTTCCTAAAACAATACTATTCCAGACTAATAACTAAGCAACCAACTTAACGAAGCCTAAAAGAATGCAACGCCACGTGCAGCACCTCTGAACCGATTGAGGTCGAAGCAGGAAGAATGTGCCAGCAATGCGAGGGATGCTGGGTAGAAAGAACTGTGCGCCTGCGCAAGTATCAACGAAGGTCCACCTGTTCTATTGTGTACTAATTACCTTGACGGCGACAGCATGAAATCAATATCATCATGACGGCGACAACATGTATGCAATGTTGTTATTGTAAGGTAATATCAATATTGATATTTTAAGATGAATGCAATGTTGCATACGTGTTGTTATTGTAATATTGCTTTTTAATCTTTATGCAAGCTTTATGCAGTATGAAACACATCAATATTGACACCGTCAGTATAATATCAAGATCTGTCAAGGTTGATGTAAGAAATTTTGCTAGTAGGGCTGGTTTTAAACCTTTTTCGGATTATCCGCGGTACCTGAGCCACTCAATTCGGCGGATAATCGGGAGTGTACAGTAGTAATAGCCCTTTTTGAGTACTACGGCAAACCATTGAATTTGAAAAACGAGATTCGCGATTTTTCACCTTCGTTTGTTACCGAGTTTAGCATAGTGCCGGACTGATTTTGAGGTAAAGAAGTCGGAGTCAGGAGTCGAAGGTCGGCGTCGATCATTTTCCCTTTAAAATCCCCTGCCAGTTCTTGTGGAATCAGAGTCGAAGGCTCTAAAATTCCCGAAGTCGGAGTCTGTCATTTTTCTTGCTTAGAACTGCTGGTGTGACTATTCATTTCAATAATTTAAATCTCGCTCACTACATTTTAACTTTTATTTTCTATTTCAAACATGCTTCGGCGGCCCACACATTTTCCTCCAAATAGCTGTGATTTGTACGATGATATTTGTAAAAATCTAGGAATGAAATATGTGTGCAGCCCCTATGAAACTATCATGATTATTTATCTGATTAACCCGGTTGCCCGTCGGCTCCATCCACCACCAGCTAGGCCTAATCGATGTAGACCTTTTATTACCATACAAATTAATTAAAAATCTTAAAAAATTGCACCTTTTCTAATTTTTTTAGCGCAAAATTTTTATCCGTTTCCAGTTTCTATTTGTTATCAAATAAAATACTTGTAATGGGTTTTAGCAAACTAGGCTCTTCAAAAGATTTTCATTTTTTTCTCTTGATTCTGCTTTGCGCTAGCAAAACTTAGTAGTTGTAATCGTCTTCCCTTTTCCATGCTTTCCCAAGTTATCCCGGAAAAATAATATAATGAAAGAAAATATAAATAAATTTAATTTTATACGTGTTCTGACTCGCGAGGTTCATCTTAATATAAAGCTAGGCATCGGGCTCAAGTTTCTTTTGAATTTTTTAACTTAATGTTAGTTGCTCTTTTTTTTGTTTACTTAAGATGTGGGTTTCTCTGCTCTCCAATAAATATTTTGAGCTAGTGGATGAGCACTGCTATAACCTTGAGCCCCGGGAGTTTCCCTCCGTAAATTTGTGTGTTTATAAGGTTTGATTACGGAAGGGGGGGGGGACCCTCAGTATCTTAATCGGTCACTAACCCCATCACCCTAACGTTACCAAACATGACCTACAATTGCGTTTTCGATACTTTAATTTTAAAAAATTTTCGGGGGTGCACCTCGACTCTCACTCCCTATAAAATACCATTACAGATCGACTAAAAGTTCGTTTATTGGACTTCAATTTCTTAAAATTCTTTGGGGGTGAGCACCCAAATCCTTCTCTCCATGAAATTACCGAAGATCATCTAAAACTGCGTTTTCAGAGCTACAATTTCGAAAAATTTCCGGGGGAGAACCCCCGGACCCCCCTAATTTCTACAAGCACAACTAAATTCCTGTTAAGTTTCTTTCTCTGCATAAAATTCTGTTGGGCACACATTTATAATGATTTTACATCATAGTCAGACTTTTCGTCAATATCTAATTCTCAGACAGTTCTAGTTTATTGATCTCGCGATGACCCTGCTCACAAAAGCCTAGTTTCATGTTTTTCATTTTTAATTTTATTTTTTTCCCTACATATTCATTTTATCTATTTTAAGTTTTTTATTTTTTGCTTTTAATTTTTATAGGGAATTCGTGTTCTTAGAAGCAAAAAATGATTAGTTTCTTTATCACTTGAATTGGAGGGGGGCAGAGCCTGATTACCGCAGGGGCATGTGGGGCACAGGCCCTTCCTCTTAGATTTCAGGGGGGCCCAAAATACCCTTAATTTATCACGTTAATTAAAAATAAATAATGATTTCACTCAGAATCTAGAGTACAATGATATCATTGATAGTTTTGCAAATGCCAAAACAAGGAAAAAATCTATTTGTTGTTAAAAATTCGCCTTAAAAGTGTGATCTCTTTGCAAATCAGAAAACCACTCCAAATTTAGTCTGTATTTACTATTAAAAGTTATATGATAGATCATTTTGGTATTTACGGTTTATTGCAAAGCTTAACCACATTTATATATTTATCGTATACTACTACATATCTTCTACTTTTTAAATATATATATTACATTGTGATATGAGGTACCACCAAATTTTGTACGGTTGTGTAAAAACGCAAGTATCGAAAGAAATATTTTATTGCTTCAACATATAAAAAAAAAGCTGGAATGGGGGGGGGGGAATCTTGCAAAGTAAAATTTGGCTATGCCCCCTTGTCGGGCAAGTTTGCCACCCTGTCGGGGATTTCCTAGCGCCACCACTGTTCAAGAGTTAAATCTATAAAAGCCCCCTGGAAGAATGACTGGAAAGCGACCTTTTCAGTGATAGAAAATCTCATGTCATTAGAATATCTATGACATTGTTTGAATGTTTGTTTATTTTATTTATACTGCGGTGCAGTTTTTTGAACAGTCTATCATAAAAACAAAATGGATTTCAATCCGTTAATCTTAATTCTTGGATTGACAATTGAAACTCATAGTAATTTTCGCCCTAATGCATACTTGAACCAAGTGTGTAACAGAACTTTCCATAAAAGATTTTGCTGTATACCATTGTAGAAGAGGTGACAAAACCCACATGAAGTTTTAGTCAAAATATTAAATCAATATTTTGAATAAAATAAGCATTTCTTAAGAAATTGAGACAGAATTTGATGAGATACATTTATCATTGGTCTTAAGTTCAATATTATGTAGGTCGGTTATAGAAAACGAAAAGGAAAATATTACACTTCTAAGTAAAATTTCTAGCATGAGGGAAGAGGAATTGTTTTGTGAACTGCGACTATGCTTTTTAATGACGCAAAATAAATACTAGCCGAATTTAAAAAGCTTTCTTGGTTACTTTAAAGAGAGGGATCTGAAGGAAATGTGTTTTTTAAAATAACTTTCTTGCTCCCATTATTATTATTTTAACTGTTTCAATCAGGTCTTTGAAAGATGACTTTTGTGTCTCAGGAGGTTAGGGAATTACCTTCGAAGCGCAATGAGGCAAGCAAGACCTTCATCTTTAGCTATACTGGCAATAAAGCAAAACACTGGATATTGATTAAATACAGTTACAAAATCTTCTCTTCTTCCTGAGTTCAAAAATAGCAGATTAAAACTTTACAAAAAAATAAAAAGTACTACCGAGATATTTTGTGAGATAACTTAGTTACAAAATAAAATTAAAGCTTCGGTCGCAAAAATGTTAATTTTTCTTAACAAACTTAATTATTCTTAACATTTAAATCATTTTATTATCCCTTCCTGTTAACCAATAAGTATTTTATACTGTATTGAGGAAATTCATGTTTAAGAAACTCGACCCCCCAAACGAAATGCTGAAATGCCGCCCCTGCTCAAAGCTCCACTTTAGTGATTTATATGCGGGTGAACCTCCCGTATATGATTGTGCCCGCGCCCATGATTGCTGTTTAAAATTAGTGATAGTAATCTATACATATAAAAATGGAGTTTGGTAAATTTGTTCCCTAAGATCTCAGAAACTACCCGGCAGATTTGGCTGAAACTTTCACCGTTTGTTCAGTTTGGTACTGGGAAGGTTTATAGACCAGTTCGAAAAAAATCCGATTGATAGTTCCTTTTTTATTCTAATTTGTCCAAATTTTCGCATAAATGCCCCAATATGACGATTAAAAAATACGTGCACATATTAAAATTATGTGTCCATCGAAAGCGCTTATTTTTCTGCTGAAGATGGCATCTATTAGAAAGTTCTAAGTTGTATGGAAAACGAGATATGAGCTTTTTTTGTTCCATGTTCGAAGGCTCTCCTCAACTCAATTCATTATTTAGTGTATCATCTCAACTCCCAGTTCAAAGCTAGAATTGTTCAATATTTTTGTGTTTCGTCTGACTGTTTGAAGCTTTTCTCAAGTCAAATCCTAAAGTAACGTTTTCCCCCCAAGATTGGCTAATAATAACTAGATTTCGCTTATTATTTTCCATTTAAACGGAACTTCAATCGTAATTACTGGGTTTTTTTAATAATTATTTGTGCTGATTGGACACTTAATCATTATCCAATCTAGCAGCAGAAACCTCGCCAAAATTTATGTAGAAAGATTTCAGTAGCGAATGCATTTGGCAGGTTTTTCAACTGTCGCGGTTTTTGAAGCCAAAGACTATGTAATAATGTTTGTCAGCTTTCAGAATGTAAACAAAATATCGCGAATCAAAGAATCTTTAAAAACTTTTTTTACTGTAAAATAATCCAGCAACTAAATTAGGCAAATCCATAAACAGCACAAAAACTTCCATTAATGTGACTTGTTGCACAAATTCAAACCAACGCCAAATTTTACTACTTATTTTGGAAACATTACGGATGAAATTGTCTATCGCCATTTTATGGTGACCAAAAGTATTTTAGCATATGGCGACAATATCTCTTTAACAAAAATTAGTAACATACCGTTTTACAAAGTAAGGAGGGGGAAGCATTATCCAAGGTATCCCAAAACGATTTCCGCAAATTCGGTAATATTTTAAATCGCACCAAGAATCCACAATAATTGAAATTTTCCAAAATAACTAAAGCAAGTTTAAGGGGATCATGGGCGCGCGGCTACATTTTTTTAAACAGTTCGTTCTTCAATAGACATACAGAGAAGGTAAGACTCAATGTAAAAAAAAAAAAATAAGTATTAACTGATAAATCTTTTTAAACATGTGAAGTTTAATTTCATATTTCGGAAATTCTTCAAATTTGAATACACTTAATTTTCGTGTTTTCGTTTCTAAATGAATACCACTTTGCTCTTTTTACTTACTACTACTTTAGTTTTATGAGTAAGGAAGAAGCTAGATTTTAAGTCACGTCAAAAAGGTGTGTTTTAAGTTCTTTCACTCAAAACAGAAAACAAATGCAAGTAACGATTGTTTCTGATAATTATTGCTAACCCAGGCAACGCTGGGTATTTTTGCTAGTTTTATATAAATAATAAAATTTTAATACAATTGTTCAATGTCATGATTTTATTAAGGGACCTAGTAATCTTAATAAATTACTTAGACCTTTAAGTACCCCGGACAGGTGCTGCTATAAAGCATGATTTAGAAAAAAAAAAAAAAATCAATTAAAGCCTACCGAACGTTTGAGCTTTGCACGCAGTTCACTCAAAGCTCACTTAGGTGATTTACATGCGGGTGAACCTACCGTATATGATTGTGCCCGCGCCCATGATTGCTGTTTAAAATTAGTAATAGTAATTTGTTTTTAATGTAAATAATAAAATTTTAATACAGTTGTTCAATATCATGATTTTAAGGGACCTAGAAATCGAATAAGTTACTTAGACCTTTTAAAGGTCCCCGGGCCTTCAACGATCGCCGTTCCAATTAGCCAAGCCTCACCACCACCACTAGGAAGTTAAGTTTTTTTCCTTTCCCATATATACACGATCTGCTATGAAGAGCATCAGGATATACTTAAAGAGTTTACAGTCCGGTTAAAATAAGTACGTACAGTGGAATCTCTAATTCTGGATAATTGAAACCGCTTGTAAAGTAAAGGTCTAAAATTAGTAACTACGATTCAAAGCTTAGTTTTTTAATGGAGAGAATTTATTATTGTATTTAAACAATAAGCAATAAAATAAATCTTTCACAAGCCTGAAGGAAAGTAATTAGAAATTGTTTACAATTGATAGCCAAACAGTCGTTTTTGTCTACATTTAGGCTAAAATAGTCTCCATACCAAGGACGGATTCAATTCAAAGGCCCCCTCCAGCTGTCATGTGATCAACAGACCGGTAGCTACCGGTCGAGGTAGGCGAACGTAGCCATATAAATAATTAAAACGCATTGCAATTCACCTTAAAAACACTAATTGCAACATACTGACCAAATTTTCGATCAAATCGGTTAAGTATTAATAATAGATACGAGCATTTATGAGAGCGGACTGCCGCCATCTTTGATGACGTCATAGCAGGAAAATGTACCAGGTCCAAAATACTTTCTAGGACACCAGTTAAGACATTTTTGAAAAAACTCTCCCTGCTCAAATTTTCCTATACATGTGCTATTAGGTCCTGGACTAAGGGGTGAAAACTAGAAGATAAAAAATAAAGCACCTGTATATGAATACTGAACTCGTTTTCGGAAAAAAGGGGATGGGGTATTTAATTGCAATTTGTGTTATGGTATATCTCCGACTTAACAAAAATAATTTTTCATACTGACATGCGTAAAATAAAGTGAATTTTTAATCAAACCCTTTCGTACTTTACAGTTGATTAAAAACACTAAAATATAACTTGACAGAAAAAGTTAAAGCAAGAAGAATGAGTGAAGTTTTGCCCCATCTCGGAAACTTCCTACATTCGGCACTGCTAAAATATCAACCTTTTAATATGTCCACACTTTAAATTGTGTCTTATCATTGACCCGAAAACTATTCATGATCCCAAATACTCGCTCAACTGCAGCATTAGTATCAATAGTCCGCATAGCGCTACTACAGCCCAAAAATATATATATATAAATAAGGACAAGCAAAAAGTCACCAATTTTAGGCGCCACTTGGTGGGAAAAGTATGCTGGTATATTTATGGTTAAAATCAGGGTTGGCAAGTTTCTGCCAAGGCGGTTAAAACCACTGGTAGAAACCGGTTAAAACTGTCATGGCAAAAACCAGTTTCTGCCACATTTGCGGCAGAAACTGGCAAAAACTCACAAAATGACAAAAAAAAAAAAAAATTATTGACACACAGTAGAAAATACATGAAAAAAATAATTGTTAATTAAAGCACAATCAATTGTTGCATTGCAACAAACCTTACATTGTTTGGACCCTGCGGTTGCCTCTTAGAAAAGGTGGTTTCAAAAATCCAAACAGTTTTTTCAATATAATGTGCACAAATGAGGAACTTAAGAATATTCTTGCAACATAAGAGTTAGCAGGCAATGCATCGAAGAACAAGCAATATTCGTGAAAATTTCATCTGTTGTATATTTTTTCGAACTGATTCACCATCTAGTAACAGGGAAAGTGGTAAAAATTTGACTGGAAAAATAACTTTCGAGAAATGGGGCCAATTTGTTTTGCAAAGCTGTGACATTAGGTACATACAAAATCTAGGTTAATATTGGCAAGTAAAATTCTGACACTTTCTTCTTGAAGCACATGATAATTTCAATCACAAGCAATTTAGATGAAGCATATAAAGCGACCAAATTACAATCAGTAATGCCTGTTTAGTTCTGTAAGTCACTCCTCTTGCCTAAGAACCCATATGATTTTTGTCCCTTGTTAGACTAATGCAAATATTATGAGCATCTGCAATTGAAAAGTTCCTTTCCTAAACTAAATCAAGGAAATTAGCATAGGATTTTATTTTTTACAATGATAAAATGAAGTTTGATATATCAATTTATTTAAACGAATATCATTTAGTAATTACTTTAAAAGTTGAGTAAAGTTGATTAAAGACACTTTTAAGTTTTTGCCAGTTTCTGCCGGTTTTTACCGGTTATAACCAGTTTCTGCCACTGGCACGGGAAAAACTAGTTTCTGCCGGCAGAAAGCCAACCCTGGTTAAAATACATGAAAAAAAAAACATTTTCGAAAAAACTTTGCTTAAATCTTTTTTTCTTAATTCTTAAAATGCATGAATTTTTAAGGTTTTCCTAGTTTGCCACTTGAAAAAAAATTATAAGGACACACAATTATTTTTAGACCTCAAACAAAAATTTGCATATTTAGTCCTATCATATGATTATTTTAAACAACTCAAATCTGTTACACGGTAAAATTGTTCACTTTATCTCGTTCTTTATCAGGCAGGACAGCACAAAACTCTTTGAATGAGAGAAGCAACAAATTGTTGCTTACAAAAAATGTAGAATGAGTTAACGTGAAATTACAAGGGAGGTAAACAAATCTAAAACAGTAATTAATAATTTTTTTAAGAATCCAAAAGAGTATGGCAAGAAAAAGCGTACAGGCAAGCTTCCCACTCTTACTAAGCGCCAGAAACAGCAGTTGTTCAGGGAGCTTGCTTAAAAACAGAGATCTACTCGAATTAAAAGATAAAGGAATGTACCTTGCACTAGCCGAACAGTGCCTAATGTTTCGCAAAAAAATTCAATGTTATACATATGCTAAACTACGGGCACATTCACCATTTACAAAGGTTTAAAAGGAGCTTCGATTGTAATTCACAAAGAAACATGTTTCTTTTGAGGTCTCGATGGAAATATGTCTAATTTTCGGATGACAAAAACTTTAATTGCACGGACCAGATGATTTTCACCATTACTGGAGTGATTTGCAAAACGAAACCTTTTTTCCCCAAATGGACAATTTGTAGGCGGCTTTGTGATGGATGAGGGTAGGTTTTGCAGCTAATGGAACACCACCAATTGTGACAATTCGAGATCCCTTAAAGTCAGAATCATATGTTGATATACTAGCTGAAAATGTATTATCTGAAGCACCCCTTATCACAGGTAGTGATCATTTGTTTCAACAAGACAATACAAGTTGTCATGTGTTTTGTGGATCACATTCATATTTTGAAGCCAATTCAATGAAATTTCTGGACTGACCCGCAAGGAGTTTTTATTAAAACCCCATAGAGAATCGGTGGGGCAATTTAACAAGTATAGGGTCTAAGAATGGGGCACAATATGCAAATTAAGGCAAACGTATGTCATCCATTGAATTGGCGTGTAAAACATTTTTAACTAAGCTTGAACTGAACTTTCTTAGTCAATGATTGGACGATTGATGAGGGCAATTGAAAAAAAAAAAAATGACTTTGCAGAACATTCATTTTTTTTGGGACATATTTGCTAATGTTCCTATAATTTTTTCCATGTTTCACCCAATACATTTGTGTTAATTTGCGATTTAACAATTATATTGTAATTTAATTTCATACTAACTGGTTTTTAATGTTTCCTATTTACAAGTAGTAAATTGTTTGATTTTGTCAGCAGTTTAGTATTACTTTCGTACATAACACTAATTTTCGACGTGTCCTTATAATTTTTTCCATGGCTGTATTTTTCAGGGCGAATGCTAAGAATTTGGGACCAAAACAAGAACGGTAAGAACTCGGGACAGGGGCTGAAAATTCAGGCCTTGTGACTACTTTAATATATGTCTTCCACAAGCACATAAAATTACCATCATGGAATTTCTGTTCAATCTTTCAAACATTACTTGTCGAAAAGCTATACAAACAAATCAGGTTAAAACTCTATATTTTATTGTTAATTGTTATATTATACAAAAATAGATATCATTCACACTAATCTTTAAACAAAAACACATTTATCACACAGAACAGTTTTTTCTAAAGCAAATGAAATATCATACACATACACTTACTGAATAACAATCACAAATTTTAAAAAAAAAAAAAAAATCAACACCTCATTACAGCAACAACCAAATTTGAGGGAAAAAATGGCACATTGAAATGCATTTATGTAGGCACTTATACAGTACTAAATATTAACACAGAACTTGGAAACATATTAATATATATTGTCACCTCAGAGCAACAGTAAGATTTCTTAGTGTTATTTCTGGAGATTAGATATCTTACTGTTGCTCTGAGGCAACAATTGAGGTAGACCAAAAAAAAAAAAAACACAATACTTGATCCTTATTGTTTTGAAAAGTACCTTGAAGTTTAAAGTAGTTAGCATGTATCAAAATATAAGAAGCTGCAAAATTTTTGAAGAGGAACAAATAAATTGGAGTTTAAGTTTTAAATTTTAAAGGTGATCAATGATAATTAAACTTCTCGGGGGGGGGGGGGCGGGGCTCTAGTACTTCTGTCGCCTTAGGCAGTATTGAAAAGTGTCGCAACGCCCATTGAATAATATTTATATATTAATAGGCAAGCACTTTTCTTTCGGTACCGATTTCCTTCATTCTTTTTTTGTTCGGTAGTTATTGCCGAGTTTAAGTGTCATAAAAAAAAATTTTGAAATCAAATGCTAATTAATGGAGATATTAATAAAAAAGCGCATTTTCGTCCTAAATGGCTCTTTCTACGAGAACGGATGGTCCAATTTTTTCGAGTTTGATATGGTTGGAAAGGTTTTTAAAAAACCCTTCTAACGAAAAAATTGTCAGGCGCCAAAGGTCCAATAACCTAAATCCACAAGAAAAAAGTTATAAGCGTTTTTTAGTTAGCGAAACTCAAAAATTTTAATTTTATCTCTTTTCCATTGTTGAAATTCATTGTTGGAAGCGTGAAAAATTAAGTTTTAATTCATTTTTTAAATCGTTTTCTACACGAAAAAAGCATTATAATGCTTTGAGCTTGGTATGGTTGGAAAGCTCGCGAAAAATGCTTTAAAAAACGTTTTACCCGGCTTTACTGAGCGAAAATTGAAACCGCTATGTTGGCTAGAAACAGCGCTAGAAGCAATTAAAAGTTAATGATAACTCATTTTTATTTGCTTTTTCACACGACATAGTTAGCGTGAAAAAATTTCTGGATAATATTGTGGTGTTGCCAATTCTCGCTTGAGCATAAAGAAATGAAATACTTGCATTTGTTTTTATTATTGAGGCTTTTTGGGTAACTACGGGTATTTAAAATATTTTCATTTTGATTATGTTTTCGCAATTTAATATTTAAATAACTTATTTTAAGCAGTGAGGGATGACTTTCAGTTCCAGCTCCCAATAATACCTGCATTTGCTATCACCACAAACAGATCTCAAGGTGAAACTTTTGATAAAATTGGCATATTATTACGACATCCAGTGCTTTCGCATGGACAATTATATGTTGTTGTGAGTAGAGTTCGTTCATTTAACTGTTGGAAATTTTATATTTAATGGCAAGATCATGCCTACTTTTACAAAAAATATTGTTTGTACAGAAGTTTAACGTATTAAGGGAGTTTTGTGGCATTATTTCATTCCGAATGACTTCCATAACCGTGAAATTGGCGAACTTTATCCATTTTGGCACCAATGCCAGGACAATAATATTTTCATTTTGCATTCGTAAAAAACGAGTACAGAAATATCTATTTGCAAGGAACTGACTACAAATGAAGTCCCCCTTTAAGGTGAGTTTCATTAAATTGTAACTGTTCGTGACAAAGCGGAGGAAATAAATGACAAGAGGAACATACAATGGGGAGAATGGGACATCAAGCTTTTTTAGATAAGAACGTTTATGAAAAACAGTGTGGTATGTGGAAAAGGGAAGAGAGGTTATGGTGAAATGTGAAAATTTGCAACAAAGGGGAGAGATATCAAAAATTTTGAAAACTGCATTTGTCAATTTTCCCCTAAACCATAAACATATTTTTTAAACACGATTTTTTAAAAAATTACACTATTATTGCAACATCCAGTGTTTTCGAATGGACAATTTTTAATGTAGCAAGTAGGATTCGTTCATTTGACTGATTGGAATTTAATAATTTTAACGGCAGTGGTTAAGGCAACTTACTCAATAATATTAAACTTATTAAAAGAAGCATTGTTCATGCAGAAGTTTTATGCATAATCTGAGTTTTGCAGGATTATTTCATTTGGGAAGATTTCGACAATTGTTAAATTAGCAGGCGCTCTTCATCTATTGGCGTCAAATTTTTGGCACCAATTGCAGCTCAAGAAATGTTTTTACTTTGCATACGAAAGCAAAGAGTAGGGAAATGTATATTTGCATACGGTTGCCACAAAACAGGGGCTGTCCACGAATGAAGTACCGCTTTAAGGTGGGGTTCACGAAATAGTAAGTTAGTGGCAAGGGAGAGGAAAGACATGACAAGACGTGCAGCACTGCTATCCACCATTTGCTGCTCGTAAAGTGTTACTGAGTGTGAGAGCAGATAAATCAAAAAATTATGAAACACAAAGTTTTTTTTCTATGCTGTTGGATTTTTTGTCTCTTATTGATTGTGATCGCTGTATTCTTGGTTTCTGCAGTGCAAATGTTACAACTTTTTTTTTTAAACTCTAAACAGAATTTCCACTTGCTTTTTAGAAATGAAATTACCCGTACTTTATACGACATTTTCTAGAAAAAATTCCTTGAATTTCTAGACATGATTTTAGTTTGTGGCTTTCTAAATGCATGTATAAATCATGATTTCCATTGAAATATATATAATCAAAAACATATGATTTTGCTTTTTGATGTAAACTTTAATACTCAGTCTTAAATGCCTTTTCCCACTAATACATAATATCTTTGGGTAAGTCCTTACTTCACATCATGGGCACCCATATTTGTAATTTTAGAGGAGGGTTAAATTTTTTTATAAGTTTTTAAAGGAAAAAAAAATTTTTATTTTCTTCTCATGTTTACAAAGTAATAAAAGAATGTTAGATTCCTGAAGATTTGCTGTTTTAAAATTCAGTTTGACTTTTAACTGTAATATAACTACGATTTAACAAGACCTGATTCCCTCAATTTAATGATACATTTCACTGGTCCAGATTTGGCTGCATTGAATTTCTATGCTCGATTTAACAATATCCTTGATTTAAAGATAACTTTTCCAGTCCCTTGACAATCATTTAATTCAGGACTATACTGTATTTTAAGGGAATTCATTTTTTCTCCCCAGAAGACAAATTTAAATTTGTTATCTAAAATTCATTGTTATAATTCCAAAAGCAAAATCAATGTCGATTAAATAAATAAATTAAAAAAATACAGTAGAAAGTTTTAATATGTCATTCATTAATGTCTTATGTTCAAATGTTTTGAATGACATTATTGGTCAAACTTTATTTTTAAAAATTGACAATACTAATGTCTAGAGGGGGTGAGTCTCCCTCTGCCCCCTCTTATGGGCACCTATGCATCACATGCGACTATGAATAGTAACTCTGGTTTCGACACATTGGGTAAAGAATATAACAATACACTAACTGCAAAAGGGTACCATTTTTCCAGGTCTTAGATAAAATTAATGATTTTCCCTAAGTTTTTCGCCAAAATAAAATTCCCAGACAATTCCATGTTCTCTTTGAACTGTGGGAATATTGTAAATGCTGTTCCAATTGCAGTTTTCTTTTTTTTAACTGTGAGGTTCACATTTTAATGTCAAAAAGTAGGTGTTACCAGTTAAAATCTTCATTTCTTTTCAGTTATTATAATAATTTATAAAGATAGACATTTTTCGCATCATTCTTAAATACATAAAGTATAATTACCTATTTTAAAATTTAATGTTTTCCTTTGAACACTATGCTCAATAGTGGGTCATATATTGACAATGTTTTTGGTTTGCGTTCATAAACAAATTAAAATAAAGGAGATAATTTGAAAGTTCAACTAATGTAAACAAAATATTATAATAGATAAATGCAACTAACTTAGGAAATTAAGTTAAAGATAGGTATTGACATTATTATAAAATTAGAATACTATTATCATACGTTTTGTAGAATTTACATAATTAACAAGCCACAAATGATAACTAACAAGCATATCTGTTATTCCATGATTTTAAGTAACTCATTGTCTTTTAAAAATGTTACAAAATATCATTAATATATAATAAAACCACAGTATGCAACAATTTCATTCATTGCGGCAATAGATAATACATATATTTTTTACTTTGACACCACGAGATTTGCCGCCCTTAAAATCTGCCACCCTAGGTTACCTATGCCAGGAGCCAGGCCTGCCTGCACCTGTTTTCTATTTTCTTTTTTTTTTTTTTTTGCAGCTACTTAACCTAAATTTTGCTTGCAGCTTTGAAACTTAGTATTTTATTTTCAGTCAAATTTTAGTGATGATTTCCAATAAATGTTACTACTAATCTAATAGACCTAGCAGACTATTTTTCGGTTTTCCAATCAGTGTCGCAGAAAAAAATTCTGTTAACGGGTATGATGCATATAAACATAAACAAATAGAATAAGAACAAGTATGTGTTGAAAAAAGTTTTAACCCGTAACAGGAGAGGTGCAAAAGTAGGGCACAACAGCGGACGTAAGGTCTCAGAAACTGCTTATTTTCAAATTTTTTTTAAATCATGCGATTAAGATACATTCCTGTAATTTCCTTTAAATGTACTTTCATCAGCACGAGAAAAAATATTTTTGAACTTTGAATTGAAATATGCCTTTTCCAAAGAAATTTAACCAGAGCCTTTTGAGAGAAATCATATGCTGTAGTAAATAATTTACTACTCACAATAAAAATTAATCCCTTATCAATTAATGATTTTATTTTAGTTGTTTAGTATATACAGAAAATCTTAATACCAGAAAATTGATTATATCACATTACGGGAAATTTTTGACAGCCCATTAACTGCTAGTATTTCCAGTAATAGTTCAGCCCTCATTGTCCCTAGAACATTGTTACGTAACTTTTGTGAACATTTCACACAACCTCATCTAGAATATTTTGCATTTCTTCCGCATAACACTGATAAGATAAATGAACCTATCTCCGTTAAGAGCCACGTCCACTATTGCCAAAAATTGTAACACTGAAGGAGAGGTGTTTTCTCACAGACCGCTTCTAAAGAATGCAATGAAATTTAAACCAAATGTACTCTCCAAAAGATACTGATAAGCAAAGGAGGTGTTCAAGGTCACAAAATAAAAAGTTATTGGGAAAAACTATTCAATCAGACTGAAAATAAAATAGGGGTGATGGAATGAACTTTCAAGCGGTCTGTGAGACAGCACGTCCCTTGTTATGGGTTAAAAAACTTTTCTCACTATATGTCTGTTGTACCACAAATTAGCTCAGGGGTTGTTTCCAAAATAAACTAACAAGTAAGCAATTTAAAAAAAAATGCATAAATATTTTAAATCTAAACTTTGATTGTTATAGTTAATCGCTTTGTTCAAAAATTTTAGATGCAGTTTTGATTTTTTAAAGTATTTTTTCTTTTTCTTTTTTTCAATAGTGGTAAATAGAGCATGGGAAACTATGTATTAGCTGAATTCCCCCACAAGTACACTTTTAAAACATCTCCATATAAAAATTTCTTGCATCAAAACAATACCTTAACTTATGAGGGAAAGGGATTTAAGCTTATAACACAAATATTTAGAATGCTGAAGAACAAAATCTTTTTGGCAGCACACAGTAACAGAATTTAAAAAAAAGTTTTTTTTTTACATCTTACCAGAATATTAGAATATTTAAGTTAAACTTACACCTGAAGTGATAAAACAAATATTTAAAAGAAATAACAATTAATGATTCAATGAGGATTTCAACGTGGTTTCTTAATCCCACATTTAAAAGTTCTTTTCCGCTTTATTTCACCAGCTGATTGCAAACCAATTAGTTTATTATCCAAAATCTTCCTTCTGAATAATGGAGTGGCAGATTTTGAAAATTTCCCGAAGGAATAAAGTGCATATTCTAAAGATTGATCTGATGATAAATTTTCTAAATTTTTTAAAAATGTCCCAAGGGCAGGTTTGAACGTCTGTGGAGACCTTGAAGTTCTTTCTTTTAATTTTGTGCAAATTTGATCCAGTAAGTTCAACACCGTGTGTACTTGCTGATTAGGTCTATTTTCTACAGAGCACGGAGGAGGATGTGGTGGTGGATGAAGAGTAGTCAGTAGACTATGCGGAGAAATTATAGGCTCCGGATTCTGATTTAAAACAGTCAAATGTTGACCCATAGTTTCATTACTTTGAGAAGCTAGTGTGATCGATTGATGAGTAGTATGCTCCAGGCGAATCAATAAACTTGATTCAGTCAGCATTGACTCGTGAGGATTGAGAGCAGCACTATGCTGTTGCAGAATATGACTTGTCTGCAGTAACGTATTTGAAGGCATCAGATTATTTGGCGGATTCAACACAGAGCTATGAGTCATATCTGAGTTATGATTGAGATTTTCGCACGCTCCATTTTCATCTAAGAAAAAGTCATTTCCACAAGGTTCTAAATCATGAATAGAGATATCGGGAGTAATCTCTTGCATGGCAGGACCAGTTTTGATTGCAGGCTCAACAGGTTCATTATTCTCAACTTCTTGTCCAGTAGCTAAATGGAATAACAGATTTTTATCGTTAGGAGAATTCGGAAGCACGCAGTCATAAACTGGAATGGGGAAATTTCGAAAGACAAGCAACTGGTGCTTGCATGGTGCACCTAACTTCCCGACTCTGCATTCACACATGCCTAAAGTCACATCTACTTGGTACGTCGTGTCTTTAGTATCATTATGTACTTCATACTCACTTTCAGAATTCTGTGTAATAGTATAAGCTTCTCTGGGCAGTTCTATAAATAAAAATCTCGCCAAACGAACAGAATCTAAACGATTATTTGCTAAATCTATCAGTCTTCTTTCGTAGAATGTGTCTAACCGGGACAAAAAATCTACTACTTGCAATGGGTTATAAGTTCGAGTGCGACTCAAAATAGGATCTTTCAAAATCAACATGGATGACTCCCAAAATGTTGAAATATCATTCACTCCTGGTAGCAAATTAGGTCTATAAATTAATGACCAGTCATGTTTGTGATTATAAATATGCTTCACATAATCAAGAAATATCGTATATGATTTAACTAAATTATCACCTATGGTATAAGCATAGTTCATTTCCAATTCTTCAGCACTCTGAGAATATAACAGCATTTTTATTTTAGAAAACAACATTGATCGATGATCTTTTTTTACTGAATTCTTTCTATCCCACAAAAAATTCCATGACGCTTGTAGAATATGTGATAAACATATGAGTAAATGCGATTTCGGGTAACATATTTTCAAACTTTGTCGCTCAATTTCACTGTCATTAGTAAAGAAAATATCCGGGCCATCGCTTTTGTTATAAAAGCAGCCTCCTGGTAGAATTTGTTTCCACAATTCTAGAGCAGCTCTGTAGCATTCAACACTAACCGATGTAGTAACGATGCAGCCCAGAGGAATAGCACCAATAGAACTGTAAGTGACAAACAGCAAAATACGACAGCTGTTAGGTTCATCCATATCTCCGTATGCATCCACAAAAACAAGCTCTCCACTCTGTTTTATTAAATTGTGAACACGGTTCATGAAAGGCGTACTCAAAGCCATCACTATGTGGTCAGAAACTATCTGCATCCCTGCAAGGCCTCCACTTTCACAGAACTTGCAAAGTACGCCTTCAAGTTGGCTCAACATTTCACTTTTAGCAATCAGAGAACTTTCCAGCTTACGTTTCTTTTTATTCTTTTTTTCTGCACTGACAGCTGAAGCATCTTGGCATAACACTTCTTCATTGAAGGAATCAACCTGAGAAGAGTTGAGGGAAGATGAATTTTCACAACTGGTGAGGGGAGCAAAATTTTTCTTATCAACAGCGGCATTTCCCGGCACATCTGTACCTGGGTTTTCATCATTCGAAGGGCAGGATTGCTTTCGTACAATTTTATAATAGAGCCTAAAAGGATAATAAATTGATTTTAGGGCAATGAAATGATGCATATGTAGTTATTAAATACAGCACGTTTTATTTCTGCTAAAACTTTATTTGAAGTTTAGGTGTAATGAGCGTTCAAACTACAACTTCTTTGTACTTTTATTTTTCAACTGAATTCAAAGAGATAATTTTGTGCTACCTGCCAACATTAAAAGCTGAAAATTAGGAAGACATAGGTGTAATTAGGATAAATTTAGGATAAATTATGCATAAATAAATTTAACAACAACAATTTCAGTGTAAGAGGGATATTTAAAGAATCAGCAGGAATGTTTTAAATTATGCCTGTACAGGATCCAAAATTTGGCATTCAGAAATCTGGCAGGGCTCAAAATTCAAAAATTCAAAATACTTTTATTACCTTTTAAAAGTTAAAAAAAGAAAGAAAATTTTAAAAGATATTTCAAAAGAGGCATAAGTTTGTTTTCTTTTAAAAGTGGTTAATTAGACATTCCCTGCAGTAGGTAAAAATTTAGGAAACACATAAAAAATATGGAAAGTTTCACAACATTTTTTGGGGAAGTACAAATTTTAAAAGAAAGAAAATGAAATAAACATGCATAAAAATCGACTGTCCATTTTTGGATTGTGATTGTTTTACTGCATAGATCTTTCCTGAAATTCTTACACTGAAAAATCTTTTTTTTTTAATGGAATTTCATCTTTTTGATGAAAATTCAGGTGATATTTACTTCATTGGGGGAGTAAGAGAGAAGTTTGTAAAGTTTAGGAGGCTCCAGAATAAATTGGGATTGTTGGCAGCTGTGATATATTAGGGAACTAGATGGAACTATATTCTCTTGGTAGCTAAAGATGTCATATTCAATGATGAATGGAACCACTGGGCAGTGTGGAAGTTTTCTGTTAGATCACATTTAGACGGGGCAGTGTTAAACCAGGATTGCAGGGTTGGAGTCACACCAAAGGTAAAGGATTCAGATTTGGTTGTGTTACAATTTCAGGAGTCAGAGTTCCTTATTTTGCTTGAAGTCTACAGCTTTTCCACCAGATTAATTTTGGGGCAAAAGAATCGAGCATTCTAAAATTCTAGAAGTTGGAGCCGCTCATTTTCCCTCCAATCCTTAGCCCTGGTTAACAACATGAACAATTCTTACATTCAAAATCCTGAATCAATTTAGACAGAATGATCAATATTAGTAGTCACCAACAAAGAAAAAATCTAAGTTTAAATAGGTAGCTGATAAAAAATATTACCATGATTTGTCCTCTTATTACCTGAGTAATTGTCACTTTCCCCCAAAAATACTGTTTTATTTTTGCTAAATAAGCTTTGCACTGGGTGGCACTACTAAAACAAAACCCTCTATTGCGGAAAAGTTTAATAATATGTCTTGTTATATTTGTTCAATCAGTAGTGAAATCTTTACTTTGCAATTAATTAGTTACATTGCTGTTTGCTTAAACTGTTATTAAAAAAAAAACATTTTAGTTGCAATTTAAAAGATAATTTATAGTTCAATATATATATTTTTTTCAATTTCTAAAAAAAAAAAAGTAGTGTTTAGAAAAAATAGAAAAAGAAAAAGAGGGGCAATCAGTACATTTGCTTTTTCAGGCTACTGGTGACAAGGAGAAATTCCCAATAGTGACCTTTTAACGGTTACAAAAAGTATAAATTTCAACAAAAATAAATAAATAAAATTATTGAATAAATGCATTCAAATAATTTCAAAACCTTTTAAAAAATCTGAATTTTTAAGGAGCAAATAGTTTTAAAACAAAGAAATACTTCTTTCATAATGGTTACTCATAAATTTTTACACTCATGGTGTACTGAAATATAGTAAATGTAGCAACAAATGCCAACAATAATATTTTAATTAACTCCATGTTCCAGTTAGTATTCCTATTATTCACGTATAGGGTTGGTGTTATGAAGGTATCATGTGTTTTGCTCCAACTAGTAGAGAAATCTTTTTCAACTAATTCTTTGAATCTACTTCAAGTCTAAACTTTAACTGGGTTTCATTCTAGTAGTTTCATTTACTTTTCATGGAGCCAAGTATTAAAGTAAACGTTTCTTTAGAGACATTAAGTTTAAAAAAAACTTAAAACAATTATAATGTACTTTTTAGAAGCATAAATTAATATATCTTTTCTGTTATTAATTGCAGGAAATACCCAACATTTACAAACAGTTAAAACTAAGTATTATTATGTTGCATATCATATTTTCTTCTAATTTTGTCCTTGAGAAAAATATTTACACATATCCTGGTGTTATTGCGGCTCTACTCAATAGTTTAGCAACAAAATGGAATTTTATATTTACGTGTAATATGTCATCAATGTACCCATTAAAATAACATCATTGCAACATAAATTTCCACTCAGTTGCAAGGATAATTTTCAATATTTTTAATTCTTCTATCGTATTTTAAATTATTGTAAAATGGGGTCTAATTTTTAGTTCTTACCTGTAGCAAAATTGAGGATCTGGTAATAAAGCTCGATCATGACAGATTTTTTCAAAATTCTCACCATGCTCTAACAGTAAATCATACTTATGCATATCTAGGGCTGTAGCTGGATTGTGCCCCAGTTTGAATAATGTAAGGATTTTTTCTTTTACTTCTGGAAGTACACTTCGGTGTTTCAAAATTTCAGGGGTCAATATAGCATGGTTGTGACGGAAATCCATCTGAATTACTGAAGGATAATCAGGTAGGTGAGGGTCTTTGGACCTAGGAATACAATACAAAATTTGTAACAGAAAAAAAAAAATAAGTTGAAAGAAGATTTACTGCAGAAATTAATAAATTTACAAAATACATATTTTAAAGCAGAGGGTCTCAACTGGTGGCTCCTAATCTCAAATGATATTATTTAGCAATCCTCATGGGGTCATTACTCAAGATATCATTCTTACTTTTAAAATAATAAATTACATAATTTTAAAACTATTAAATTATATAAATAAATACCTTTGTGCTGAGCAGTAAAGGAAGAAAAACAACGTTAAAACGAGCTGATGTGTGCATCACATGACTTCCTTTTACACCAATTTAATGTTATTTCTCTATTATTGCAATTTTAATGTGATTCTCTCTCTAACTCTCTAAATGTCACCAACAATGGCTACATTAAAACCAGATTTTAAAAAAAATAGCCAAATTTGTCGCCAAGTTGGCGAAAAAATTTGGCAACAAAACGGCTACCAAAAGACTGGCGATATATCGCCAAGTGTCCGCCAAATTGTAACACCACTTGAGTTTGCATCGAAATTAACAATGAATTTCCCCCAAAAAGGGGCAAAAGTCCCCGTTAGAAACACCCGAATGCAACCAAAAAAGGAGGTGCACAACTAAACCTCACTAGGAGTCTACTTACCAAATTTCAACTTTCTAGGACATTACCTTCTTGAGTTATGCGACATACATACGCACATACGTACATACAGACGTCACGAGAAAACTCGTTGTAATTAACTCGGGAAACTTCAAAATGGATATTTCGAGCGTCTATACGTTCTTAGGTACATATGTACGTGTGGTCGGGTCGAAAAAAAAAACTCAGCATTCATTTGGGGGTGAGCAAAATGGAAATTAAGGCCGATTTTTGAGTGAACATTTTTTCGCGAATACAATACTTCCTTTTTTGTAAAAGGAAGTAAAAAAGAGTCACCACTGAGCTGAATATATGTTTTTTTAATCTCATTCTTATAAAATAACAAATCAGGAATGGCTAGGTATATTTGGCAGGAGAACAATTAATTTATAAGAAGCACAAAAAAAAAAAAAAAAAAAAAAAATCGTCGCCAAGTTGGCGAAAAAACTTGGCGACCAAAAGCTTGGCGATACGTCACCAAGTGTTTACCAAATTATAACACCACTTAAGTTTGCATTGATATTAACAATGATTTCCCCCCAAAAAGGTGCAAAAGACCCCCTTAGGAACATCCGAAAGCAACCAAAAGGGGAGGTGCACAACTAGACCCCACTACGAGTCTATGTACCAAATTTCAACTTTCTAGGACATACCATTTTTGAGTTATGCGAGATACATACGCACATACACACATACACACATACGCACATACATACAGACGTCACGAGAAAAGTCGTTGTAATTACCTCGGTGATGGTCAAAATGGATATTTCGCGTGTCTATACATTCTTAGGCACTTTTCCGCATGTGGTCGAATCGAAAAAAAAAACTCAACATTCATTTGGGGGTGAGCAAAATGGAAATTAAGGGCGATTTTTTGAGTGAAAATTTTTTTCGCGAATACAATACTTCCTTTTTTGTAAAAGGAAGTAAAAAGCACAAATTTGCCAATTACAGCAGACACATGTTTCGGCGTTACAGGGAACGCCTTTTTCAACGCAAAAAGTAATGAGCTTATGGATGAAAAGAATTCTTTTGTTTATCGCGCAATTAATATTTGTTTTTCATCAGAACTTCTTAAAGTGGAACTTAATTATCTTAAAGCTGTGGCAATTGATAGAGACTATCCGCCAACTTTGATTGATTCCATTTATAGAAAACTTTCAAATAAATCCCAAACTAATGTTCTTAACCAAACCTTCATCAGAAAGAATTTGGTTGTTTTGCCATTCTTTCCATCTGAAAGCTATCAGGTTGCTAAGATTCTAAAACGTTTCCAATTCCAGGCGGTGTTCTCTCCTATTAATAAACTTTCATTCTCTTCTCTTAAAGATCCTATTCACCCTCTTAATTGTTGTGGAATTTATAGAATTAACTGTAGTTGTAAACTTGCCTATATTGGACAGACTCGGCGTGCTTTAAAAATTCGCTTGAAAGAGCATCAAAATTATGTGAAAAAACAACAATTAAATAAGTCTAGTATTGCTCAACATTGTTGGGATTCGAATCACTCTTTTGATTATCAGATATCATTACTCTTATCAGATTATCCAAAAATGCCCCAATTCATCAGATCTTAAATTTTGGGAATCTTTTCATATTTTGAGGAACAGTTCAAACTTAGTTAATGATCTTAAAGCAGTTCCATATTTTTCCAACATTTGGCTCCCATATCTTTAATATTGTCCTTTCCTCATTCCTCCTTTTCCCATTCATTTTTATCTATATTCCTTTAATTTTACCTTTTTTGTCTTGTTGACATCCCCCCCCCCCCATTTTCTTCTATTTATCTTTATTTTTCCTTTTTTCGAATATTTTTTTTTTCCTGTTTATTTTTTTTTCGTGGTGTTTTTTGCTTCCATTCAGCTTTTCCTTTCTTGCTGTTCATGGTTACTGACATTTTCTTTTTGTTTAAGCTTCGGCTTAATCTTTGTCCAATTGAATTCTTTCTTTCTGGGTTCTGTACCTAAGAGAAAGCTCTTGGCCTTTGCTTGCATTCCTATTGGTTCCTGATCGGTTTATGATTTTCTCATTGGTGTTTGGCTAATCCGTTATTTTTATCTTTTAAGCTGCATGCTTATCTGCTCTTGGCTTTTGTTGGATGTCTTTTCATCCATAAGCTCATTACTTTTTGCATTGAAAAAGGCACTCATTCCCTGTAACGCCGAAACACATGTCTGCTGTAATTGGCAAATTTGTGCTTTTTTTTTAACGTTGTTTTTCTTACTTTATTAAATGATATGTCTGCTGCTGTAGAACTGCATATATAATCATTATGCACGCTTCACCTGCATCTTTTGTTATTGCCTATCAAATCTGAGTTTTTTTTCTTTACTTTTTTTTGACAATATATTTATATTTTTACTTTTGAGCCTTATTTAATAAATTTATTTATTTATAAAAGTTTATTACTAGGTAGTGTGTATGCAAATTATACTGTAATAATGAACCCAATCTCTTACCCAATTGCAATCCTCTTCCTAAAATATAGCATTGATTTATGATCATTTATAATGTCAAAAATAACAAAAGATGCATGTGAATTGTCACAATGTTATATCAAGGTGATTCCACGTCAACTGACCCTGCTCGATTTTAGCAATTTTATAGAGATGTGGAGATGTCTTTGAAACTGACTTATGCAAATTTTCAGCTTCCGAGATCCGAATCCTGAGTATCTACGATCTCCAAAATATAGTGCTCCAAAATGGCGGATCAGCTTTTTGAGAAGAATTGCCATGTTGTGGTCAAGGTTACAGAAAATTTTATAACACTGGAAGCATGAAATTTTAAGAGCTTAAAGTACATTTGTTTGTTCTATTATTTATGTGAATTTGAGCTCATAAGATTTTGAGTAGCACGCTCATAAATTTGTGAAAAAACGCTCTTTTATACTGAAATCATCATTTTTGAGACTTTAAATACGTAAGATGATTAGGTCTCATGGTTTCTAACATGAGTCTAAAACTACACAACGTAGAGCACAATTACAGCTCTTGCTCAGTCATTGGCTCAGGCGCTTTAGAGTAATTGACCTAAAACTGATTATTTTTGTTTCAAATTATCAACTTTAAGACCATATAATTAAAAAAGTTGATTAGTTGCCATGAGTTTCTAACCTGGGCCTTAAACTACACGTTTCTAACCTGGATCTTAAACTACACAACTCGGACTATAACTACAGCTGTGTCCCAAAGTTGTTGACCTGTCACGATCAAAGTTATTGACCTCTAAACTTGGGCATTTTTAAAAAATCATCGTTTTTGAGACCATTCAATTACTAAAGTCAAGAGAAACGAAAGCTATTTTATATTTTTCTTAGTATTATACTGTGGTGAGTAGTTCTTCATGTACTTATTTCTGAGGGTTACTCATGGCTTTAGCAGATATCCAGGCCTAAACAAGGCAAAAAAAGGGAAAAAGAAGTAGCAGTTTCAATTGACCTTTGCACTCAAAGCCATGAGTGAGCCACCAAAATATTTATGCTAGCATGTACCTAGTATTAAGTAGTATCCTTATTTAAAAGAATTGGCTTCGTTCACTCAATGCTTTTGAAGCAAAGCAAGCATATATTTAGCTCTTTTTTCTCACGATCATAAACTTTGACCTCCACTCGGGGGCAAACAAGTCAAATTAGGGAAGAAAAAAGCTTCACTTTTTCTTATCACAATACTAGTAAAGTATTCTGAAAGTTTCAGGAAAATTGAAAATGTCAACCCATTCACTTTGTCCAGCTTTAAAAAAAAAAAAAAAAACCTCTTAATAAACTTAGGTAGAACAAATTCAGACAAGCTGCAATATTGAAACAGCATTTTTTGATTACTGGGGTAAGCGGGACAACCGCCACGTCATTGACCCACTCCACTCCCCCCACCCCGGAAGGTATGTGAGCGGCGGGTTCACGGCCACATTGATTCACTACACTACTCCCAGAGGTGACGTGAACGGCACATCCTCCTCCATGTCGCCCTACTCTACTTCTTCCGGAGGTGATGTTATAAGCAAGATGATCTTTGCTGATATGTTAATCTTTATGCAATACTGAGGCACTAAATTTTGCTTACTGGGGTACACAAGACATCTACTGCCATGTCGACCCATTCGGCTTTTCCCGGAGGTGAGGTGAACAGCACAATCATCGCCACAATGCCTGACTCTGCTCCTCCCGGAGGTGACGTTAAGAGTTACATGATCTTTGCTGATATATCAACCTTTATGCAATAATAAGGCAGCATTATTTGCTTACTGGGGTTAGCGGGACACCTGCTGACTACGTTGACCCGCTCGGCTCTTCTCAAAGGTGATGTGAGCAGCACAATCACCTCCAGGACAGCCTACTCTGCTCCTCCTATAAGTGAAGTGAGCGGCAAGCACTGCCACGTCGCCCCACTCTGCCCCTTCCGCAGGTGAAATTATAAGTTACATGATCTTTGCTGATATGTCAACCTTTATGCAATACTGAGGGAGCATTATTTGCTTGCTGGGGTTAGCAGGACACCTGCTGACTATGTCCACCCACTCAGTTCTTCCGGGAGGTGACGTGAGCAGCACAATCGCCTCCACGACAGCCCATTCCGCTCCTTCCACAAGTGAGGTGAGCGGCAAGCGCTGCCACGTTGCCCACTCTGCCCCTCCCAGAGGTGACATTATAAGTTACATGATCTTTGCTGATATGTCAACCTTTACGCAATACGCCTCCACATCCGCCCACTCCACTCCTCCCAGAAGTGAGGGGAATGCCAGCGCCACCACATAGCACCTCCCGGAGGTGAGGTTAAAAGCTACATGATCTTTGCTGATATGTCAACTTTAATGCAATACTGTGGCAAAATTTTTGCTTACACAGGGGTAGAAGTGACCGACTTGTCACATATAGGACATTTTCCACAAAAAATATAGGACAAATATAGGACACATTATATGAATAATTTTGCTATGAAAAAAGAAATAATACATATCATATATTATTTAGTTATTCTTATCAATGTTTTTGTTTCAAAAAAAAAAAAAAAAAAAAAAAAAACCCTCAAACAAAATTATAATTTTCATCTCAAATGACTTTCCTGTAGTTGAAAGAATAATTTTTGGAAAAAGTGTACTTTATAGACTAAATAACTGAACAAAATTTGAACAAAGCTGATTTTTATTTTTCTTCCTCACTCATGACCCAAGTACAAATTCCACTGTTATTTGATTTTATACCTAAATTGAACCTTTTACCACTTCTATTAAGAACAAACAGAGCTTGAGGAGGATCCTCCTGACGTTTTTCAGAGTTTTCTTTACGTTCGAATGTTTTAGCATGCTGTCTCAAATGGTTGAAAAATGACAAACAGTTGCAAAAATGACAAAAAGCGGTAAAATCATCTTTTCCTTTAGTGCACATGCACCAAAAGTTGTACAATTAATGTCCTCCTGGTTCAACCACTCCACACCAAATTCTGTTAAGCCATACGATTTCGCCATTATAATTCCACTTAATACCACAAACTACATTTTAACGTCATAAGGAACTAACATTCGATGATCCCAAAATTTTACAAAAAGAAAAGATTGCAAAAAGAACATTAGAAAATTCCAATTAGAAAATGCACTGAACACAAAAATATACCAACGATTTGATTTATGGTAACAGACATTGGGGTATTTAGCTATTCTCAGCGGAGAAGATTTTACCTCTAATAATCCACAACCTTTTTCCATATTTTATTTCCAGGACAATACACATGAAAGATGTACATTACGTAGGAATAAAAGTACACTCATGACTAGACGGGAATCGAACCTGCGCCTCTCTGCTTACAAAGCAAGTTGGCGAAACCACACGGCCACCAAGGCCCCTATACCAACCAAAACGAAAACCCCCATGATGGAAAACAAAACAAACGACCCCTCCCAAACGCAAAATTCTAAAACCAACTTCAGACTTAGTTCTTGAGACTCCACCAACTATAGAGTGATGTCACATTGCTGTAGCCAATGAGAGAAGATGCCTGTTGCAGGATTTAGTCAGTTGCGTTTTTTAATTTGAAATTCGTTCGGGCACGTACTTTCAGCGAAAAATCCGATGTCAGAAAGTTTATTTACTGTTCTTTTTAAAAGATATATAGGGTAAAAAAAGGGAATATAGAAAATATACGACATTTTTGAAAAATATAGGATATATAGGACAATTTTGATGCTTTTTTTGAAAATATAGGAAATATAGGATATATAGGACTACTTCGACCCCTGCTTACAGAGGTAAGTGGGATATCCACCGCCACGTTGACCCAGTCCGCTCCTCTCGGAAGTCACATAAATTACAAACAGCAAGAAATATTTTTCGAAGAATGCATTCAAGTGATGCCAAAACATTTTGAGAAATTTTATTTTTGAAGATTTTTTTGGAAAGTAGTCTTTGCATTCATGACAGGAAAATTGATTCATTAAAATTGCTTATTTACTCATAGGTTTATTTGTAGATTTAATTCGGAACTCCAGCGCTCGAATACGCTACCTTGCGGTGATTTTCAAAACTGCAAATGAAACTTAAACATTGCCACGCTGCGTTCCACGTGTGTCTGTTGACGTAAACACTGGCAGTTTGTTTTGAGTATTTATTAACGCAATCGATGTGTCTTAGTTTGCTTTCAGCTACAGAAATTAATTCTTCCCTTAGTAGTATTCTCGAGCTTCTCAAAATAATGTTAGTTTTCATTATTTCCTTAACAATTGGTGAAAGCAAAAATTCTGGATTAACAAACTTGGCTAACGTTATACAAGGTAAAAATTTTTATTGTTTTGTATGAATTTGTAAGAATATGGGGTTTTTTTAATCTTAAATTAATTAAACTTACCATATTTTACAGCAGCATTTAGTTGGAATGGACAGTATGCAAAATATTTTCTTGAATATATTATCGTAGAACAAAATGAATAACCGAGAAAGAATTTACTTTATTCCTTTTATTCTCAGCTGAAAGGTTTCGCCAAATTTGTTTAGGGTTATAGTTTTAATATAGTGCGAGCAAAGTAGCCTTGGCGAGATTTTGCGTTTTTAGTTAAACCATTTTTAATTTTTATCATGAGTGGAATAAAATGGTAGTAAGATTACAGAATTCGATAAGTGAAAGGAAATAATGGTCAATCAACTGAAAAGAAAACTACCACCATATATCCGTGAGAATTTTGTTGATGATTTGCATAACATGACACAATTAAATCGTAACTCAGAAATTAGAAAAATCGAAACAGAAAATTTTTAAATGAACCGATTCAGGAATTCGAGAGAAATAACTCAGCTACAAATGGAAAAAAAATAAGTGCTAGCCAAGCAAGGCAAAAAAGTATCATCTTCTTTCGATAACAATTTGTAATGTCACATTGAATTTTCTAGCATTAATTGTTATTCTTGTCAGGCCACAATTATTATTTAGTTTTATCAAGAATTGATAAATATCGAATTCAACATCGTGGAAATAGCTGCTTAGAACTACGAACTACGTAGTTTGCATTAATCTTTGACGTTTAGTAATGCTTCTTGAATTCTCATTTCTTTCTACGTGGGCCAGAATATCCACAAGACTTTGAAAATTAATTTAAAAAGAATAAAGCGAAAAAATCATACGTACGAACAAAAATCACAACACTTTTAGCATTTTCTTCGTTACCATGTGCGTTTGTTTTAGTTTTCAATTCCACCATTAGACAGTGACTTCAGTGCCCCCTATAGTTTGTTGGAGTTGCGAATACTTTTGATGCAAAAGAGCTCTTCTATTTGAATCAATATAATGTGTTAGATGCGTCCATAGGTAGAGTTGTGGAGGAAAAGTTAAAAGAAGTTAAGTGATTAATACGCACGGAAAGATTTTCTTTCCTTTAGTAACTTTAAGTATTATACAAATCAGCTGTTGCATTTACTCGGAAAAAGCGAACAATTAAAATTCTTCTGCGGGCCAAGGCAGATCCACTTTCTAGTTTTGGAGGGGATTATTATCAGAAGAGGTTCATAAGTAATATTCAAGCACAAAGGTTCTTCTGGTATTATAGAGGAGTTTAGTAAGACCTTATTTGAAGTATGCTGTTCAGCTTTGGTCTCCTTACCTTAGGAAAGATATTTCTGTAGTGGAAGGATTCAAAGAAGAGTTACTAGACTAGTAAGGGGACTTTCAGACTTAAACTATGATAACAGATAATATGTATAGCGCAGAAAAGGAGAGCTAGAGGGGATATGTTTCAGTTCTTTAACTTTGTCAAAAGGAAATATGTTAATGGGTTAAATTTTCTCACGGAAAGCAGGACGAGGGGTCATTGTTTTAAGCTATTCAAATCTCAGGCTGAGCTGGAAATAAGGAAAAACTACTTCTTTAGTAGGGTCGTGGGCACTTGGAACAGCTTACCAGAAGAGGTGGTAATGAGCAAATGGGTGGATAGCTTTAAGAGGGCCATTGACATTCATTGGGGACTTACAGACTGACTAGGACCAGCCTAGCTGGGCCCAGAGCCTGCTGCTGGTTGTCACATTTGTATTTGTAGGGTGATTTGCCAGTAGTTGACCATTTAGTGGAAATTTCTACAAGTTCTATTTAATTTCACAGGAAAAAAACTGGAAAAAAATTGAAATTTTTTCTGTGTGTCTCTAAAACTATCATGATCAATGGTTACTAATCATTCTTCTGTTTTACTTACTATTTTTCAAGTTATTTCGAATAGAAGTTAAAAAGGGAGATTTCGCCAGTAGTTGACCGCTTTTTAAACACTGTAAAATCTGAAATCTACACTATTAAGATCGGACCGGATGCATGCCTGTATGTTCTTATGTTCCCTTAAAGGTTGCCCATGATTGGTTGCTGGGTGGATGACATCATCACAAATGTCATGTGACTTTGATGATGGTTACTCGACAGTGATGACTAATAGGTTAAAATGTCATGAAAACTTAGTGACTAGTTGACGATAAAACTAAGTCACCAAAAAATGCTGCCAACTTTATATTATATCTTCAATTTCTTGCCAAGCCTGTTGACTACAAACTCATATGACATCGTTGAGAGACACCGAAAGCACTTCAGGCGGAGAATCTAGCACCCTAGACCGGTATAATGCTTAAATATCAAAACATTACTACTAAAAATAATGCATTGATATTATGGGTGATCAGTGTAAGTGCAGTAAACTCCCAATTATCAGCAGAATAGGGAGTCATGGTAATTGCGGATAAGTGAATTTCACGAATAATCCGCAAAATAAATTAAACGCAATAACTAAATAAATCAACACTCGCACATATTTTTAAACTCAGCCAGCAATGACCTATTAAATTTAAAAAAGTCACCGAATTTGGTGACATTTAGCAAATTTCTCGCCAAAAATAATGCCAACCTAGCGATATCTCTTTAATTTCTCGCAAAGTCCGTAGCATCCAGGCCAAGCAGATATGACGTCACCATCATGTGTCCCCGCAGGACTCGAACGTTCCCGTCTACCCGAATCCAGTCAGCATAGTTGCCAGAATAATGCCTAAATATTATAACATTACTATCAAGTAACCCTTACATGAAAAATGTTTAATAGTTTATACGGGTGTCCAAAAGTAACTTTCCCTATATACGGAGTCCTAGCGGCCTATTCTCTGAATCTATCGATCCAAAATTTTAGATACGGTTATTTGAAGGTATACGTATGAGATTGATGATTTTAAACAATGCAGTGATCTCATAGATGCGGTTACAGTGATAGAATCTCAAAATTTTCAAATGACACCACCCACTTTTTCCGTGCTCAAATCGGGGCCCGATTAACTAAAATTGAGGTCCTAGGCCCACAATAATTTGGAGGCCCTGTGAAGATTCTATAGCCAAATACAGTGGCTGATTTATAAGTTTGAGGCTCGGTGGAATGCATTTTTGGCTCCTCTTTGTCTATCACAGAACTAAGTAAATCATTTATCGTGTGCATTTATGAATCTCCTTCGGGGCCCCTCATAATTTTGACAGGGTAAATTCACTGCTGGCAGAATGAATAAAAATTTTCCTCTAAAGAAGTTTTTTTTTTCCTATTAACAAGTCATTACTTTTCTACTATTACTTTAAAAATACATGTATTATTTGTATAATTGCAATACTATGCATAATTCTTCAAGTAATTTGGGGCCCCTTAGAAAGATAAGGCCCCAGGCCTAGTTGGCCTGTGCGGTAATCAGGCCCTGGCTCAAACTGATCAGTGTATTGAGCCAGAGATGGTGTTAGATCGATCGACGTGTGACGAAAATTGTTTGTTCAAAAATTTAAGCACCGACTGAAGAAACATGCTTTCCACTTTGCATTTTAAAGATTTTTTTTTTTTTAAAGTTTTGAACATAGTGTTTAGTGTTGGTGCTTCTACTACTGTCTTACCCTGTGAGTTATGCAAAACGCTTCTCTTTTATACTGTCACTGGGATAAACAATTTTCATCTTTGCAGTTTTTGTCACACGCCACTCGTTACAACGCAATTTGAGGTTTTTCAATACGCGGATCAATTTGAGCAAGAAAAATGTGGGTGTTGCAATACAAAAGTTCCAAAATTGGTTTACTGTAACAGAAAATGTGTTGGTGCTACGTTGTTTAAAATTTTTGCAATTAGGAGAACATCTGTTCAAATAACCATGTTACAAATTTTGGTTCTATTGGTTCAGTGGACAGGCGGCTAGTAAATTACTTGCAAAAATACTGTTTTTTTGAACAAAAGTAGCATTATACTTTATCTTAAGCTAAAAAATGTTTGAAATCACTTTAGTTTCGAGAAAAAAGCTTTAAAACCAACATAAATTCATTACAGTGGAATACCTTTATAACGCCGACCTATATAACGCAATTCTCTATAAACCACACAACTTTTCTGAAGTAAACAATAGGTTTTGAAATTTAAAAAATCCCTCTGTTTTGCTTTACAAACATAAAAATTGTTAAGCAAATTAAATTTTGAAACAGTTTTTTATCTTTCCATCTTAATTTAAAGCTTTTAAATGAAAATGAGTATTCATAGTAAGCAGAAAATACCAGGTGGCTCTTGAAGATGCAGCTGTTATGCAAATCATGAATCTAGCACAAGTGCAGGATATTTCACTTTCTTTTAATTGTGAAACATATTTATTTGTGAATGGCTAATTGTAATGTTAGTGCTTTAATACTCATTGCAGATAAAACTCACTCTGAAGTGCTTTTTTATAGATATATTCTGAACATTACTTTCAAAATTTGTGAAATACAAATAAATACAAATACAAAAGTGACGACCAGCAACAGGCTCTGGGCCCAGCTAGACTGGTCCTAGTCAATTAAAATATAATGATCTATATAACGCAAAAGCTCTGGTCCCAAGGTGTGCATTATAACGGTCTTCTACTGTACTTGACCGTTCTAGTCAACTACTGGCATTAATAGCACTTTAGACAACCAGTAGTTGACCACCCCTCAATTCCAGCATAAATGATTAGTAAATTAATGCATTTTTTTTTATTTTCTTAGAACAAACATGGATGATCAGCATATATCAGTAAATGAACATGAAGAATTAAATTTAAGCTCGAGAAATACGATTAAGCATTTTATCCCATAACAATTCTCACTAGTAAGAAAAGTGATTTTCTTGAAATCTTTTGGATGGCTTTGTAAGTGTACCGTCATTACCTCCAACCAAGACTTTAGTTACAACTATAAATTATGAGAGAACACTTCATGGAATGCTAGAAATTATTTCTAGCAACCATACTTAAAATATCTATTTATTTGTTCTTGTTTTGCACATACAGTAAAACCTGTAAAGTTGACCACCTTTGTAAGTTGACCACCTGTCTATGTTGACCACTTTTGTCAGGAACGGAATTAGTCCTATCTTGTATAATGAAGGAAAACCTCTGTAACTTGACCACCTGTCTATCTTGACCACTAATGTACCCCAAATTTGGTTTGGAGTATTGTAAAAAACCCTTTGTAAGTTGACCACATGGTTTATTTTTTAAAACTTAATTTAGCAAATTATTTTATTTTATCATTATTTTTTTATATCTTTTCAAGAATATTTTTGATGCCAGACCAGCATTTTACCAACTAAATAAAACAGCAGCATAATTGAACCTCCTTGTAAGTTTAACCACATTGGAAAACTACTAAAAACACTTTTATACTCCAAACTTGTTTTTCTTTTGTTGTTCTATTTGAGATTACCTTTTTACTCTCTGTTCAATGAAAACATGTGTCAGTAGAAAAGTACAAAGTATTTTTTTCCAGTTGCAATATTTTGTGGCAACACTGGAATTGTGCTAAAGAGTAAAGTTACTTGCATTGCAGTATTTCTGGTGCAAGGGATTAAGAGATACGACATTTTTATTTTCAGCTGCCTTTATGAACTAGGACAGTCCAGCTTGTTGCTATTTGTGTTATAAGTTTTACATAAAATGGCTTGAAAAAGAAAGTTAGTTAAACTTGAGATTGATAAAAAGTACGAAATATTAAAATTAATTGAAAATTGAGAACTCCAGAGAAAATTAGCTGACACATATGGAATTTCCAAAACTAGTGTCTAATAAGTGCGTCAAACTTCAATAAGGAGTTATTTTTTTGAAAAGTAGATCATCATGGTTATAAATGTATTAAATGTATATGAGAAAAAAAATAAGCGAAAAATGTGTTATTTTTGATTAGCTATGAATTTTTAGGAACTATTTATATCAAATAACTTCTTATAAACTTTTTTTTTTGATCAATTTACTGAAATTTTAAATTTGCACGACACATTATATGTCATTCTGGGAAAATAACCTCCTTAAATATTTGAATAAAATTTTAAATTATTGTTTCAAAGTAATGTCAAACAATGAAAGTGACTTGAACGGAAAGAATAAGTGTCAATTAGTCAAAAAATGAATATATGGTGCAAGAAATGACAAAAAAAAAAAAAAAAAAATCATTACCCCCTTTATAAGTTGACCACCTGTCTAAGTTGACCACCAAAGTACTGCACCGCAAGTGGTCAACTTACACAGGTTTCACTGTATTAGTGCTTAGGTGGTCAACTACTGGCAGGTGGTCAACCACTGGCAAATCACCCTATATGTAAATAAGGAGGTTGGGTTCAAAATTATCAAATAAAAACCTACAAAATTTGGCTTAAGTTTTCAGTTGCTTGAAAGGATATAATCACATCTGTGGATTCTCATAGGCCTGTAGTTGTAACTTTTGAACTGACACACTACTATTTTACATTGTTATGACAGCAAAAAGTACATCAAACTACAAGCTAGTTAGTGGTTGAGTTTGCACTTTTGTACTTTTCAAAACATAAATTCTCATGACGATGGGTGATGCAATCAAAGTTTTGACAGAATTATTCTAATTATAAATTGTAAATATTAAAAAAGTATTTTTTAGTATTGTAATTTTACAAACCTGCTTTTTCTTTCAGTAACAACACGTTTTATTGTAATTCCCATTTTTGCTGGACAATCTGTATTTTTACAAGATTCCTTTTCTCTTGATTTTTCACTTCGAGGACGAGTGTTATGCTGGCATCGCAAATCAACCTGTGTTAAAAAATTTGGATAAATAAATTACTTTTCTTGTTAAGCACTGAGCTTTCTATATGATTGACCTTAGTACAAATTGCACATCAAAAACACATGAGAAATCATAGAAATTATGGCAAAAGAGAACATTATAATCAAAGCAATCACTGTATGTTGTTAATCATACATAAGGTGAGAAATAAAATCCGTTTTTTAAATTTACAGAAATAGGGGAGTCTGAGAAATTTTTGAAACTAGTTCTAGAAAACTGCAATTTTAGATTATCATTAGTCATGTTCGGCGGAAGGAGAGCATTTTTCGAAATTGAAATCTTAAAAATACAATTGCAGGCCTTCTTTGGTATGTTGGATACAGTAATGTTGTTTGGGAAGGGTTGAATGTGCTCCTTCTTTGGAGGTAGTACAACAGTACAACATACAACGGTAGGGGGAGTTGGGTACATTGATCTGCTTTTCTACTTTTCATTTCATCAAAACATTAAATGAGCAGTTTGATTTTCTACCCATGAGTTTCATTAAATATTTCTCATTGTCCCAAATTGTTTTGAAAGTGTTCAAATCACTAACTTTTTTTAGATTAATATTTTAACAGAACTATGTAAAGCAAATCAACATGCCCTATGCCTGGGTTTGTATATGAAAACAACTTTTCTTGCAATGAATTTGAATGATAAATATTGTCCAATATTGTGACTAACTTATTTTCTTTTGTGTTTAGAATGTGAAAACATAATGTTTAAAGAATGAAAATAACATATGAGTAAACCAAAGTAAATCAAATATTGCATTCAGAAACATCTACTTTAGCACTATTTATTTATGCCAGAACAATCTTCATCTTCACACAACTTGGATCTTTATAAACTTCACTGCAGGAATATTTCATTTTAAATTCTTCTGTAAAGGTTGGTTTTTGTGGTCGTCTAAAAATAAATAAACATGCCCCAGGTCCATGGTCTCAAAAAAGGCTATCATAAATTTTTTTCTCACATGCAGAAAATAATGAAATAACAAATACAAATACAAAAGTGACGACAAGCAACAGGCTCTTGGCCCAGCTAGACTGGTCCTAGTCAATTTACAATCCCCAGTGAAGATCAATGGCCCTCTTAAAACTATCTACTCCCTTGCTCATTACCACCTCTTCCGGTAAACTGTTCCAAACCAAAGTTCCACTCCCCTGCTAAAATAATAATTTTTCCTAACATCCATGTTAGCCTGAGATTTAAATAGCTTAAAACAATGACTCCTAGTCCTGTTTTCAGTGCTAAACTTCAGCCCCGTAATATCTTTCATTTTAATAAATTTAAACAACTGAATCATTTCCCCTCGGTCTCTTCTTTGCTCAAGACTGTATAATAACAAATAACTGTAAACTAAAAGAACTTACTTTAGGACAGAGGAATTCTATTTCTCACTACCATTGTGAAAAAAAAAATAAGTTTCAGACTTCTGAAAATTACTTGAACAGCTGAAATAACTTTCTGAAAAAAATTGTAACTGTATCATGTGATTTTATTATACAGGATTTATAGGACTATATGAGCTACTTGTAGGTCATGAATTAAAAAAAGGATAGTAAGAATATTAAAATTATTAAAAGCATTCTAATGTCCCCCTAGGTCGAATGAGTCCCGACTCAGGCTCCATATTAGAAATAACAAAATATTTACAAACACATACTTGTTTAAATCCACAACATAATTTTATACCTTTGAACAATTTTCTGAAATGAATAATAATACAGGAGAGTTGAAAATCCGAGTCTCAAAAGTTTGAGGTTCAGTTTAATTCACAGTGCTTTATTTATATTTTCCAATGTTATTTTTTAATAGCTGAAAAATGATTTTCATTAAAATTTGAAATATACTTTGCTATATATGAAATATTTTGATATATATTCTTACTGCATAAAATAATAAAAAAGAGTTTAAAGGTGGGTGTACCAAAACACACCAAGTGGCACGAAATATTTATTGGCTGCTAGAGATGGAATAATAGATGCCTTGGATTATATTTCATCTCGTTTTTTGTGCTCTCCTTCTTAAATTTTTCGAAATTGTAATTTTTTCATTTTTAGATTTCTTACAAGAGCATTTGGTCCCTTGTCCGGAAATTTTTTGTAATATACGTCTAAAAAATGCGACTGTAGACCATATTTGGTAACGTTAGGGTTTCGGAAATTTTTCAAATTTGAAGTTCCAAAAAAGCAATATTAAACGATTCTCAATGTTTTTAGAATGCGAGGTGTTAGGTAGTTCTCCCCTGGAATTTTTTTGAAATTCAAACCCTGAAAACGAGATTTTGATACACTCTTTAAAGGTTTCGGTGTTGAAAAGAGGGCTTCCCAACGATGAAGACTCTTATTTTTAGACCGACTAGGGAAAAAAATAATAGGAAGGGATATAATTAACTGATCAATAAACCGCCACGATTGAAAGTTTTTATTTCAAAGTTCTTTTCAAAAGAAATTTAGATTTTTTGTGACATTCTTTCTTTCAACTTATTAAAATAACTTTTTCCAAGGTCCGTTCTATTATTCTCTTTAATTATAGCGAGGGGCACGGGCCCTGTGCCCCTCCCCCTCACCAGAGGTGACCATCCCCCCTAAGTTCAAATTCCCCTCCCCCCTCCAAAAAAAATGTCTCATGTCTTTGCCCTTTTTCTATTTTTTTTTATTTGTCGCCCTTTTTATTTTATTCATTAAAAAATATTTTTAAATCATTTATTTCATTTTAAATTATTTTCATTATTTTTTATTATTTTGTTAAAAAAGTTCCACACTACATCAATAACACATACACACACACACACAAAATAATTAAATAAAATAAAATTTAATTGAAATAAAAAATAATATGAAATAAATAGTTTAAACTAAAGATAAATCAACAAATAAACTTGAATAAATAAATTAAAAAAGTCCCCCCCCCCCCATGCCCATTTACCCACGAGCCTTGTTTGCCTTCTTCCCCTCAAAATTCGCCTATACATTTTTTTAAGAAAACAAAACCGAAAAATTTCGGTGCAGAAACCCCCGGACTCCTTATTTCTGAGTGAATATTAATATTCTTACGATTTAAGTTCATACTACTAACATCTTCCAAGTTTCTGATCAATTTGTTTATTCAATAAAAGCAAAAATTAGTTACTTTTCAAAAAAGTAATTATTTGCTCCCTTTTACCAAAATGTTGTTTATTGATTTTATAAATATTAGCTTAATATTTAAATCAGTATTCCATAATTTATTTTAAATAATTAGTTGATCAGTCAATAAAATTAACAGTTATTTTTAAAATAAAACATGAATCTTTTTAATAATTATGTCCCTTACTATTAATTAAATATTTAATAATTAATATGATTTGTTTCAATTAATTTGGGAAGCGCCAGTTTTCCCTGTATGCCCGAGTCAAATTTTACTGCCAGTCGGACCCTGTTAGGTACACATGAGATTTTGGGGGAAGAGGAGCATTCCCCAATTCCCCTCCATGGCTTCGTCTCTGCCATTGTTTGATCGCTTTTCTCGGAGTTTTTCTTCATGTTCAAGTTCTATAAAACAGAAGAATTTTGCTGTACTCTGTTGAGAAAATTTTTAGGTACACGTCAGATTCTTTGGGAGAAGGGAGGGGAACATTCTCCCAGTTCCCTTCCATGGATCCGCCACTGCTATTGTTTGATCGCTTTTCCTGGAGCCTTTCTTCACATTCTAAAAAACGGAAAACAAATTCCGGTACACTGTTTTTTGAACTGTTTTAGGATCACTTGAAATATTTTTTTTTTTTTTTTTTGAGTGGAGAGTAGAACATTCTCCAGTTCTCCTCCTTGGATCCGCTTTTGCAATTCTCTCTTTGCTTTTCCTTGCACCTTTCTTCAAGTTCAAGTTTTATAAAACAGAATTTTCTTGATCTCTGTTCTAAAATGTTTTAGGTACACATGCGATTTTGGGGGGAGGAACATTTCTCCAGTTCTCCTCCCTAGATGCGCTTCCACTATTGTTTAATCGATTTTCCTGGAGATTTTTGTCAAGTTCTAAAAAACAGAAAAAAAAAATCCTGTGATTTGTTTTCTCAACAGTTTTAGGATCACTTGGGATTTTTTTTGAGGGGAGAGGAAATAATTCCCCAGTTCCTCTTCTTGGATCCGCTTTTGCAATTCTCTCTTCGCTTTTCCTTGTGCCTTTCTTCAAGTTCAAGTTCTATAAAACAGAAGAATTTTGTTGCACTCTGTTGTGAAAATTTTTAGGTACACATGAGATTTTGAGAGGAGGGGAACATTCCCCAGTTCCCCTCCACGGATCCCCCATTTGCCTCTGCTATTGTCGGATCACTTTTCCTGGAGCCTATTTTCAAGTTCAAGTTCTATAAAACAGAATTTTCTTGCTCTCTGTTCTAAAACGTTTTAGGTACACATGATATTTGGGGGGTGGGTGGGAGGAGGAGAACATTCCTCCAGTTCTCCTCCGTAGATCTACTTCTGCTATTTTCTATTTTTTATGGAGCTTTTCTTCAAGTTCAAGTTCTATATAAAATAGGAGAATTTTCCTGCCCTCTGTTGTGAAAATTTTTAGGTATAGGATTGGGGGGGGGGGGGGGCCTTAGCTCCCCTCCATGGATCTGCTTCTGTTATTGTCTAAGTGCTTTTCTTGATGACTTAGTTAATGTTCTAAAAAACGGAAAAATTTCCTACACTCCTGTTTTCTGAACAGTTTTAGCACACTTCGGATTTTTTTTTTTTGGCTGGTACAGTACCAGCCACAAATAAAATCACTGGATTATAAAATCAGCCGCTTTTTAAAATCAAATCTGGAAGAACAGAATCATTGCAATATCAAAACCTGTTAAAACCATCCTTTAATAAAATCACTATCACCGTTTTATAAAATCACTTTTAAACATCTTGGGTAAAAAAAATGATGAAGAAGCATCAAGAAAAAAAGGAGATGGTCTCAGAAGATGAAGAAATCTTATTGCCAAATTTCCCTTCTCCAATAGATGTCAGAAAAGGGCTGGTGTTATACGATTCACTTTAGAGTAAAGAGAAAAATATAGTGTTGAAAGTTACAATGCATTTTGTAAATTTTCAAACGATATTGAATCTTTATTCTTTTTAAAATATTGGCGTATTGTTGTCTAATTAATATCCTTGTGTCAATAAAAAGAATTAACTCAAGTTTAAAATGTTGACGGTATTTTGAAATTTTAATAAAAATAAATGAAATAATTCATTCTGTTTTCAGAGTGTTTAAGCTTAAAAACCTATCATTGTTTAAAATTTAGTGTACGTATGCCGGTTAATAAAATCAAATGTCCTGAGAACGATTGTGATTTTAATAAACGGTGGACACTGTACATTCCCATAGTTGCCCTCTTTGTATCTGCTTTTACAACTCTCTCCTCGCTTTTCCTGGTGCCTTTCTTGAAGTTCAAGTTTTAAAAAACAGATGAATTTTGCTGTATTCTGTTCTGAAATTTTTTTAGGTACACTTGGGATTTCGGGGGAGGGGGGGACGTTCTTCCAGTTCCCCTCCAGTGAATCCGCGCTTGGATGAAACAACTACAGTTGCAAGTTTTGAAAATCATGGGAATATGTACCCTGACAGCAGAAAAATGACACTTTATAAAGACTCGAAGTTTTTGCAAAGGCAATACAATTTAAACTTGACATGAAAAGCTAAAGTCATTGTATAAAATTAGGGCAATGATCTAATTCCAACTAGTTCATTGATTTTGAGTTTGTTGTGTCACATATAATCCTACTTTCCGTTACCGTTTCAAAACTTTGAGGTGCTTGAGCTACCCCTACATATTAAAACATATTGTTCAAACTTTACATACATTGTTTTTATAGCAAATGTAACCAAATAAAAGGGTGAGGCCTTTAAAAATATGATTTTTTTTTTTTTTTTTTTTTTTATGGCTCATAATAGACACCCTACTATTCATTGAACAAGGAAGTAAAATGTGCACATCTTTATACCGTTTAGATCAATAATCAATAAATTTTTTTTAGATAATACGAATTTTCAGTAACTAGAAGTGGTATGAGTCCCAATTACCTCAGATTTTCAAGACTCTACTATATTAACTGTATACTGGATTTTCTGATCATAATTGTTCTTACCTTGAAAACATTTTTTGTTCCACTATGAGGATAGGTTCTTTCTATTCTCATAGTGCACTTTGAATGCATTTGAAAGTCATCAAGCCATTTGTGTGCATACTCTTGGTTTTTACCACTCGTTCTCAATCGTGTCTTAAAGTTGGAACTGTCAGAATTAAAGTTGCAAACCAAGTACTCGTAATCATCGGGTAGGTAAGACTATAAATATAAAAATAATTAGCCTTTTAAAGAAGTACAAGAACAAAACATTAAAATATGACCACACAAATAAAAGAGTTGGAAAGGTGTCAAAAAGGTAATTTAAACACAAAAATAGGACTCCAACGAAGTTAATAGTCCCCGAAACACAATTTTATGCTATTTTGTATTTTTGGTTGAATTAAGAGGAAGTCGAGTCATGACGCCCCTGATCTCCACACTTGTACACATGAGGAATAGAAAAATCGCTGTGAAGATCGCTATCAGATTTTTCAAACACAAAAGTTGGATTCACACGAAGTTCCAAAAATCATGAAAACTGACATAAAATTTCTATCAGCAGTTTAATATTTATTTTGAGCATTGCAGTAAAATTTGAAACATATGAATTATATATAAAAATACGGTACAAAAATAGAAATTACCCTTAAAACATTAAAATTTTCAATATCTGGTTTACAAAATTGACATTTCACAATATTTGACATTGTGAAATTTGTCAACTTTTCGATCCAAAACAATAATACATTACTGGAAATTTACTAATTTTAAAGAAATTTAAGAGCATTTTATAGATTCGAAGAAAATTTTGAATATGCAGTTCTACTATATAACTGATTAAACATCGATATATCTCAAAGAGAGATCAAAACTCTCCACAACTTTTGTAAACAAGTCGCCATGCTTTAAACATGCAGAGTTGAGAAGAGCACTGCTGCGCAAATAAATAAATAAATAAATAAATAAATGAACTAAGGTTTGAGCTCACAACTTGCACTTCTACTTGCTATCGCAATCGTTTACTTATGTTTACATCATTTTCATTATGGATGGCCGAATCTACACGATAAAATTAGTCCGAAGGTTTTGTACTCAATTCAATGTCAATGTCAAGCATGTAATATTTTGCTAAAAATTGAAGCCGGTCCAAAAAGAATTTCAGAATTAAGTGATTGGTGCAACTCTGTTAATAAATAGCATGTGTCATTGTATTTAATTACTTAATTTTATGACATTTAAATACTGCAATGTCATGGCAGTTTGTTATTTAAAATAGAGTTAAGTAAGTTTTTCTAAATTTTTGCATTGAATTTTCCTTTTGACCTTAGAAATATATAAGTGGTATGAAACTTATAAAGTATCAAAATGAATGCATTTGCTTTTTTATGCTCCTTTCTTTGCATGGTATTAAATGTCAAAAACCTTGCGACAACATATTAGTTTCTAATTTGCTGCATTATTTTTTTTAAACAACGTTGAAGATTCCTATTGTTAAAATAGCAATTTAAAAGTTTTACATGTATGAATTTCCCACACATTTAAATGCTAAAAATGCATTTTATTTCTACTTAAATTGTTTGGATTTTAGGTACCCGGAAAGTAATTCTTTACTTTCGTTTAAAAATAATTCTAGTAATGAATTTTAAGTAACTGCTGCAGCATTGCTGGAGTGTTTCAATATTTAATCCAAAACGTGTTTCTATAAATACCTCAAAAACTCATTTCTGCAGATACTGCCGTTTACCTGCACAGAAAGTATTTGCAACTATGTTATCAAAAAAGTTTTTAAATTTATTTTATGAAATCTTAGTGTTCCAGGAATGTTTAAACGTAGCTGTAAAAATACTCAAATTGTAATTTTGTTTTCCAATTTTAATCCTACTCTTGAATAATGCAGTGCAAATATGTTTACTAGAATTTTTTTATTGAAGTACAATGGTTTCTTTTAATTTAAGCAGCATTATTTTTCTATAGATCTACAGTAACCACGTTTTTTTAATCCTCGAATGGACGGCGTGCTACAGCGGCATTTGTCACGTCTTTATGGTAGGGCTTTGTATGAACGACTATGTGAAAGGAAGAAACAAGTACGTCAGGAAAGAATATCAGTTGATGGTGAAATTATCAGGTATAGTCCATGGTTAATTTTTTAAGACCTCAACATCTTCTCAATATTATTTTTAAATGTCATGATGACATTAAGATGCTTCTAACTGCATGCCTCATGGTTTAAAATATTATCTTATAAACTGTTGGCTGGGTGATGTAGGAATTTCTGTATTGTAATGCATCACCAACCTTGCATTGTGATGTTGTGATGCTTCACAATGTTTGTTTTTTTTTACCTTAAACATGCTTATTTAAATTTTGCTAAATATATACAAGGTATAAAAATTGTTCATCAGGTCAGTCATGGGCATCCATATGCAAAATTTTAAGGAAGGGCTCAGATATTTCTCCTATAGTTTAGCAGGATATTTTCCCTATAGAAACTGATTTCAGTACATATTGGAGCTGAGTCATTTCACAGTATTTTTGACATTTATGTAGAGTCTGTAACATGACTTTTTCTTGCCCTAACTTTTTAATTTACTGTTTAATTTGCAAATTATTTAATTTGAGGTAGTGTGTTGGTAGGAACAGCTCAAAATAAAATAAGCTAATCAAACAGTAAATTAAAAAGTTATGGCAAAAAAGGTCACGTTACGGACTCTACATAAATGCCAAAAATACCATGCAATGACCTGGCCAGCTATTAAAATTTGACATTTTTAATAACTTATTTATTAACGGATGAAGAAGAAATATTTTTACATTTTTGCAAAGAAAAAAAAAGGAAAAAAGTTCGAATTTCTAGGGGGGGGGGGGGGCTTTGAGCCCCCACTTGCCCATGGGCCAGATATGCATTTACAGATTCTAGAACCAGAAAAAAATTACATATATAAAGCAGTGTTAAAAGCGCAAGTTAGCAAAAAATGTTGTAGATAAGTTTTAAGATTACAATGAAACCTAGTTTGTTCAATGGAAAAAAAGGTGAGCAAATGTATCCAAAGTCATGTTTTCGATTCAAAACCTCACATCTTCTTGCATGAAAAACAGGTTCCTTGTAACCAGTAGCATCGCAAGAGGGGGGGGGGGGGGTCCACCAGGAATAAATGCAAATACATAATATAAACTTTAATTCGGAAAATGTTTTACTCTTATTTGGGATCATTTTTATTAGAAAATATTATTTCTTTATTGTTCTCATACATTCTTAAAATATCAGAATGGGACAGAAGTCTTCCATTTTTTGAAGCTTGTAATTAAATGTTACTATTTTGTTCATGTCTGTAAGCCAAGGGCGTATATAAGGAAGGGGCTGAGGGGGCCCGCGCCCCCTCCAAAATCTGGAGAAAAATTTAAATAAAGGTAGTTATTATTTGGTTTTAGCTTGCAACTTGAAAAGTTTAAATCCCTCCACCTAGTAGTACTTTAAAATTTCGTTTTTTAGGACTTCAATTTCGAAGCAGTCTTTGCAGAGAGCTCCAGAACCGCCTGCCCGTACCATCATCAAAGTTAGTCTGAAACTGCTTTTTTAGAATTTCAACTCCGAAAAATTGGGAGGGGTGATCGATTTAGCTCTATTTTAAAAAAAATCGATTGTAGGTAACTTCAAAAAGTCCCATTCCTTTCATTACCCTAACTTCAATAAATATAGCCTGAAATGGCATTTTTAAGATTTCAATTTCAAAAAATTTCCCCAGAAGGTCCCCCGATTTTTTCCCCCGTAGCTTCATCAGAGACTGTCTAAAACTGCGTTCTTAGGACCACAATTTCAAAAAATTTCCGGGAGAAACCCCGGGCGCCCCCTATCAGAAGCGAGAATTTCTGAATTTATTGTGCCCACTAAAACTATTTTTGGTTGCGTCACTGGGTGATAGTATGAAGTTCTTGCCTTAACTCGAAGAAAATGAGAAGCTCAGAGCACTGTTTCTCCCCCCCCCCCCCAAATTGAAATTACAAAAAAAAACGCTGGGAGGATATCTAAACTTTGTTATATTTTGGGCCCCCTCCAAAATAAAAACATATATACGCCACTGCTGTAAGCCAGAACTTAATTTGCATAGAAGCTCAAGGAAGCTGAGCTTCTGCACTTCGTTTCAGCTTTTCATGCAAATTTTAACATTTTAGACAAAGGCTGTTGTTTACATGTAAAAATAAGTTGTGAGGACTCATGGGCTCCTGCACTTCTTTTGGTAGAAAGTAGTCCCTGCTTTAAACTATATTATTTTTCATTTCTTTTTATGACGCATAAATCAACTGGCATTTGATACAATAACCTTCTTAATTGTAACTTTGAATATTTTATTGTGCATTAAAAAAATACAATGGAAATAAAATTCCTAGTTGTCTGTTGACAAAATAAAATTTTATGGCATATGGTCGCCTCAAAGCAACAGTAGGATATCTTAGTGTTATTCCTGGGATTAGATGTCTTACTGTTGCTCTAAGGTGACCTTATGCAAATTTCAGAAAAGCAATATATTCTGCAAAATTGCCCCAAAACACTTGCGTTCAATAATATCCCTGAGCGCTAAAAGCATTTTTATTATAATTTTTACTCCTTTTACTGTAGACCTTTAAAAATGTTTCTATATATCAGTGTTTCATAATAGTTCATATTGCAGTAAAATTATATAAAATTTGAACATACATCTGTGTACGGCTAGAGCAGGTTAGGGACATTATATTCTGATTTTGTTCGAGTGCATTACACACGATCAAGTCATCCCTGTGCTCAGCTAACTTGAAATTATGGATCAAAGCAAGGATTTTTCTAAAAAATCACACCACATTTATTGAACTCTAAATGATTAAAAACAAAATCAGTAATAACTATACCTGTCAGTTTTTATGCATATGCTTAAAATTTATGCAATTTAACCTTTATTTATGCTTGGGCAAACTTTTTTATGCAATCCTTAGCTCAGAATCATCTCCCAACACAGGCTGGTTTTACTACATTTTATCGGTATCTTCAGTTAAATATTTATATTTTTTGAAAGATTATTATTTTAAAAAAAATAGGTTTTTTGTAAATGAGTACTTGTTGTTTTGCTGCTTAAAATAAATAGCTCATGAAATAGTTTTGAACTGATTAATACATGAACACATGCTTATTATGAGTATTTCTAAGTTTAGTAAGACAGTTTTATAGGTTTTCCATATTCAGGTACAGAATTGCCTTATTTAGTTTCAGTGAGTGCATTGTGTGTAATTGGGGAACAATCTTCTAGCATGTGTTTGTAACTGCACTTTTTCTGAAAATTTCCTCAATTGTTCTACAAATTCTATTGCGCTAAAATGCAAGGGTAATTTTTTCATTCCTTGTTTTTATGCGAGACATAATCCAGAAGTCATTCTTCCTCTTGTATTCAGTCCTCCAGTTCTTAAGGCAGGGTTTGATGATTTAAATCAGCTTGATTTAAATCAAGTGATTTTTTTTTTAATCATTGATTTAAATCAATTAATTTGAATCAAGTAATTTTTTCTTCTTTTTTTTGACAAAATCACTAATTGAAATCAATTCAATTTCTTTACTAATAATAAAGCTGAATGTCCTCTGTCCGGATCTCTGTCTGTCAGGATCTCTGTGACGCGCATAGCGCCTAGACCGTTCGGCCGATTTTCATGAAATTTGGCACAAAGTTAGTTTGTAGCATGGGGGTGTGCACCTCGAAGCAATTTTTTAAAAATTCAGTTTTGTTCTTTTTCTATTTCAATTTTAAGAACATTTTCCGGAGCAAAATTATCATAAGATGGACAAGTAAATTACGAAATTATCATGACGTGGAATGTGAGAGCGAATGAACATAGCCAATTGGCGAGAAATTCGTCATCCATTATTTGTAAATATGCAGGCGAACCGAATGAGCTTTTAATTTTCAACTACGGGCAAAGCCGTGCCGGTACCGCTAGTATTTTTATAAATTAATTTAGCATTTTTAGAATGTTTTGCTCTAAATTCAACTACACTTTATTATACAAGGCAAAACTACATAGATCCCTACATCCCTTCCCTTTGCTGGAAATGACTGAGCTGGCGGTGTATTTCACGTATTTCTGCTTCAGCCCTGGCTAATGGGCGGTAATTTATTGAATATACATAGATCCCTCTTTCTGTGTGTGAAACAATTTCACTCTTGCAATGTTGCTTTTACTTCAAAATTAAAGTTTAATTCAGTTCAGAACAAAAGAAAAATTTGCAGTTTTTCTTATACCCATCACTAATATAGTTAAGAAAAGTAATTGCTCAACATATTATTTTACACTAAAACATACATGATGATGGAAACCTTATTTTTAAGCAAAGCATAAAACAAAATCACTTCTAATCTAAGTATTATAATGTATTTATAAATCTTTAAAATGTATTGAATAGTTACAGAACTTATCTTGGTGTTAAAAGTAAGCTGGTTGGATTCATGTACTGTATGAAGCATATTATGTTTATGAATATAAAGTAATAATTACAAATTTTTGAAGAATTAAAAAATCAAAAAAATCTTATTTAAATAAAAAAAAATTGATTTAAATTTTAAAAATCCAACTTTTTGGGTTTTTTTTTTTAAAAATCACAAAGCCTGCCCTAAGGTAACATGATGAAGAGAGACTGTATATGTTATATGATATTGAAATATACTGGTAGTTGTATTTGTAATTTTTGTTTCAGTTATGCTCCTGATGACTTCAACCATGTTGGTATGTATGTTGCTGCCGATGCTTTAAAGCCAGATCGAAATTATTTTGAAATAGAAATAATTGACAGTGGTGTGAGTGGCAGCATCGCTATTGGGTTAGTCTCTGCTAAACATCCACTGGACCAATATCCAGGATGGGTATGCAATTCAATAGGCTATCATGCTGAAGATGGAAGGTAGTTTTATTTATTTATTTATTTATTTTAATTTAAAAAAAAATGTTCTTTCAAAACTGAATATAAATATACATAGTATGTTTTTATAAAGTTACAATGTTTACTAGTTGCAATTAAATAGCATTTATATGTCTGTTGAAATGAATGAGTAATGGTATTATTCTGTAAATAAAATTGTCTTAGTTTTGTTTCTACTGCCAATTTCTATTTAAACCCCCAAAATAAATTGGTTTAAATAAATGCAAAAATAATTGCAATAAAAAACAAAAATAGAAATTTAGGGTCTTACACAGTATTTTATTATAAATATTTTTAAAAACTTAATGACGCTTTAAAAAAATTGTGTTTACAACATCAGCTATTTATTTACTTTTTAGCTCATTTAGCACCTTGGCCTTTATGCCCCCAAAAAATGGTTAATACATATTTGCTATAACCGTCCTATGTTAGGATAAAAATAAACCAACTTTTATCATTTGAGTATATGAATTTTAATTTATGTATTTTGCTAAAGCTTAATTCATTAGTTTCCCTAGCCTCAAATTTGCTTTCTGTACAAAATAATTAAGATTTCACAAAAAAAAACCTAATAAATTTTTTTGAGAGCCCCTACTGCTGTTATGTACTGATTTGGGTCAGTGATGTAACCTGAATTTTTCTTTGTGTGGCCGATGTCTTTAATTTGTATTTGCGTCATAGATTGCTTTTCTTATAGGTTGTACAGAGATGCTGATAAAGGAATGGAATTTGGCCCGAAATGTGATTCAGGTGATCGCATGGGGTGTGGTATAATTTATGATACACCTTCTCAAAATAACAAAAGATATGCTTTTGTATTCTTTACAAAAAATGGAAAAGCTGTAAGTATTTTAACAATACAAATAAGATTATGCATCATGTGTGTATGTGTGTGTATGCAAACTTGTTTTTATAAATGGGCATTAAATATTAGGCCACAGAGCTGCTACAACAAGAATATATGCAAGAGAGTTTGAATATTAAATTTAACATCTAGATTACTTTTTAGCAAGTCCTGTGGATTAAGTGCAAATATTGAGTAACTGTTGGTTAAATGCAAATAATTTGCACAAAAATATCAAGAGTTTGAAGGAAAATGTTGTAAATAAGGGGAAAATTTCCTGATAACTATGGAAAAATCTTAATGTTAGCTAGTTAGCTAGTAAACAATTCCTCACTAAGTCATTGGCATGCAGCTTATGAACCTATTGGTATAAGATAGAAAGAAAGCTCTTGGTGGGTAAATGATGATAACAAATCTTTTTGAAAGATAAAACATGAAATTAATTCAGAAAGCGTACTGCAAGTGAACTAAAATAAATGCAATTGGAATGAATTGTGATGCATTTCAATTCATGCACGTTTGACTAATTATAAAAGCTCCCATCTCATTTCAAAAAAAATGTCTAGGGAGCTGATTAAAAATAAAGGGTGTCCCAAAATTAACGCAAGATTTGAATTTGCCGCCATTTTTGCAATAAATTGTGGGCAATCTTGAAAAAAGAACAATTTGGCAGCTGAGGGTCTAGGGTTATTACAAATGGAGCATTTTCGATTCTATAATGCGTTTTCATTATCGAACAATTATTTGAAAAATAATGAAAGTTTGGGCAGGTCAAGCGGTTTACTGTTATTGGCGCTCGATATCGCAATTAGGTAATGCCCGGGTGGTTGTGGGATTGCTGACATAGACATTTGACTTCAAATAACCCCATAGGAAGAAGTCTAATGATGTAAAATCACACTATCTAGGGTACAATTTGTATCACCGAAACGAGAGAGTACACGAACAGGAAATTCCTCATGCAGTGATTGAATTGTTTCGCTGGCTGTATAATAGCATAACACTCCATTTTTACTAACCCTAAACTCCCAGCTGTAAAATTGTTCTTTTTCCATGGCTGCCAACAATTTACAGCAAAAATGGTGGCAAATTCAAATCTTGCGTTAATTTTGGGACACCCTTTACATATGAGGAAAAAACAATTGAAAATCCTTTTATTGACCTGTAAAATAACTAATTGAAAATCATTTTCGTGGAAAAACAAGTTGAAAAGTAATTTCTTTACCTATTAATTTTTCCACGGTTATTTTTTTCTAACTAGTCACCAAGGGAGCTGCACCAACCTTGCCCCCTCCGGTAGGTGTACAGCTCCATTTCCGCGAAGTAGCCACCTTCTTTGGGGGCTTCACTCTCTTTTTTCAGTTTCTAAGAAACTGGCAGAACCAAAAATTCTTGAAAAGAGTTTTTGGTGTGCAACTGCTACTTTCACAGCAACATCAAAGATCCTTATAAAAACTAACTGGTCCAGTGGACCAATAAGCTTAAAGATATACTGTTCTGCAAATACCATGACTGGTCCACTTAACATGAAATGTAGTTAAGGATGAACTATGTTTCTTCATAAATTTATAAATATTTTATTTACATCTTATTTACTTTCCACCAAATCTTTACAATGTAGCTTATTATTGGATTCAATTTAAAACTCATGTCAGAAAATTTTTCCTGAATGTAAGAAAACAAAAATAATGTAAATTAAAAAAATTGTGCGGAATTAAATGGCATGAATTTATTAATTGACTCTAATGGACCACTAGATTCAGACTATGAATTCTATTTAATAGTAGGCTGAAGCAACTGTCACTGGTCTAAGAGGAAAGGACCAATGATTTTGAATGCTGCACAGAACAGGGATAGATAATCAAGAATTAGTTATAATGCAATCAGGGCCGGATTTGGAAGTGTGGAGGCCCCTAATCAGGGTTCGAAAAGATCATCATAGTTTCGAAAATATCCAATACTTTGCTGCATATCCGAATACTTTGATATAGATGTATATATCCGCTGTTTTCGATTAGCACTTTAATAGTAAATACATCCTGAAGTTACTGATATTTATTTTTTATATTATTGTTGTTTTAATTTATAGACTTAAAATTACTGTTTCTTATTTGTATCTAAACATTTCATTTTAAATGTTATGTATTTTTAAGGTTATTTTCATATGATATTTATAATCATTTGCAAAATCTGATAACTTAATGTTATAAAAATAAAACACATATATGTATTGATATTGATTGGTTATTAGTTTGGATGTTGAATATTATATTTATACATGCTTTGTAAAACTGACATATATACCTTGACTCATAGGTATAAATTACAAATTAAATGAATAAAAAATATATATATATATAGCCACTGAAATGCTCGATCAAATGAAAAATTGACAGTTAATGGATACTTGCAATCAGGGCTTTCTGATATATCGATTATAATATTATTTTTGCGCATTCTTTGTAGAAATATTCTTTGTAGGGGCAGTAGCCCCGCCTGCCCTCCCCTAAATCCGGCCCTGAATGCAATTATTTTAACATACATTTCTAAAAACATTCAAAAGTGGTTGCATCATTTAATTATTTTTTTTTTCAAAGTAACCGAACATCATGCAAAATAACCTTTCACACTTTTTCTTTGTTGCAAAATTCAAGTTTTATGTGTATTTTCAGACTTTTTGTACTCTCATACCTCTTTTAACTTCAGGTTGGTGCTTCTGTGTATGGAATGCCAACAAGTGTAGTGTACCCAGCCGTAGGTCTTCATTCAGCTGGGGGAGAAGTTCGTTTAACCCTAGGAATTAAATGGCTCTCTGATGACGACATGCTTATGTGTGTTGATAGCAATGAAGAAGAGTGGTCTAGACTACATGATATAAAGTTGAATGGAACTGTAAGTATGCTAATTGTCTTGACTCAAAGATTATTTGGTGAGCTTTGAACAACCTATAGAAATTTATGTGGCATCCACATTCAACAGTGCCAGAGGTTTTTCCCATTGGAGAAAGTCATTTCTTCTTGAGCTACCTAGAAGAATTTCGGGAAATCTAGTAACCAGATGCTTGAATTTTTCCCCAGGATCTTGGCGCTTTCAATAAAAGCCTTAAAATCATGACATTTTGTGCAAAATTCTTGGGTTATGAGTTTTTTCATGAAAAAGATACACTTATTAACTATAAAAAAAGAATTATTCATCGAATTTTTTCAAATTAGACTATATACCTTCCCTTCACTAATCTAGGCAAACTGAAAATTTCAATGACATTGGTCTGGTAGTTTTGGAGTTTACCCCCAGACATAGAAATTTGGAGTTTGTGTTTTACTTATATGAAGATATTACCTATAAATAGGCTTGCCAGACATCCTAGTTTCCAAACAAAATCCTGGTGTCCAGGCTAGTTTGCTTCACATCCCAGTAAAAGATAAATTTGATTACAGATAACCAAAGTCTCAAAATAATTAACCTTGAAGGATTACTTAGGATAATAACTTTGTCATTTGTAATTTTTTAAATTTTATTTTATGAATGCCGATTATTTATGCCGATGATTTTATGAACTAGTTTTTTCCCCCAAAAAGTGTTACCTTAAGGGGATATCACACGAGAGAAATTGCAGGACATCGCAACCGCAATAGCAACCGTAACGCTATCTGGAACTGGTTTTTCTACTCACTTCCACAAACGATTGCTCCAAAATACTCGTGTGCTATGAAAATTCGCAGTTGCTCGTATAGGGGCAAATTTTTTCCTCCGCTAGAAAAAAATTGCCTTTAATTCTAGGCAAGTTACGGAGGAACCAATCAAGGCGCTGGGATTTCGTGACGTCAGGCAGCGTCACTGTAAAATACTTTTGCAATCGTGGCGACGGAAATGTGGGAATTCCTTTTTATTGTTGTATTTATTTTATGTTTCAATAATTTTCAGTTACACTTTAAAAAAACGTATGAGCGACATTTAACCTCTGGTTTTGCATCTGATTTTGAATTTAAATTGCTACTTATATGTTAGTTAACATCAGTGCAAATTTTATGCATTTATTAATTTATATTGTTTTTTTTTTTTGTTTCATTGGGTTTTTGAAAATTGTTTTGCACAAATGTTACAATGGGGTCGTTTCCAAAATTTTGAAAGTATTTTTTTTTTGAAAGAGCATGCTTAAAAACATAAGATCTGACCATTTTTTAAATAATTTGTTTTTGTTTAATATTTTAAAAAAATTACTTAAATCGTTGCGCTTTTATTGTTTATATTTCTGTCGTGTGACGTCACAAGTGATGAAATGCCATTTCGTGTTGCCATTCACAGCGCAAAATATTTAATTCGCATCTTTACTCACGTGTATTGGCAACGATAGGGTTGATAGCAAGCATAGAGTGCAATTTTAATTCGCTTCTTGATTATCATAACGTGGAAACATGGTGAAAGGTGCGGCTAAGTGCATCATTTTTGACGTCATCAAGATCACACCTTGTTTGAAAAATAGGGATTTAAAAAAATTGATTAAAAAATAACGGTTGGGAAAATGAAAGTATTTTCTGGGTCCAAATCAGGGTTGTCCGAATTGGACCCAATTGGGTTGGACCCAATGTTTTTTTTTGAAAAAACCCATTTAAAAAAACCCATTATTTAGCCCACTTTTGGGTTTTTTTTAATTTTGTGAGAAGTTAAAAAAAATTAATTAATTTAAATATTTTTACAATTTAAACTTTTTTTTTTATTTGTTCTTCACCACAGACAATGAACATAAAAAATGAATTTTGAGCTTTAATAGTATTTCTTAACTCTTAACAGCATTAAAAATATACTTCAAAGATTTTAAATAAATGTATTTAACTTTTTCTTCTGGTCAATAAATAACTCAAATTATCTTGACCAAGTCCTGTCACGTCTGATTTTCTCAATATTGGTAGATTGTACAGAGGAAACTAATCTAGTTAAAAGGCTTTCATGTAAATTATTTTCTGCTAACCAACACGTCACAAATCTTGAATAAACACAAGGTAAATTTTTTAGAAATAAACAGATTTTTCAAACGGTCGACGGAAAACAGAACAGGTACAGTATTTTCATTATTTTACAAAAAAGTTTAATATTTCTTACCCTGAAAACAAATAGAAAAACAGGCAACATAAAATTCAAAGAAATGTCTTGATTAAGCTGGAATTCAGTAAAAAGGGATTTAAACTAATTGAGGTTCTACAGTAGTTTTGCATAAAAAAAATGAAATACTATAAAGTAAAATGCAAAAAAAAAATTTAGTAATTAAAAACGAACAATAGATTTTATCACCCGAGAAGTAACTTAGCCTTAACTATTGGTAATATTGAAAATTAAAAAATCTGAAACTTAAACATTCTTGGGTTTTTTCGTCTTTTATACTTTTCTCCATAAAACTCTGAATTTTAACTAGTTTTCCAGCTTTTTACCCGAAGATAATTTTTGCGCTTTGTCCATATACTTATGCTACAATATGCTACAAGTACCCCACATTTTCCCTAAAAAAAGACAAAAAAACCCACATTTCTTTTAAAAAAACCCAACTTTAGTTGGTTTTTTTTTGGGTTTTATTTAAAAAATCCCAAAAAACCCTGGGTCCATGGGCTTTTTTAAAAAAACCCGGGTTTTTGCCAACCCTGGTCCAAATTATTATTTTTTTTTTTTTTCGCTTATTCTATCAATTTCATTGACTATAAGTACTACTTTTGACTGGAGGAAACCACCCCATTCTGATACTTGAACAATTACAGTAAGCTTTTTCCTTGAAAAAGTTACTTGAAAATTCCTTTTTAAAAATCATAGCATTGAAGCTGTACTTTTTTTTTTAATTCAAACTGATGGGTACATACAGTATCTTCCATTTTAAAATACTTGAAATGTAGGGGAATGTAAGGCAAAGTGAAGTGGTGAAATATTTACTCTACTTTTAGCGCCACCTATTTAGTAATATTTTGACTGTAGTAACACAGGTACTTTATTTCAGTCAAGAAAAAAAATCCCTCTGAAAATCAAAGAATATGATAATACAAAGAATTTTTTAAAAATGATACGCACATTGTAATATTTTGTTGAGATGTCAAAAAATGTTTGTCATTATTAAATGCTAAAGTTCTTTTTATTAACATTTGAAATATTGATTGAGACCTACTAATATTCAATGCAGTGTTTATTTGCTCAGTATTAAGCTTATTTGTATTATAAATGCTTGTATAGTTAAGCATGTCCATGCGGGGCAAAGTGAAATATTTCGTATCATATTCGGTCTTTGATAAAATCACTTATGTATTCATTTATTAATTAGTTCGTTTACATTCCTTCTACAATACTTCCCTTATTTATTCATTTATTGACTTATTTTCTTAATAATTCGCTATTTTATGTATTCATTAATTTATTTTCGTTTATTCCTTCATTTTCTTTTCACTTATTCATTCTTTCTTTTATTTACACACTTATTTGACAAAAAATATCTTTAACGATAGAATGAAAAAACTTTCGTTAGAAAAATATTTAATTTTTCACTTTGCCCCATGGAAAAAAAAAGATGAAAAATTACCACCTTTTTTTTTTTTTTTTTGAGGCACAAACTTACTGCCAAAAATAAAAAATACTTATTCAATGCGAGTTTTAACGCAAAACATATTTTCCTTCCTTTCTGTACCGTAATTTTCAGAAGGAATTTTTAATTTGTTCATTTTGAAAAAAGTAAGTTAACTATTTCACTTTGCCCCACATTCCCCTACAGTGTTTTTTAAATTTATTACTTTGATAATATTTATTATATTAATTTTTTATAATAAAATGAAATTTCCATCATACTATACAGAATGGTGTATAGTAGCATGTAAGGCAAACATCTATTGTACAATAGAAATCTAGAATATTATGAAAAGTTTTAATTTTCTCAACTTTTTAACGTTACTATGCAAGATTCTGATAGTGTTAAACAGTTTCGCAGCTCAAATTATGAGAGTTCAGTCTGCAATCCCAGTTATTTACACGTAGCATATTTAACTGAAATTTTAATGGTTTTATTAATCGACTAAAAGAATGTTTTTAAAAAGTTTCAAAATTGTACATTAAATAATACTGGCTTTTTGCGCTTCATCGTTTCATCACATTTTTTTTTAAGCGTCATTTTATTTTTAAATGTCTGGAACTATTTTAATAAACTCGAACAGACATTTTCCTGTGTGCAATATGTATCTAGAGGTATTATATTTGTGTAGGTTAAAGAGTTAGCACATCCAATAAACTCGAAGTTTAAAAAAACTATGAAAGACCTATTGATCAGAGTTTGCTGGCTTTTTTTTTTTTTTTGAATTCTTTATGTTTGTTTTTAGCAATGAATTTAGGTATAATTTGTTAGAGTTAATTTTTTTTCTTACTTGTCAATAAGTGACTAATAATTCCTATCTAAAATTAAAATTTTGTTTAGTAGTTATGGGAAAAATAAGCCTAGAGAAGTCATATATTCTGTATGTCTTCTTTAAATGTAACAAGAGTATCACTTTAAATCAAACATTCAATTAATAGTAATAAAATTTTTCTGTTTTTCTGAAATTTTCACCATAAGTTCTACAAATTAATGTTAAAACTCAACTATGAATTTAACAGGAGGAGCTTTGGTGACTGCATGAAATAATAATTGATGCTCTAGCTCTAAAATCATTGCCTTGATCATTTCCCTTTTTTTTTGGCCATCTTTTCACAAATCCGCATACAATTAAAGCTGCAAGAGCTGCATTAAGTATTTGATTACTAATTTCATCCATAAGTGTCAAATTAACGCGACGCAGTGTGATAACCAAATGCGGAATTGACGAAACGCGATGAACAAGCGCAAACACATGGATGTAAGCTAAAAAGTGGTAGCCCCCGTTGTGAACAAATCGAGCAACCGGCAGTAACCCTGTAGGCAACTTCCCGTCCGAAAAACCAGTTCCAGATAGCGTTGACGGTTCCAATTGCGGTTGCGATGTCCCGTAATTTCTCTCGTGTGATATCCCCTTTAAAACAATGTAATATTTCAAACCTTTTTATGAACTCAATGCAAGGTCAAAAGTAGCTGTCATTGCTTTTATCTCTATAAAGATGCTCAGCAGACCTTACAATATGAATCTTTGGTTATATGAGGTTTTTTTTTTATCTGGTGCTAAACAAAAATGAAATTATTTTTAGTATTGATAAAATAAAAAAATGTTCTGACATTATGTCTAAAGAAACCATAATTAAAATTTTCTTCAAAATGTGATGCTTATATATGGATAAGTAGTATTTTAATTTCTTGCAATATTTTTTTCTTAGCATGCAATGCACATGCAATTTGTTCCGTTTAAAATCTTTGTTTTACATATGGCTTACCATATAAATACATATACTATCTGGAGCATCTAGTTTTCAATGCTTTTCAATTTTATGCACTTTTGTTGTTACAAACTTTTTGTAGTTTCAAGGAGTTCATGTAATTCAGCCTGAAATGTATGCATTGACAAATTATTTTCTTTGAAAAAAAAGTTGTGTATTGATCAATTCAGTTGTGAATCCTTTAGTAAAATACAAAATAACTTTTTTTTTTTAATTTTAAACAGGTTTTGGAATATGCTGGTAGAGGGAAAAGTATCATCGATGTTGGGTTAGCTCAAGCCAAATACCCTTTAGACACAACTCACCATTACTTTGAAATAGAAATAATGGATCCTGGAGAAAATTGTTACATTGCTATTGGATTAGCTAGAAAAGTAATTGATTACTTTATACCATTTTCATAATGACTAGCTATGTGGTTGTAATTATTTTATTCGTCAAAATGCAGGTTTTTCCTATTATCTCTTTTCAGCATTGAAAGATTTTTTTTTTAAATAAAATGTTTTATATTAAATAAGGAAGGTTTTTAAATTGATCACCTAAATGTTATTAAATTGAATGCAGACTACAAAATGGATATTAAGCTTTAGAACTTGATAAAATTTAAATTGAGAAATGTTGAGAATTTTTTTAACTGTGGACATTTTTTCAGTCCTTTCAAACAAACATAACTCTCAAGTTTTAACGAGTAGTTATGCATGTAAAACTGTGTATAATTTTCTTATTTTTTTCTTCTTCATTAATTGCAATTGAATTTAGAATGCAGTGTTTCTGCTTTTTAATTACTTTAAAATGTCATTTGTGTCTTTAGAAAAGTTATTTAAGCCAGCATTTCTCAACTTTTTTTTTTTGACCTGCGAACCAGAAAGGGTTTGATTTTTTATTCTATTCATGTACCCCTTGTCCTGTTTTCAGTGCTAAACTTCAGCCCCGTAGCATCTTTCATTTTAATAAATTTAAACAACTGAATCATGTCCCCTCGGTCTCTTCTTTGCTCAAGGCTGTACATTTTTAGCCTTCTAAGCCTGGAATCATAGTCTAAATGAGAAAGTTCCCAGGTAGCATCAACTCATCGGATTTTGCTCGGCCGATCATTGACTCCTCCTAAACTCATCGCGTAATGCACGCTGATATCGTTGCGATCAGAATCCGAGAACGGTTTTCGATGAGCTGTTTTCTATCGGGAAAACTATATCCTTACGATCAAATTTTCCGATGAAAATTTGCTGAGCTGCATTTTGTCCGAAAAAGAGATCGTGACGATCAAATTTTCCGATGAAAATTTGCCGAGCTACATTTCATCGGAAAAAGAGATCGTAACGATCAAATTTTTCGATGAAAATTTGCCGAGCTACATTTTATCGGAAAAAGAGATCGTAATGATCAAATTTTCTGATGAAAATTTGCCGAGCTACATTTCATCGGAAGAAGAGATCGTAACGATCAAATTTTCCGATGAAAATTTGCCGAGCTGCATTTCATCGGAAAAAGAGATTGTAACGATCAAATTTTCCGATGAAAATTTGCCGAGCTGCATGTCATCAGAAAAAGAGATCGTAACGATCAAATTTTCTGATGAAAATTTGCCGAGTTACATTTCATCGGAAAAAAAGTAGATCGTTTAAATTTTCCAATAAAAATTTTCCCAATCTAAAATTTTTGGAAATCTCCCAACTGTTAAAATAGGATAAGTTTTATTATTCGAATATCCGACTATTGATCAAACGTAAGGCTATACGGATCAACATTCAGGGTTGAGAATTGGAGGAAAAATGACTGAGACGTTGACTCCGAATCCGACTCCTGGATTTTGGAAGGGTTTACTCCGATTTGCTGCAAAATCAATTCAACTTTAACTCCATGATTCCAACCCCGATTACCTCACTGGAATTGCGAACAAAATGAGACTCCGACTCTTGAATGATTTCTCTCTATCTCCAAAACAATTCCACTCCGTTCAATTTGACTCCCAAAACTACCGACTCCGACTCGGTTTGCGGGCAAAATGATCTACTCCGACTCTTTACTAGCTGGTGCCACAAGTATATTCACTGAATAAAATTCTCACTTTCCGTTCAGAAATCTGTCATGGCCTTGCCCCCCGATAGATCGCGCCACAAATGATTTTCCATTTAATATATTATTTTCCTCCTTGGAAAGAGCATTACTTGTCTAGTGGTTAGCATATGAATCTCGTATTCCACAGGTCTAGGGTTCGATTCCCGGCTAGAGCAACTTAGATTGAGCTCATGAATCACGTTCATCAAAAGTTGTTAAATTAGAAATTAAATAAACAAGTTATTAAAAAAATGAAAATATATTAAATAATTGTCCCAAATGACGTCATCCGAAAATACCCCTCCTGAAAGTTTTCAAGATGGCGGAAGGGTCACGTGATCATCCAAGATGAAGGACCCCCCCCCTTTCCCACTGTTAGTTTTTTTCCTCCTACTTGTCCCTATATCGCAGTTGTTACTACTTCTCATCGTATTTTCATCCTAAATTCATCGCCTCGGAACAGCACTGCTCGTATATTGCTCCAAATCTTATCGTATTTTCATCCAAAATTCATCGCCTCGGAACAGCACTGCTCGTATATTACTCCAAATCTCATTGTATTTTCATTCAAAATTCATCGCCTCGGAACAGCACTGCTCGTATATTGCTCCAAATCTCATCGGTATAGGGAGCAAAATTCATCGAATTCCGATGATCGGATTCTATTATTGCCGATGAGACATATTGGAGCAATTTCCGATGAAAACTCATCGGAATCCGATCATCGTCCGATCAAAGTTTCATCGGATTTCGATGACCGGCCGATGATCGTCCGATGAGTTGATGCTACTCGGGTTCATTTATTAACCTTGTAGCCCGCCTTTGAACCCTTTCCAATGCGTTAATGTCTTTCTTAAGATAAGGAGACCAAAACTGAACAGCATACTCCAAATGGGGTCTTACCAAACTTCTATATAAGGACAGAAGAACTTCTTTAGATTTGTTTGAAATAGATCTATTGATAAACCCAAGCATCTTATTGGCCTTGTTACTAGCAATGCTGCACTGTTGGCTAAACTTTAAATCCTGACTTATTAAGACCCCCAGATCAGTAACTTTGTCTGCCTGACTAATGACTGAGCCTTGCAAATAATAACTTGTACACTTATTTCCATGCCCTAAATGTAGCACTTGACATTTCCCAACATTAACAGCCATACCCCATTTATCAGCCCACTCTGTAATATGATCTAGATCAGCGGTTCCCAACCTTTTTCTCTTTGCGAACCCCTTGGAACAGGCAAAAAAGTTCGCGAACCCCCTGATGTTGAAATTAGTAACATGTAAGAAACAATAAAAAAACAGCATGTTTGCTTTCCATTTTTTGCAGCATTTGATTGCAATAAACAAAAATATAATTATAAAATATCATTAAGTGCAAACATTAATAAAAAGTTAAAACTACATCTACAAGAAAAATTATGAACAAGAAGTTGAAGTTTTATAAACCAACTATTTTTCTTAAGCATACTTTAAATTGGGGAAAAAATCCTTAATGCGATATTTGTGGCTGTTTGACGGAACAAAGAAACTGAAAGTTTGGTTTAATGTCTGACAGTTTGAGTCTTAAATCAGGCTCTGCATTCAATCTGCTTCGGTATTTATCTTTGAGATAAGTATAGGAGGAAAATCCTTTCTCGCACAGATATGTTGTACAAAATGGTAATAAAATTCGAATTGCTTTTTTGGACAAAACGGTATAGTCATTTCTTACATTGAGCCAGAAGTCAATTAACGAGAGCTCTTTAAAGGTAGTTTTCAATGAATTATCACAGGATAACTCGATGAGCATTTCCTTTTCAGGTAATGTCAGGGTGTTCTCTAAGCATGGATTTCCTTCAAAAGGATTGCGTATCCAGTTGTTTGAGAGAGGGACGTTACGCCTATTAGGAAAATACTCGTCAAAAGTTAGTTCAAGATGTTGCAGATGTTCACATACATTTCTTTTAACGCTTTCATCAAGTTTCATTGAGTTTTCTGATAAAAAACTACTAAGAGAAGTGAAACAAGAAAACTCACCCATTTCCAGGCATTGGATCCAGAAATTCAATTTTTTTACCATAGCTTCAATTTTATCATATACAACGAAAATATTAACAACTGCACCTTGCAAGGATAGATTTAATTCATTTAATTTTGAAAAGATGTCAGCTAAATATGCAAGCCTTTGCATCCAAAGAGGATCGAATATGCAAGTGGACAAGTGAAATGGATGATCAACAAAAAATGCTTGGACTTCTGACTTCAATTCAAATAAGCGTGTCAAAATTTTGCCACGGGAAAGCCATCTAACTTCTGTGTGAAGAAGTAAAGTAACATGAAGGCTTCTCAATTCCTCACAAAACGCGTGAAATAGACGGCAGTTTGTGGCACGTGATTTTATGAAATTTACAATTTTTACCGCATCATTCAAAGTAGCGGATAATTCTGCGGGAATACGCTTACATGCTAATGCTTGTCTATGAATGCAGCAATGAGTCCATTCAATTTTCTCGTTGATCGTCTTTACTCGCACCACAAAGCCAACAAATTTTCCTGTCATTGATTTTGCACCATCCGTGCACACACCCACACACAAAGACCAATCTATTCCATTTTCTTCAAAGTAACTGTTGACCAGTTCGAAAATTGCTTCTCCAGTTGTGTTGGTTTTCAAAGGTTTTGCAAATAGTACATCTTCTTTAATTGTATCGTTAAAAATATACCTAACATAGACAAGTAATATTGCAGCGTTTGCTACATCAGTCGACTCATCAAGCTGGATCGCAAAATTATTCTCTTTTATTCTATTCACAAGTTCTCCACATTACTTGCCAAATCAGTAATTCTGCGTGATACTGTGTTGTTTGATAGCGGAACCAGGTCAATTTTTTTGCTGACTTTTCTCCCTGCATACACTTAGGGCACCTTTATCTTTAGCACACGGTCCAATTAAATTTTCTGCAATTGTATGTGCCTGTCCAGATCTTGCAATTCTCTAACTGACTCGATATGAAACTTCAAGGGCCATTTTACTACCTTCGTTGGATTCTAACAGGAACGTAGAGACGCTACACTTTTTATTATATTCCAATTTTCTTTTAAAATATTCGATAGGTTTGTCCTTGTGTGTTGGATGCTTTGTTTCGAGGTGTCTTCTCAGAAGTGACGGTTTCAAACTGCTGTTCGCTAGAACTTCGTTGCAGAGAAGACAAAGCGGTCTAGGTTCAGACTCTTCTCCAGTAAAATAAAAGCCCATTTGTAAATAGTCACTGTCATATTTTCGCTTTTTTCCTTTCTTCTCCCCTAGTTCACTTTTCTGTTTAGTCGGGGGAGGCGGCAGTTCATTACAGCTATCTATTTCAATATCCTGTGTTGATTCGAAAGTTACTGCTGATGTTGAGGGTTGATCGATTGACTGCTTGTCCATTTGTCGCTCAACCAAACTACCAGTTTTCAACCATCGATCCATAACAGCAGAAAGTTATTAAATCATAAAAATTACCAACACGATTATAACTTCACAAACAGAGTAGCAAGTTCACGTAGCAAAACCAATTGCAAACAAAATCACTTGTTTTCAAGCATCTCTAAAGTATCTCTAAATACGTCTGTTAACAACTATTCCCCCAGAACTATGAGCATGCTGATGTTATATATTTTTGAAAACGAACAGATGGGTAAAATCCAGTAATAAATTTTAAGTTTGGAGCCTTTTGCTGTCATGTCTGCTATTCGATGACTGAATTCGAAGGAAATTCCCGAGTTATATTTCAACCAGATTAGAAATAATACTCTTATGATGCATTGTTTGAGAATTCTTTATTTTTTTCGACATATGTATATTATGTATATTGTTTGATTGACTCCACGCGATGGCGCCTTTTTAAAGGTCATCGTGATCCCCGCCACAGCTTAATACAACGTTTCTGCATGGCGCCTCGCAATAAAGAAGGAAGGATATCTCTTTTTGTTGTCTATCGAAAAAAAAATGAGAATTTCTTTTCAACCAAGATTATAAAACCGCTAAAAGATTTTTTTTTTTTTTTTTGAGCTTAATACAAGAGTCTGGCGCGTTTTCAAATTAAAAAAAAAATAGTAACTATGTGTGCAAATTTAATATTTTATAATTTTTTACCAAACTAGGAAAAATCCGCCATTGCACCGAAATTTTCGCGAACCCTCTTCCTGCACCTCGCGAACCCCTGGGGGTTCGCGAACCACCGGTTGGGAACCTCTGATCTAGATCCTCTTGCAGCTGTTTTGCTTGTTCTTCATTTTCTACAGTCCCCATAACTTTGACATCATCAGCAAAACAATTCATGTTCCCTGAATTATTTTTGTGAATATCGTTCATAAAAACAATGAACAAAACAGGCCCTAACACTGATCCTTGAGGAACCTCGCTTAAAACCTCACTCCAATTAGAATAATTTCCCTTTACAACTACCCTTTGTTTCTTTCCGGTCAGCCAGTTTTTTTCCCCAAATGAAAGTTTTCCCTCCTATTCCTATATCAGCTAATTTGCGAAGTAGAGCAACATGCAGTACCTTATCGAAAGCTTTTTGAAAATCAATGTAAACATCTACAGGCTTCTTATTGTCCAAAGCCATGGTAACTTTATCATAGAAATGTAATAAATTAATTGCACAAGATTTACTTTTCCTGAAACCGTACTGAAAACTAGTCAATAGATTATTAGTCTCTAGAAAATTTATTATCTTAATTTTCATCAATGTTTCAAAAATTTTGCAAACCACCGAAGTCAAGTTAGACTCAAGGGTCTATAATTTCCCACTTTCCCTTTAGACCCTTTCTTGAAGAGCGGTGTAATGTTAGCCAGCTTCCAGTCCTCTGGCACTGTCCCCGAGTTATAAGAATCATTGAAAGTATTTACGATTACATCTGCTAATTCCTCTGCACATTCAACTAAAATTTTTGAATAAATATTATCAGGTCCCGGAGCCTTAGTCTCTTTATTTTTTTTCAAATGAAGTAAAACGTCATCTCTGGATTTGTTTACAGTAGACCCTCGTTTTACGCGAGTTTATTTTATTCGGTTTCGATTATATGTGGTATAAGATTTGACACCTTTATTTTAATTTATGCGGATGCAGCAATGCAAACAGATAACATTTCACCCTTTTTAAAAATCCAAACTCCTAAATATTGCAGATTACACTCAATAAATTGCATTTTCCCTTGCTAATAATTGAGCTTGGCCACTGGAGACAATTTATGCGATTGGTTCCAGAGCTCTTTCCAGAAGTAAAGTTATTAAACTCACACACTTCGGAGCTTACTGGAAGAAGAGATTTTAGGAGTGACAAAGGAAGACAAAACCAACGAGGATACCAACAACCTTGACACACCACCAAAAGCATTCACATTGAAAATTTTGAGCCATTCCTAGACAATAGAAATGATCTTCCTGATTTGTTAGTGAAGGAAGATTCTATCATGGAAATAACCCAAGTGATCATGGATGCGTTAATGCTGTGCAAAGAATTACAGAGAAAAGTTCTCAATGAATGCCAAAAGACTATCATAGCCAGCTCTTCTTTACAAACAGAATATGAAATTAATTTATGTTTTCTTCAAACATGTTGTGCTTAAAAATCGATATAAGTACACATTAAGCTCCTTATACAATTAGTCGTCACTAGGATGAAGTATTCTTTTATCTACAGAACCTAACCCCTATTTTAACACTACTATTAGGTCTCAATTTACTCAGTTTCGATTTACATGGCATTTCTATGGAACATAACCACCACGTAAAATTAGGGTCTACTGTATTTAATTATTTCTTTAATTAATTTTTTTAATCTTATTTTTTTTTTCACAAAAAGAGAAAACAAAGAGGGACTTTATCTCACTGACCGTTAAGAGTTAATGAAAAAAAAAATGGACCAGTGAGGTTTTTCCTATCTTTTCTTTTGCGAATCATCAAAAACACATCATGACACATTAAAAACTGGTGAAAAATGTTTGTGAACCAGTGAGGGATTTTTTAAATTTTTTTTAAAGAAAATAAAGAAATAAATAAAAAATGAAACTTTTTTTTTTTTGATATTAAGTAATTTCACAAAGCAATATTTAAATGAAAAAATACGTAATTATTGCATCGGTTAGGTGTAAGTCAATAAGCATTTGGAAAAACTTATGTAAATTAAAGCAATTGCAAAATTCACGTAGAAAATGTGGTATATGATAGAATAATACTACTATGATTTTGTTTTCTTTTTTTTTCTCTTTTTTTAGTATGGAATTTTTTTTAACTTGAACTTGCATAAATCTCTGAGGTTCAATCAAATCCTTGTGCGGACTAGTGCCGGTTTGTCAGACCATTCGTTGAGAATCGCTGATTTAAGCAATCATCATTCTAAGTGCAACTTATCTGTCATTTATTAAACGACTTATCTATTCATTTATTTGTTAATTAATTCATTTGCATTCCTTTGTTTACTAATTCACTTATTTATTCATTCATTCACATATTTTCTTATTTATTTACTCATTTAGTTTTTCTTCTATATTAATTAGTTTGTTCATTTACTTATTTGTTCATTATCTATTCATTTGTTTACTTATTCATTTGATCAAAAATATTTTTATTTATCGAATAGAAAGTATTTCATTAGAAAAATATTTTATTTTTGACTTTGCCCCAAAAATAAATAAAAATGGTCCCTTTTTTTTTGAAGGTACAAATTTATTGCTGAAAATAAATAATATTTCAATGCAAGTTTTATCATAAAATACGTTGTTCTTTCTTTTGTGTACTGTAATTTTCAAAACAAATTTCTAACTTGTTCGTTTTGAACAAAGTTATCTTAACTATTTCACTTTGTCTTACATTCCTCTGCAACTCTTGCCCCAAAGCAGAGAAGAGGTTCTACTATTGGTACTGTTTATCTACAAATTTTTAATTTTGGATCCCTTTGCTTCTTGATGCTTCTATTTTCGAAATTTTCTGTCAGCTTAAAGCTAAATATTGGCCATTTATTATTTTGTGGGAAACACTAAAAACGATTTAATTTTGATAAGGTGACAAAAATTAATATGTCGTCATGTTAATCTTACATGTGTTTATGTATGTATGTGGTTTTATTTATTTTTAGGACTATCCCAAATATAGGCATCCTGGGTGGAATAAGGGATCTATAGCATATCATGCAGGTAAAAGTGTTTAATAGCATAAATATTTATTTCAGCACGTTGTAAAAAATTCACCTTTTTACTTATTAATTTATTTCATACATTTAGTTTCCTTAAAAGATTTATTCAGAATTGATTATTCATGTGTAATTTTTTTCTCCCAATATCTCAAACCTGAGCTGTAATGCCGAAATAATGCTCTTTTGAGATAACACATGTTAATTTTCGTGCAGCACTTTTAATACTAACATTCGACATAAATGTGAATATATATAACACCATTAATTGAGATTTTCTCTCCAGCAAGCACTTCAAGAGCATATAGTGCAGTACGTTTTAGTTTCTGTTAAATATAGACTATGAATTTTCCATTTAAAAGATATTAAGTATATTTAAAGACTGGATGTTTAATGTCGATTAAGTTTCTTGATAGTTACTTCATTTTCAACATATGAGAATAATGACTACACTATAATTTTTGTAAGGCCATTTTGGATTTGTCCAAGGAGGGGGTGGAGCAAAGAGGGATACAATCGGATCCTGCTACAATGCGATTCGACTTACGCGAAACGGCTATAACGCAAGTTTTTCATGAGTGATGAATTTTTTAATGCAGACACAAATGACTCACCTGCAACATGAAATTTTCCGGAAAAGAGCGGCAGACAGAATGGGCTTCGTTGACACTTAATATTGCTTTTGTTAATGGACTTTCATCCCTTTAGCATCACTGAAAGCGGAAGTTAACCCACTGTATTACTCTAAACAATGCTTTGCTTTAGTTTATACAAATAACCACTCCGATTCATAACTTTTTTTTTTCATTTTACATGTGAACATTGATAAAATACGTTGAACGTTGATAACAGTCTGATCGGGCAGCATAAACCTTCTTCATTTTTTAAATTACAAATATATTTACAATATTGATATTGTTAAATGCTATAATAATGCTGTAGTGTACACACTGTAAGTACCATACTGCTTTATTTTAAGTTTCTCCCCCCCCCCCCATTAATCATTGATTTTGTGCTAAATTACAGAATTTTATGTCAAATAATAACGCTTTTTCTAAAATACAGAGCAAGTCTGTTCTTTGTAAAAGATACTCCAATATATAGTTAATAAATGGTTTGAAACAATATGAGGGGTTCTTACAAACATCTGAAACAATTGGATATGCTTATAAAAAATAACTAAACATACCTTGTTCCACAACGCGAAATTCCGACTTACGCGAGGTGTCTTGGAACGCATCCCTCGCGTAAGTCGGGACTCGACTGTATACAGTCAAACCGGCTTAATGGAATAGCCATTTTTTCGCAAAAAATATTCTAAAAAGGAAGATATTCCAATTAACGGAATCAAAATAACACATTACATTGGTTTGGTACATTGAAAATATATTGTATTAAGCAGGATATTCTTTTAACGGATGTTCCAATAAGCGGGCTTGACTGTATTCAATGCAAGTTATACCAAAAAAAAACAGACCCATCCCCACTTACATGCAAATGCATTTATTTTTCAAAACCCAAGGGAGGGATCAACTCCCCCCCCCCCCCCAACCCCCACATGACGGGCCTGATTTGGGTGCAGTTTTAATTTATTTTATCTTACTTATTTTGTGGTTAGGATTTTATTTTTGGTGTTATTTTTGTATGCATTGCATTGCACAATTTTTGCTAAACTTTTTGCAACTTATACCCTTTATCCAAAAAAAAAAAAAAAACCTTTCCCTGCAGTACTTGTTTCAAATTTTAAACAATGAAGTATTACTCTTCTTTACTTGATGAATATTACTCAGAATGTTTTACCGTAAACCGTACAATTGAACTATTTTAAACTTTTATTTGAAAGATCTATAATTATTCTTCCTTTCATTTACAATAACATTTTAATGCTTTCTGCAGATGATGGTAAAATTTTTGTTGGCAGTGGTGTTGGTGATCCTTTTGGTCCTCGTTGTCATAAAGGCAAGTTGCATTTTTTGTTTTCAGTGTGTATGATTTACATAACAGTGTTGTGTCGTTGAACTGAACAAATGTTACTTTTATGTTATCTAATTGTAAAACAATTGCAGCAGTTCAGTATTTTGAAGTTACCGAATAATTGCTTGTTATCTGTTTCAAACTCAAGAAGTTAATTGCTTTTTTTTTTGTGAAAGGACCCACATTTCTTCCATTAATGGGTTCTTTGTAGTTCAGAGTGAAAACTTTCAAAATGCTTTCATTACTGAGGAAAAAACAAATGATCCAGGTTAATTTGGCTGTACTAACTTCAAATTTGAACTCCTTTCTCTAACACATCAGAATCTAAAGTTATAAAAGCTACCAATGTAGATTTGGCATTATTGAGACTTGTTTTTATGTCCAAAATTTAAGCAATATTATTATATTTAAACTTCTAAAGTAGCATTTAAAAAAGTAGATTTTGCCCTTTAGAAAGAGATAAAGCGTGCATGCTAAAGGATTTTCTCTGACCCTTTTGCCTATCATTAGTTTCCCTGTTCAGAAAAATCACCCATCGTGGTTTGATCATAAATGCTGTGTGCATTCATTTGCAAAATAATAATAAAGTTTATTATTTATAAATTGTAGCAGGAAGTTGAAATTGAAGTAGTTAGAAGCAATGGGATGTGGCTGAACATTTTAAAGGTTTTGAGTAAAAGCTCAAACCTTAGGTAGGATTTCATTGAAATTATTCTTTAAATCATGCTGTTCAGCAGCAACCTGAACTTAAATTTTTGGGAGAAGGGTATTTCTCAATTTTTCGATGGAAACTCTGAATTTTAATGATTGATAAAATATGAGCATAGGTACATACCTGCATTTACTGAGGAGAGACATAAAAGATCATGATTATTATTATATATGTATTTTTTTTTTAAGTTTGAAAAATGGCAACTTTACAATGCTGTCATCAAAATTGCTGAATCGTCTGACAAAGTTTGCTAAATTTTTGTGAGGTCACTGACCTGTGGTGACCTCCCATTGAGACCCCTCTGCCCACCAGAGCTACCAGTACAGTCTCTTGTCCCAAAACTGTTGAGAATTTCTTCTCCCATTTTAACTAGTTATCTCTAAATTTGGAATTTACCACTTGGTTTCTAAGTGCATCATTTTATATCTATTAGTTCAAGTATGTCTTAGTGTTTTTATTTTCGATTTTTTTTATATTTTGATCCATAAAACTATTATGTTATGAGTTACAATTTGAAGAAATGTAAAAATGTTTCTTTTCTTAGGTGATGTAATGGGTTGTGGAATCATATTTCCAAGAGACTTTGTGTGTTTCTATGACTGTGATGCTTCTAGTGAAAATAGTTCTCCTTTGAATGCAGACTATGACGATCTGTCAAATTCATTAAGTGAGTCTGAAGATGAAGAGTGGTGGAAAGAAAAGGAAAATGTTGAAACAGGTGTTACTGTACAGGTAACTTGTGAGGTATAATATGTTATATAAGTTGTGAGCAATGGAGAGCTTTTAATTGGTGATAATGAGTTATTTATTGTTTGAATATAATTTTTTCTATCATAAATAAAATGTTTGAAAACTTATAAACGTTTTATTTTGTTAATTTTTTAAAAATGTATTTTCTTTGATTTCTTTTTTTGGTCTTTTAACAATTTAGTGACACTAGAGCTTTGAAGATGCAAAACATATTATTTGTTGGAGATGAGTATTTACCCATTTATCTTCATCATTATCCTCTAACTCTATTGTAGAAACACCCCACCGCCTTTCTTTGTAATATATCCGTGTTGCTTTACGAATAGATTTCGGAGGCCTCTGTAATGCAGAAATATGAGGGGTTTTGTATTGCTTAAAATGCAGTGTTGTTGCTGTGCAATATAATTGTCCTTATAGCTGTTTGAGAACAGTTTTTTTTTTTTCAAATAGTACTTTGCAATAGAGAATGTAATTTATTTGACAGCGTCTTTTTTATTTGCTTCACATTTGTGATTAGTAGATTTTTTACCGTCATGTAAGACATTGTTTTCTGTGTAGTCATAAAGTTTAAAGGAATATATCCTTCCTTCAGAGCAACAGTAAGACATCTAATCCCACGAATAACATTCAGATATCCTACTGTTGCTCTAAGACGACGATGTTATCACATATTTATTTCTCAAGAACGGTTTATTTATGTTTTTATCTGGATCTTTTTCCCTTTTTACATTTCTACATTTTTTCATTTGGCCATTCTTAAGCTGTGGATCATAGGCTGCACAAAGCCCAGAAAGTTTTTGTGAGTGACCCATGCAGATTCTACAGTGGCAGACAAAAAATTTTACAAACCGTGTTTTTTTCCCATACATACCTTAAAAAATGTCAACCCTCGATGTCAAGAAGTGCTGGGTATCAAGAAAAACATTTGACTTAACTGAAAATCGAGGTAGCAAAAAAATTAAAATGACAGTCACTCTTAGTAGTAATTAAAAAACAGATGCACACAAGCACAGGTATCCCTTAACACAATTGATTCGTACCGTGTTGTATTGAAACAGTGTTATATGAGACTTTTCTGAATAGATTTTTTATTTATTTATTTTTTTTTTGAACCAATTAATCATGTATATAATACAAATCAGGTCAATATGTGCCGTGTTGTATTGAAACGGTTTTTGGTGTTATATCAAAACCATGCTAGACTTTCAAATACTATGAATCGATGCACTGTGCACCAGAATTATATCAAAGCCAAGTCTTTGGTGCAAATTTTGTTAATAGCTGAAATTTCTGTTCAATAAAACATACAAACAAACACTGGGAACCAAAACATACAACAGCCCACTGATCCTAAATAAGATTTGCTATAAACGATTCAACTTAATACTTTTATATGTCTCAAATTAAAATTATTATGCACAACAAGAAAAAACTTAATTCTTTTTCTTTACTGACAACAAAATACATATGAGGCAGTGAGAAGCAAAGGGATGTAGGTGGACTTTTTCAAGTTTTGAGTAAAACGCATTTAAAGATAACATCCTAGGTAGGCTTTCATTGATTTTTTTTCCAAATCATGCTGTATAGCAGCAACTACGGGGCTACTAGTACCATCTCTTGCCCCAAAACAGAGGAGAGGTGCACCTACCATAATTGTTGGTTATCTCCAAATTTTAAACTTTGCCACTTACATCCCTTTGCTTCTCACTGCCTCATATTATCTTCAAGAAAATCTGCACTTTTCTGTTGCAATAAAGTTCAACTGAGCAACAACTACTAAACAAAATAAAAAATAATTTCTCTGACCACTTTTTTGTTGTGTAGTGAGTGTCTTGCACTGATGAGGAGGCTCCATTGTAGCCTTAAAATAGCTATATCCTTTATTTTCTTGAGAATTTGTGCTTCACTAACGTTGGTTTTTCACTTTAATCCGACATATTGTCGCACATAAGACTCTAAATATGTTATACTCTTCGTTCATTTCATGAATTCCTAAAGAAATTGAATGAAATTAAATTGGAGTATTTCCATAAACAATATCTGAATATTTTTTTACTCAGTAACAGACATATGTCATAAGATTTGTCTGAGCAAAAAAAAAAAAAAAACATTTTTTAAATAATGTTTCTGTAAATCTTCGAAATATAATTTTATTACATAGGATTAGGGTTTTGATTCTTCATAAAATTCATGCAATGGGAGCAAGAATCTTAACATATTCAGTCTTAGTAGGACATTTTGTTCAACAAATGAAAGATTAATTGAAATGGAATTGGCCCATTACAGTTTGTCAAATTGATTATGCATGCTCTTTATTTATTTGCGTATTTTACGAATATCTCTTGCAATTTCAGTATTTTTATTTAATGTTATTTATATTTTCAGGTATTTTTCACTCGCAATGGTAAAACAGTAGGGAAAAAAGAAGTCTGTATACCAAAAGGTGGTTTTTATCCTACCATTGGTATGTTAAGCAGTGATGAAAAAGTAAAAGTTGATTTGCGTCCTCTGACTGGTTAAAGTTATATTGTTTTACATCATGGATTTGGACATTTTCTATGTCATCTTTTTGTTGGTGCTTTTTTCTACTGGGGGTTCCCAAAAATATTTATGAAATGGGTTAAATGTTGCTGTATATTACGTTATTTTTGATATTTTTAAAAGTTAACATGTGTGCGAAATACTACCAATGTTTGCTGTGTTAAACTAGTTAATAAGGAATCATTTAATCCATAAAAGGAAATTTTGAAATCTAGTTGATCCTTTGGCGTGCTGTGATTTTGTCATTTTCTCCATTACTCCCATTTTCTTCACCAAAAGATTTTTATGTTTCATATTTCATCAAAGAAATGTCACAAAATATTTTTAACTTTAAAAACATACCAAGTTTTCATTTTGTAAGCCAGTTCTTCGGAGCATTAAAATCTCGATAAGTCAAAATCAAAATGTATGAAATTTTTTTGTAAGATATAGCCACCCCTTGCTAGCTTTTCAGGAGTTGGGCAAAAGTAAGTGTATAGGGTACTTCTAAGAAAATAAAAATATTGTGGCATTATAGTTATATTAAAAGGCATTTGTATAAATATTGTACACACTTCTGTTCATGTAAACAAATATTTAAAAAGCTAAAGAAAGAGAAAATAAGTTTAAAGGAAAAAGAAATTTGTTTGGAAAAAAGAAACTTTTACAAAGTGTACTTTTTATTTATGCTATCTCTTTATTCACACCTAGATGCCAAATTCTGTAATGCTCATTTTCATTTGCTTGCTATCTATGAAATATCAAGTTAACTATCTCATTTAAATTTGTCTTACATTTACTGCAGTGTATTGAATAAAGCTAATTTCCCATATAAATTGGGTATCACTTTTGAAGTTAGTTTTCATCTAATTTCAACTGTAAAACATTGTGTAAAAAACTGAAGACATTAAAGAATTTCTAGTTTTATGAAATCTTACATTCAGCTATTTTATATACATCAACAAATCGCTATTTAGTTTTCTATTCAAACTAATACTGGTAAAATAATTTCTATAAAAATAAATCCCTAATTTATATGTACGATTCTTTTTATCATAAGCCTTGATTTTTTGTGAGACATATCAACAGAACCCCAGATAAGTGTAAGTGTTGAACTGCTGCCTCTTTTTGTCAAAAGCTAATTCTGGTCCTGCCATTTGTCAGTACCAAAGTATATTACTAAAATAGAATATATTCATGCATAGTATTTCATAATCTCAGTATGATTCATTGAGTTGAAAAAAATATATGCAATTTCATGCTATGGCTTATTGATTGAGTGAAATTATTCAATATGCATGTTGTTGACAGAGTACAATGCAACATGAATAGTCAAAATTATCTTTGGAAAAATAAAATCATTTGATAAACAATGTTTTTATTCTTAATTTGTTAAAGCAAAAAATTACATTGTGATGAATTTCATTACTCTGTTGGTTCTTGTTTTCATCGTGTCAATCTAAAATCTTTATGAAAAGAAAGTTTCATCAAAATATGCAATGTTGCTACTTTTTAACCTATTCTAGCAAATGTTACTTAAATCTTATATATTTTATTACTATAAAATTGGAGCATCAACTTTCTACTCATGTTTTTTTTTTCCCTTCTGTTAGTAAATATTTTCCTTTTAAATAATCTTTTTAAATCAGTGATTTTACTGTGAATAATTTGACTTGATATGTTTGTAAAAGTACCATCTCAATTTTTTCTGTGATCAAATATGTTGTGAAAGTCTGTATTTACTCATAAATACCATTTTCAGTGTGTTCTATTACTCTGAGAGATATGCTAGTTTTGTTTTACAAGACTAATCTGTCTTGATATACTAAGTCTTTGTAAGACTAATCTAACTCTATAAAATAGTATTCTAAACCTTTATTAGGCTATTTGAATATTGTGCAAATAGTATCATAGAAGCTTCTTTGGGGGTGGGAGGATCTGAATGTGTTTCATTTGAATTCGTCAGTAAAGACCAGAGAACGTGCACAAGTAACTAAAAACCTTGACACGAGTTTCAATTATTTTAGATTTCCTTCTGAAGCTGTATGTTTCCTACAAACATTTTAAATGTACTTTTAACATTGTTGTGGTTTTATTAAAGCTGAATGTTATTATTTTATTGTTATTTATTAAATGTGAAAAGATTTAATTACTGTGTTAAAAAATATTATGTCATAAGATTACCTCATGTTTAGTTATGAAGTTATATGTAGTAAATATTTATTTGTTATATAATGGACATATACTGTAATAAATTTTATTATATGAATGACAATAAAAAAGATGTGAGCTTTGTACTATCTATGCAGAAATTTTAACTCAATTGATTACTTCTTTCTCCAGATACTTATATTATTTCCCCTGTTATACCTGTCAGCTGCATAGTGATAAATATTAATTTTTCACTGAAGCTTGGATAGATATTATTGTAAGAGAATGTGTAAATAACTTCAACTCTGTATATTTTGCTACCAGAGAATTTACAATTTGGGAATTTTCAGCCTCTTTCCTGTTCTGTCATGCATAAAATATTTTTATATGTGTATTTGATACTCATACATATGCCAAAGTTTTATTTCATAGGTCTTGTGTACATGTTTCTCATGTCTTTGTTTGTTCTGAAATAGTTTATATTCCAACATGATTTGAATGCTTGTATTTTGTATATAAAAAAAGTTTCAAAAGCTCACATTTGAGTGTTCTTATATAGTTGATGTAACAAATGTATTTTTACTGATTTCGACTCCAAATTCCTTGTCATGAATCTTAAGGTATGAGTTCAATTTTGTTGCTATCATTGTTCTTTATCCTAATATAAATATATCTTACATTAAATTCATTACTTCATAATGCACTTAGTTTTTTAACTGCACAGTATTTGAAGATTAGTTTCCAACATTTGTGCAGGAAGAGTTTAAATTATAAGTACTGTGCCTATAATGAATGTTTTATGTTATTAATATCAAATATTCTCCCTTAATTATTTTTTTAAACTCTTGCATTTTCAACACATCAACAATTTTGTATGGCATAAATGTTTCATAAACTTGCTTGCTTACGACTGCCCATTGTATGATGTAAAACAACTTGTGTATGTCAGCAATTATCTGCACATCATTCATTTTCTAAAATTTGTGTTCATCAGATGTTTTAAAAAACATATTGAATTTAACTTGAAATTAAACTAACTTCAAACTTAACTTTTTTTTTTATCCCTTTCAGGGGCGCGTCATTAATTTTTGAGAAATCTTAAGAAAAAACACCACAAGTGGGTTTATTTGATTGTCTAGACATAGGTTTTTCAGTTAATTTTTTTTTTTTTTTTAGAATTTTTTTCGCTGGTTGTGATGTCCTCATTCGTTCACACACCCCATCTGGGGAAGGACAAAAACATGTTTATGCATGTAAAAATGAATTTGAATCTTTTCGAACAATATAATTAACTACCTCAGGTAAAATGAAGAAAAATGATTTACTCTTTCAACGCTAATTAAAAATTTTAAAATCTGAAAAAAATTCCAATTTTTGGGGTAAACAAAAAATTTAAAATTTGATTATTTGAACAAGAAATTGAGCCTACGAAAAAATATTTTTTTGTTAGTCTGCCATCTAATGTTGTTCATTGAACTTAAAAGAAGAGGACTCAAGCGGTTTTGATTCAAAAAATTCAGAAAAAACACAGAAAAAAAAAATTTATGAATTAGTGGTTTCACAGCGCAACCACTGCCCCTGAAAGGGTTAACTATAAGATACAGTTACACAACATATGCATGGAATCTGTTATGTTGCTAATTCCATGTCCCCTGATATTCTGAGAGATATACTTTTAATATCCCGTTTCCTTTCATGCAAGAAGTCTATACAGTCACACACATCCAGCTTTTTGCCATGTATATCCACTTCAGCCTACTGAGCTCTTTATGGTACAGGAAAATGTACTGTGTGTAATTTACAGCAAAATGTAATGAGTTTTTAGTACATTTTGAAAGACTAGCTCCATAGAGTTCATAAAAGAGAGTCTTTGACTTTTTTAAGACTTTTTTTTCTTTTACTTAGGGTAGCTCCAAAGCATTTTCATGCCATGTACGTTAACACTTGAATAAAATTGTATTAGTCAGTGGTGTACCTATCGCAGGTTTAACCCAGGGGCGGTAATTTGTGGTTGGGTCCCCCCCCCCACCCCTTTTCAATATTTTTTTTAAATATTGTATCTAAATAACTTAAAATTTTTTTAATGAAAGTTTAAAATACAAGTACAAATTATGAATGCATTTTTAGTAAAATTTGCCAAAGACACATGTGTAACCACCCCCTCCTTGCAATATTGTGTTCCATTTAACATTGAAATTTGATAGATTAAATAAAATATTGGAGAAATTTTTTAGAATTGAAGTATTTATGATTTTCATACACTTTAATAAATTTTTTGAATGTCCCCCCTCCTCGCCGTATTGTGACTCTATTGCATTAGTATCACCTTAAAAAATAATGATTCTATTTGAGACTTTATTTTGCATTATAAGGAACACCCTTAAATTACATGGAATTGATAATCACTCATGTTGTGATATGACAAGGCTTTTGTTATAAATTATTATATAAATGGTTGTTTCATGAAATTTCTCAAAACATTAGATAGTGCTGATATTCTGTGATTGATCGTTGAATCACTATATATGTGTTTTTCTTTTAAATTATTCATGTCATCATTTTGTCCTGATTCACAAAAACCAAAAATGCCAAATATTTTCTTGTCTTCATTATATATATTTGTACACATAAAGGTAATGATATAACTTTTATCGTCAAAGTGAAGTATATATTGGATATCATTTTTGTAATTATAAATATTGCCCTTCATTAAAATGCACTGCTAAGTAGTATGCTAATTGTGTTTACCTTTGTCATCAGCAAAGTCAGTAAGTCTTTTGCTCAGTTAGATGCAGTTACAGTTAAATAATAGATGCTTAAAGTTAAATGGCTCAAACCTGTAATGGGTGCAAGCTGCTTAGGATAAAACTCTAAATGCTTAGCAAAACTTTCATTTAAAATTAAAATATATATATATAATTTATTTCTAAAATATAGAGCTGTCACAGCTCAAATCCAAACGTCCAGCATTCAAAATACAACAATGGTATAATAGCTTGGATCTATTATCTGAATAAATCTGGCGATGAGGAAAGTATTATTGTCATTCATAATCTGCAGGTGTGCAGTATGAGCTAAATGGAATGTTCTGAACTTTGTGTGTATTTTTCCTGACTGAAATTTTAAGTTTTTCTCTAAATATATATGAAAAAATGTTTAAAATGTTCACGAAGAATTTTTTTTAATGTATCATTGTATTCCAATATATGTACATTTGCATGTCATTCTTTTATGGTAAGTTCTATCTTAGTAATTCTGTGTTGATTTATAACTAACTAGCTTCAAGTAAATTTTGCATAGTATGGGGAAGAGGACTGATGTTAATCTACTAAAAGAAAATGTAAGGTCTTTGATATACTAGTCATTATTATCAGTGTTTACTATTTTGATTTCCCTCTGAATAGTCTTATTATTATTGACCCTATTACTATCATTTTTGAACTGTAGCTTTTGTAAATTACCCTTTTTTCTAAGTTCTATTCCCCTCTCTCAATTGCTTGGTTATTTTCTTCATTTTAAAACATATTCAAAAAATATTTTTCATTTGATTTTAAAAAATATGAAGTAGGAATTTAAAATTTTGCAATTAGTTTAGTAAAATACCAGAAGACTACTTTAAATAACTGTTTTGCTAACTTTTTTCTTCTACACAAAGAATTATCTGCTGTGAACATTATATTTCATGCATACTCATGTGAAGAATTGAAGCTCACACCTTTGAATTGAAAAAGGGGTTCCTTGAAACCCCGAAACATGTGTATTCTGAAATCTGTGTATTTGTGCTAACAACGTTGGATATTTCCTGTTAATACTTTAAATTGTTTCTTAGTGTTAAAATTGACAATATAACTGCTTAGCAGGGTTCCCATGAGTCCTTTAAAGATCTTTAAAGTGCTTTATAGCAATGACCTGTTACAAAGAGCCCCTCAAAGTGATAAAGTTTTAACATAAATTCTTAATTATATCTTGTCAAGGTATTTATTTTTGATTTTTAAGGAAGTCCTTAAAAGATGAAAAATTATATTTTCTCTTCCTTTTTTCTTTTACTGAAATTTGAAATTTCATTGAATTACTGGAAGTAAAACTGGCCATCTTTCTTAATGTTTTGATTTTTTTTCTCAAAATTAATGTGTATTAAATGTTTTTAAAACTTGCCCAGCTTCCATTTTTTCAGTTTCCTTTTGTTTTCTCTTGAAAACTAATCACATTTTTTAATTGTTCGGGATAACTACAGGTCTTTGTTGACTTTTTTTTTTCATTGAGCAATTATTTTGATTATTGTACTTACCAGCTTTTATGCATTAGCAAGATGTGCCAGCTACTCCACATTTTGCAGTTTCCCTACAATAACAAACTCCTAAAAGAAATAAGTTTTGCTTTGCTCCTAAGCAAGGGCGCCCATATGCAAAATTTTAAGGGGGGGGGAGCTCAAAAATTTTCCCCAAGGTTTAGCAAAATGTTTTCCCCATGGAAACCGATTTCAGTACAGATTAGAGATATTAAATTTAACATTTTTAATAACTTATTCATTAATTGCTGGAAAATTTGTTTTATACATTCTTGCTAAGAAAAAAGCACTAAAAGCGAGGAAGTTCTCATTTCTAAGGAAGGGCTTGAGCCCCCACTTGCCCCCTACATGAGCGCCCTTGCTCCTAAGACTCCTTGGTTTCGCTTCCCAATTCCAAAATTCCTTTCTCTCCAAAATTCCTTAAACAAGCCTTTTCCAACAATCAGACAAATACTCCAAACAAAAAAAACCTTACATGATGTTCGTATTAAGATTTTTTGCTGAAATATATATTTTTCATTTTCTGGTCCCTTGTTATACTATTATAATTTTAATGATTATTCTTAAAGTTTTTAAACTTTAGCTAACTTTACATACTTCTAATATTGTCTTGCATTTTTGCTCTTAATATTCGTTTATGCTATTGTCTTATCCTTTTCATTCCATTTTATTAAATATTATAGTTTTTGTATTTGTCTATTTGTTTATTGGAATCTCCAGGAACCATTTATAAATCCCGATAGTCAGTAATGTATGGAATTCTTATGATTAAACCAAGAACACGATGAAAACATTCTAGGAAAAATAGGGTGCTTTAAAATGCTTTATTTTGATTTCCATTTTGCAGTGGGAACCCTGCTTAGGATTTATGTACACTTTGATGTTTAAGTACTTCTTAGTGTTTTGGTTATTAATAGAATACAAATTTGTGCTTTTATTTATAACTATATTTTTCTAATATTTTCAAATTTAGTCTTTACTGTGAGTAATTTTTCTTCATATGAGTTTTAGATTTCATAATGTCTATAGTGGGCAAGGGAAAGCAATTTTTGAGTCACAATACATCAAATAAAATTGAGGCACCCAGAAGCAAAGGGATGTAAGTGTCAAAATTAAAAATGTTGATCAATATATTTTATATATAAATAAATCCTTAATGCATGTTTCATTGAAGCGAGTCCAGGTCTGACCATCTGGTCGGAATCTGTGCTTCAAAATTATCTGCCATTGACATCCGTGACTTAATGTTGGCACATAAAATACTGGATGCCATATCAGGGGATCACACTAGGCCTGCAAAAGGCTAAGACGCCTAACGCAGCCCCATTTGAAAGAAATCATCACTTTGCTTCTCACTGCCTCAATAGTGGTATGTTGATTATACATTTATTTATTCTGTAAACATTTTAAAATAAAATAAGCACCTAATAGTAACATTTCCCGTGTGGATCCTATTGATGCTTCAATAAACCTTTTCTTCAGTGTAACGTGCAGCTTTGTAAGAAGAAAAGTATCACATTGTTTCATAACCGTAAAAAAAAAAGAAGGTACTTAGATACCTTTGAACAAGTCTGAAAAATAATTCGTGAGTATCTGTGGATATGTTGTTCACAAAATCTTAAAAATAAATCATAAACTATTGCAAATGCTGTTCTGAATTTTTGAAGAAATTGAAACAATGCTTTTAGTATTTCAAGTGATAAACAAAAACAAATCATTTACAAAAACATATAAATTTGTTTAGTTAGTCCCCTTCTGTGGTGTAGTCCAGGTGAAAAAAAAAGGTTAGGGGACACCTCTCAGACTTGAGCATAAAGCAATGAAATCTAAAAATGGAAAGACCGTGTACTATGTTTTTTCCTTTAACAGGGTTCGTACGCCCTTGAAAAACCTTGAAAAGTGCTTGAAAAAAAAAGTTCATTTTCGAGTGCTTGAAAACCTTGAAAAAGTTTCTTAGTGCCTAAATTCTCTCAAAAATCATCGAATTGTGCTTTAAAGTTTTAAAGTATTTCGCCAATGCAATTTTCTGAACATGTGTTCAATATGCAACATCGCAAAAAATTGCTTCCATGTTTGGGATTTCAATCCTTTTGCATCCTGCAAATTTTTTAATATTGGCTAATCAAATGTTATTTTCGCATATGCTACCTTAGATTAGTAATTTTTTTTGTTCAATTTTAATAAAAAGCAAATAAATTTATTTTATGGGAAACATGCCAACGTTGACGAACTCAGACTTCACGAAAAATTGCTTCTTGTGTTTGCAATTTCAATCTTTTTGCATCTTGCAAATATTTAAATATATTGACTAATCGGATGTTATTTTCATATATGCTACCTTAAATTAGTATATTTTATGCTTAATTTTGGTAAAATATAAAATTTATTTTACGGGAAACATAACATTTTTTGTGCTTTTACCTCTCTATATCTCCAATTTTTCCCTTTACCTCAAATGTTCAAAATTATTACTTTAGTAAGGTTGTGGGTACTTGGAACAGCTTACCAAAAGAGGCTGTAATCAGCAAAGGGCTAGATAGCTTAAGGAGGGTTATTGATCTTCATTTGGATCTTATAAATTGACTAGGACCAGCCTAGTGGGCACTGGCCAGACTAGGGCCTCAAACACTCCTCTCTGGCAATGTCATTGAACTTGGGTATTTTGGTTTCTTCCTATAAAAGTTAAAAGCACTCATGAAAGGGTTTTTTTTTTTAAATATTAGTTGATTCTAGAGAATATACTTCTTTAAATGTGGAGATTGCAAAATTGAACCTCTTGGGATCTGCCTCTCTTTATGACCAAACTTTTCAGACATTTTCAGAAAACTTCCGACACAGTAGATCTTTCATCAAAGTGTCTCTTGTTGTAGAAAAAGCAATTTTGTTTTCATACACTTTTTTGTATTATTGCCTTATTTCTATGTGTTTGCAGTAAATGAAATCTGCATACAATAATTTTAGTACAAATTTATTACATTGCCTTGAAAAAATTTTTTTTTGCAAAAAAAGCTTGATTTTTTTTTTCTTCTTGAAGGGTATGAACCCTGTTTAAGTTGGAGACTCAAGTGTAGAAATAAAAACTAGTGTAAAGTAGGCGAATGCCATACCTTATGTCCCCCCTTGACAACATCACTGGAAGCTTTTGTTAACAAAAAATACTATACAGAAGACTTCTCAATGTGCGGGGGTAGTTCTGCTCCGGTATTTTCATCTTCGAAAATACTGGAACTCCAGTATTTTTGGCAAAATCTAATTTTTTTCAAAATTCTACGGGAATCGATTTTATATAGAAACCAAAAGAGGACCCTTTACCAAGAGAAGAATGCGACAGTGGCTCTTCAGATCAACTGCAATGTATGAGAGATGCAAAATCGATGAAACAGAAATCAGACGAAATAACTATAAATTTGATAGAAATAGTTCAGTGTTGAAAAGGGAGTTGAATTTCGTCATTTTGAGTTCTAGGAACAACAAAAGATGGATGATTGGTATTTTCTAGTTAGAAATAATATAGCCTTGATTTTAAGAAGTTCTGAAATCGGAGACCATAAAAATGATCTCGGAGAAGTTCTGGAATTTCTCTGAGCGATGGGTTGAGTATCAGAAACAGCATAAGACTATAGAATATGGAAAAGGTCCACCTAAAAATGGTTTGAGATTTATAAAATCTTTCTGTTTCTAAAGAAATTGATTTGTACAACCTCGTTTATCTGGACTAACTGGCACCGAAGGCAATCTGGATTATTGCAAACGAAAGTCCGAGTTCCAGGCAATTTCACTAATTAGCAAAACAAATTACTTAAGTAAGCATACCTACCATTTATTATAATTAAAAAAACGTATTGCTGCAAAATTACGTAGAATTATTTGTAAGACTTGAGAAAATATGAAAATAATTTTTTATATTTCTTGACAAATTATTGGTCGACTCTGTTTCAAGCAAGTATGGTGTTTGAATGAAATACGGTCAAGCTTTATCAAATAGCATAGTTAGAGTAGCGTTTGACTGACGCTCTATGTTTGGTAGATTACCATAATTTATTACACAAAACAGTGAAACACCATTTATACATTTCTCTTTTATAGGTTTTTTTAATTTGGTCCCTGCAGAGTTTAACACATATTAACCTATACCTATTATACAGGTTTTTTTTCTTTTTTCATTTATACGCTTTCTTCATACAGTCCCTTCGGAAATGCATAAACGGTGCTTCACTGTATATGCAGGAGCTGCACATTTAACAAAATAAAAAACAAATGCTTGATGTATTTATAGCAACATTCTTGCTTTCATAACTTAATTTGTGAACAGACAATTTAGATTAAAAGGCTATACATTTAATCCGCATCGGGAGAGCCAGGTAAATGGAAGTTCTATTGTAAAAAAAAAAAATTCAACTATCTTCTATGGAGTTCAGATCTCTTATCTTTTTTTTCACGTTTTTTATTAGTATGTCTTTAAATTTCCACAGTGTGGGATCTTTTCTCTTGTATTTCATGTAATTTTTCTTGCAGTCTTCTTCCATTAGAGGGGGGCATGAAACACGATAATGATGCAGTTGTGCAAGCTTTTTGTCAATGGTCGAAATCATACGAATTCCGGTACGTATTGTCCGTATGGTGTAGTGATTTGACACTATTGACGAATAATCGGTTGAGAAGAAACTTTTTTGAGCAAATCCAGGGGGTGTAAAATTAGCTGATCTGTATATATGTCGTAGCATGTGCATATAGACTGGAATAGCATTGTCCGTAACAGAGCCGAAAGAATCGAAAAAATAAACATTCGCTACAGAAATGGAAGCAGACCTTTTAAGATTTGGATTTTCAAGACTTGCATTTTCCAGCAGATGTACCCATGAATTATGAAACTTAGGAACTATTGCCTCATCCAAATCTAAATTTATGACATACTTATGCGAATGAATATGCTTGTAGAAACAATCATTGTAAACTATCATTTCATATCTGCGTTTTTGCCATAGTCTTTCCATTGTTTTATCTTGTCTCAATAGCATTTCATAAGTGTCAACTGGCAGAGAGAAATTTTTTACTATTACTTTCCCGCTTTCTGAATAGCTGTTTATTGCATTCCATATTTTTGGGTGCAATTTGTATGCATAAATATTAACAACATCAGCCCCAAGAATGAATTGTAATTCTAGCCACTCTAAAAGGCGGTGGTATACGTCTTCGTTGAAATACAGTGGCTTCAAACAGATGGCGAAATTCTGTTTTTTATCAATGTCATCTAAGTGAATTTTGAAAATATTTCGAGGCTCCGTGCAAGGTTTAGAAACTAAAGATACTGCAATGGGTAATGAACTTGACGACAGTGGACAAGATACCAATATCGGCTGGTAATACCGACCTTTTCTTGCAAAATCCCAAGAGTTAATCCACATTTCTTTCACCTCCGCTTTAATTACATAAGATTCAGTGTCATTCTGCCAAATTCTGCAAAAAACCTCTGGCGTTTCCTTACACACAGCTAAAATTCGAATAAAGGCATTATCTTCTATCCTTTTGTCTGCATAAGCAGAATATGCAAAAACATGAAAATTCGAATCAAGTTTTTGCCATCCATTCAAATATAATAAAGATATGTTACTGGAAATATGTATTTGAGAGCAATTTTCAACTACTTTTTCAGATTTTCCACGAAAAACAACAATGCTTGGAATGACTGCTTTATACGATATTATTGATTTTTCAAGCTTTTTAGAAAATGAGCGTAGATTGCCATTTATCATTTTATCACAGCTATATACGATGAAACATATTGTTAAAATGAATGGTAAGGGAAATATGTAGTTCTTTTTTAAAATGTAAGTGTTTAAAATCATAATTTTTCTTCACCTTGCACCTTACTTCCATTCGACTTGATGTCTGATCCTGGAAATAAGAAAAATATTTATTAATTTCTTATCGAACCAGTAAGGTCATAAGTTATATACATATCGCAAAAATAAGGAATGAATGGAACATGGATTTTCAAAAATGCTGTAATTTTTCATGCTCGGTTATAGGGAATAACCGAGCTAGAGGCAGACCTTCGCCTTCAATTCACTAGTTGAACCGCACGATGTCTGTGAACTCTAGCTGTTGAGATAAATTTACCTGCTTGTTGGCGCTCTCAGCTTGAGATGACATCTGCCTCCACACACAGCTCGGTTATTCCATATTCCAGACTAATGAGTCCATAACAAAGATGAAGCTGCAGTCTCTGGATCTGGATGAGATAACTGGAGTGGCGGTATATTGCATGTAGTTCTGGCTTTGGAGTGAAAATTTACTGCTTAATACTACAAAGTTATATGTCTGCTTTAATAATTTTGTTTTTTTCCCATCCATCTTTATTTGCGTTGTATTTTTTTTTTTTTTTTTATAATTTTGTCTATTCATTTTTATGTTTCTTGCTTAGTTTTAATTTTTCCTTTCTTCAATTTGGCTATTTTTTTTCTTTTCGGAATATTTTTATTTCGTTTCGTTTCTTGAAATTGTTTTCTTTCATTCTGCCTTTATACCTTTTTTGGCGGTTTTCGGTTATTGATAATGTTTATTTTCGTTTTAGCTTTAATGGCTAAACCTTCCACCAATCGAATTCTTTCTTGCTTAAATTTCATACCTGTGAGAGAGCTTTTAAACATGTAAAATAAGTTTTTCGACTCTTTTGAACTTTGTTTGCATTCCTATTTGTTTTTTATTGGTTTATAATTTTTTCATTGACCTTCGATTAATCTGCTATTTTTACTTTTTAAGCTGGTTGTTGCTCTGCCTTGTTGCTTTTGTCGGATATCTTTCATCCATAAGCTTAATTATTTTGCATTGAAAAATGTGTTCCTTGTATGGCCGAAACACGTGCCTTTAGTAATCTGCAATTTTTGTGCCATAAAACGTTGTTATTTCTTATTTAGCTGTACACATGTTTATTTTTAAAAAAACATTCGTAGTCATGAAAAATATACTATAAGATTCATTGAGTAACGTGCAAAAAATATCAAAATTTACAAAAAAAAAATCCTAAACGGAGAAGTTTTTACTTCAATAAAAACAAGGACAAAACACTGTTACATTAAAAATGCCAATAAAAACGTTAAAAAAACAACAAACGCGCAAAACATTGCTTGTGTTTCGGGGTTACAAGAAACATTTCTTCCACTTATATACTTCTTGATTGAAAAACTTTCTTACGGCACATCGAATTTTTGTTTCAAAAATGAATGTCCTCTGATTGAAAAAGGTACATATTAGCGAAAGATTTTTCACAGAGTTACACGATTGTGCCCCACTATTACATACAGTACAATTGTAAAATGAAAAGGATGTGAATTCTAAATGGTACTTTAATATATCAATTATCCATTGGCAGATAAAACTTTTTGACCGCATATCGAATGGGGTTGTTTCCTTCAGTCGAAAACATTACTTTACTCACTAAAATGGATAAAACAAGCAAAAAAAAGAAAAAACATAGAGCGAGAAAAAACTTTCATTTTTCCCAACGATTAATTTTTTTAAATGTCCGATTTTTCAAACAAGGCGCGGTCTTGATGACGTCACAAATGATGCACTTTGCCGCATCTTTCTACAACGTTTCCACGCTATGATAATCAAGAAACGAATTAAATATTGTGCTCTACGCTTGCTATCAACCATATCGTTGCCAGTACACGTGAGTAAAGATACGTGTTAAATATTGTGCTATGTGAATGGCAGTTCCATCATTTGTCATGTCATCGGCAGAAGCGTAAACAATGAAAGTGAACCGATTAAAGTAATTTTTAAAAATATTAAACTTAGTCAAATTATTTTAAAAAAATGGTCAGATCGTATGTTTTTAAGCATGCTCTTTCAGAAAAATTACTTAAGTTTGGAAACGACCCCATTATGACATCATTTTTTCAGACCAAGAATGTGGGGTGCATTGGTCAATTTTTTGCGGAGCACTTAGGACCAGATCAACCTACACCAAGTAATATAAAAACTTTTTTCCTCTCTTATCTCAATAATTATAACAATATTCTAAGTGTTTGCATATTAACCATTTATTTCATGTAACACCCGTTTGAAAATAATAATAATTAAAACTTAAGAAGAAAAAAAGGAGGTATATTTCGGAATAATTAAAAAAAAAAAAAAATATTCTAAGCTAATTTCATATCAGCAGTTTTTTACTACTTATATTTTTAAATATTATTCTAAAATTTTGCTGATAACTGATTTCAAAGAATGAAATTTGTAACACATGCATTAATAAAGTTCCTGTATTAAACATAATTTTTTGCAAAACAGGCGTTCTAAATAGAAACAAAATAAAACAAATAATTCAATGAAGGAAGTAAAAGGTAAGCTTTTTTAAGATTATTTTCATTTTCTACATTTAATTTTAGAACATAAAGATATACTAATTTAAATTTTTCAATTTTATTGTACCTTTTCTTTAAAATATATGATATTAGTGTAACAGGATTCCTTTCTTTTTGGAATGAGATAGTGTTCGAACTTTTAAAAGTATCCCCCCACCCCCGAAAGAGCATGCTTAAAAACATGGGATTTGACCATTCTTTAAATAATTTGACAAAGTTTAATATTTGCAAAAAAAAAAAAAAATATTTTAATTGGTGCGCAGATTCAATTTTATTTTTTACGCTTCTGCACATGACATAACAAGAGATGAAATGCCGTTCACTGATGCCATCAGCGCAGAGCGCAATATTTAATTCGCTTCTTTACTCACATGTATACTGGCATGGTTGATAGCAAGCGTAGAGCGCAATATTTAATTCGCTTCTGAATTATCATAACCTGGAAATGTGGTAGACAGCAAGCGTAAACACTTAGCACGATAGTGGAATGCGTGGCAAAGTTCATCACTTGTGACGTCATAAAGACCACGCCTTGTTTGAAAAATCAGACATTTAAAAAAATTAGTTAAAAATTAAACGTTTTGAAAAAATAAAAGATTTTCCTCGCTCATGTTTTTTTTTTTTTTTTTTGTTTATTCTATCAACTTCAGTGACTAAAAGTAATACTTTTGACTGATGAAAACAAGCCCATTTTTCATGCGACTCAGTGAAGAAAAAAATTTCTCTTTTTCCGCAGGAAATACTGATGTAACTGTGCATAAAAGTGACATAATTATGGCGTATTCTTCCCGAAACCAGTGTCTGCTCAGGGAAGTAGCCCTTTTATACTCCCAGCTATCATTTAACGCCTCTTTTGTTAACTTTTATCTGCATTAATTTTCTCTTGAATGTTTAAAAATTAATTTATCTTTTGATCTTTAAATAATAACTGTGTGTACTAATGATGAATTCTTATTGCTGTTTTTAATCAGAGATATTTTATCAATTCATGTTACATTGATTTTTAAACTTTATGTTTTTTACTCTACACACACAAGAAAATAAGTTTGTTACAGTATTAGATAATCACTAAAATTACAATTGGACTGCCACTAAAATTATATAACAGAAGTTGTTTGCGTAATGCGGTCCAACGTGCACCGTGAGGCGAACCAACGTACTCCGCGCATGGGTACATTGGTCCACTTTATAAGGTTTTGTCAAAAATACAACACAACTAAAGTAAATCAATTCGACATTTTCAAAAAAAAATCTGAGATGATGCAAAATGTTTTGTGAAACTTATTGTTGAAAATCGAACAGCCCATTAATTTTTTTAAAGAAAATGAAGAGAAGAAAAGCGGACAAACGTGCTTCATCTCCCCATATAGCCTCTAAATTGAAAAAAGATGTAAAGTAAGGAAAGATGATGCACAGTGTTGTACGTTTTTCAGGTTTTCAGCTATGGCGTTAAGATTAGCGAGGACAGGTTGTTTTCCCCTCTTTAATAATGCGCTAGCAGACAAACAACTTTTACAGAACTTTTTTTTCCCTTAAGGGGGTCCGGGACACAAAAATCCTCAAATTTTGCAATTTTTTTTTTTTTATAATTTGAAAAATTGCTCCGTTTTTTTCTGCTTAAGAGGACGTTTGAATCTTGTTTCTACCTTAAATAGAACGAAAGTTATAGTTATTTTTGTTGCATGCACCTAACGAATGTGTACATAACTTTAAAACTTTAAACGCGTTTCTCTCCATGATGCAATTTTTCCCGATTTCTTGCATTCAAACTCTTATAAGTCAGGAACCGATAGAGATAAAGTAATGAAACTTGGAGCATATCTTTTTCAAGCAATTTACTTTAATTTTTATTCGACGAATTTGAAAAAAACGTTTACTGCAAAAATTATGATTTTTTTTAAAAAAAGTATCTTCGAATTTTTCGAAATTTTTCTTCAAATATTTTTTATTTTTTATTGAATCAATATTTTTAAAATCGCCGAATAAAAATTAAAACTTAGATATTTGTGCATACTTTTTTGAAAAAAAAATTGAAAATTGACCAACAATATTTTGAGTTATAGCAATTTAAAGCAACCCCATTTTTTTGAAAAAAACTAATTAAATTTAAATAAAAAAATATTTTTTTTTCATATTTATGTTATGATTTTGCTTATTAAATAAATGATGAATCAGTTCAAAAAATTTCAAAACTCTTAAGTACATAATAAAAAAAATTTCAAAATGTGTCCCGGACCCCCTTAACATAAAGACGGAACTATGAAATACTTAACCGAACACTTTTTAACCCCCAACACACAAAGGAAGGGGGTTATAAGTTTGACGTGTCTGTGTGTCTGTCTGTGGCATTATAGCGCCTAAACGGATGGATCGATTAAAAATAAATAAATAAATTGTTTGAAAGGAGAGTTGATCGAGAGTGTTCTTAACTAGGTTACATCTTTGGATGACATTAATTAACAAAGATATTAATTAAAAACCTCTAAAAGGTTTTTCTGATTTTTGCAGTGAAAACAAAGTTAAGAATTTTAAAATTTAATACCAAAATAAAGAGATTTTTTTCCCCGCGACTGATAGAATGTGTTTGGAATTTCCATCTTTCAAAGAATTCGATTTGTAACGGTTTTTTAATGCAGATTTTAATTACGGCTAAGCCTTTATTCACGCGATTGATAACCGAATTCATTCGCAACTCCAGAGCTCGAATACGCTACCTTGCGGAGATTAACAATACTAAAGAAAAAGGTACCATTCCATTCCACGTGTTTTCTTTGGGGTAAATTACAGGCTTCAGACAGTTTGTGACGTAATGTAATTTCAGAAGAATAGAAAAGAAAGCTTCCCACAAACACGATGAAAAATTACTGTCATTCACTAGGCATCAAAGCAAGTTATAAATTGCGGTGTGTGTTTGTTTTACCTTTTTCGTCCGCCGTTAGACAGCGGCTGCAGCGCCCCCTATAGTTTGTTGGAGTTGCGAATTGTTGGCTGACAAGGAAATTAAAAGCAATGATTTAAAATTTTTACCTGTTTCCAGGTTCTATTTAATAGCAAATAAAATACTTAATATTGATTTTTAATAATACAAGGCTTTTAAAAGGATTTTCAATTTTCCCTCTTGATTCTACAACTGCGACTCAGTCGGGGTTTTTTTAAATTTTTAATTTTATCGTTGCGTATTCACTAGTTTATTCGCAACTCCAGCGCTCGAATACGCTACCTTGCGGTGATTTACAAAACTGCCGAAGAAACTAAAACATTGCCACGTTGCGTTCCACGTGTGTCTGTTGACGTAAACACAGGCAGTTTGTTCTGAGTATTTATTAACGCAATCGATGTGTCTTAGCTTGCTTTCAGCTACAGAAATTAATTCATCCCTTAGTAGTATTCTCGAGCTTCTCAAAATAATGTTAGTTTTCCTTATTTCCTTCTAAAATATGAATTGATTGAGAAATGGTGAAAGCGAAAACTCTGGTTTAATAAACTTGGATAACGTTATACAAAGTAAAATTTTTTATTATTTTGTATGAATTTGTAAGAATATGAGTTTTTTTTAATCTTAAATTAATTTAACTAACCATATTTTACAGCAGCATTTAGTTGAATGGACAGTATGCAAAATATTTTCTTGAATATATTATCGTAGAACAAAATGAAAAATGTTTAACCGAGAAAGAATTTACTTTATTCCTTTTATTCTCAGCTGAAAGGTTTCGTCAAATTTGTTTAGGGTTATAGTTTTAGTATTGTGCGAGCAAAGTAGCCTTGGCGAGATTTCGCGTTTTTAGTTAAAACATTTTTAATTTTTATCATGAGTGGAATAAAATGGTAGTAAGATTACAGAATTCGATAAGTAAAAAGAAATAATGTTCAGTCAACTGAAAAGAAAACTACCACCATATATCCGTAAGAATTCTGTAGATGATTTGCATAACATGACATAATTAAATCGTAACTCAGAAATTAGAAATATCGAAACAGAAAAATTTTAAATTAACCTATTCGGGAATTCGAGAGAAATAACTCAGCTACAAATGCAAAACAATAAGCGCTAGCCAAGCAAAGCAAAGAAGTATCATCTTCTTTTGGTAATAATTTGTAATCTCATATTAAATTTTCTAGCATTAATTGTTATTCTTGTCAGGCCACAATTATTATTTAGTTTTATCAAGAATTGATAAGTATCGAATTCAACATCGTAAAAATGGCTGCTTAGAACTACGAACTACGTAGTTTGCATTAATGTTTGACATTTAGTAATGCTTCTTGAATTCTCATTTCTTTCTACGTGGGTCAGAATATCAACAAGACTTTGAAAATTAATTTAAAAAGAATAAAGCGAAAACATCATGCATACGAACAAAATTTACTAGGCTTATTAGCATTTTCTTCGTTACCACGTGCGTTTGTTTTAGTTTTTTCGTCCGCCATTAGACAGTGACTGCAGTGCCCCCTATAGTTCGTTGGAGTTGCGAATTGGGTAGACAGCGTGAAGAGTATCTTATAGAAAAAAATTTCAAGTTTGTAGAGCAAAAATTTAATGATTTATGACATGTTCAATAATTTGGACTTATATTTTTCAAATATATATTTCAGATAAAAACAAGAAGTTCCGTCCGAAACGAAACCAGTCTACTTTCCTGTGTACAAATTTACTTTCTAGTATCTGATCAAAATTCGCTGAAATCGCAAATTATTTATACCATTAATTTTTTAAATATTTTCAGCCGAATTCTAGAAATAAAATATGCCTCGCTCTTCTAAAGAATTAGATGCGTAAAAAATAAATAAACGATCGAATAACGTAGAAGCACCTTTTAAACAAAGCAGCTAATACATCTTATTCCATTAAAAAAAATATGTAGCCGCTTTTAAAAAGAAAAGAAAAAGAATGAAAATTAATTCGTAACTCCAACGAACTATAGCGGGCACTACAGCCACTTTTTAATGGCGGACGAAAAAGGTAAAACAAACGCACGTGGTAACGAAGAAAATGCAAATAAGCCTAATAAATTTTGTTCGTATGCATGATTTTTTTCGCTTTATTCTTTTTGAATTAATTTTCAAAGTCTTGTTGATATTCTGGCCCACGTAGAAAGAAATGAGAGTTCAAGAAGCATTACTAAACGTCAAAAATTAATGCAAATTACGTAGTTCGTTGTTCTAAGCAGCCATTTACACGATGTTGAATTCGATATTTATCAATTCTTGATAAAACTAAATAATAATTGTGGCCTGACAAGAATAACAATTAATTCTAGAAAATTTAATATGATAGTACGAATTATTATCAAAAGAAGATGATACTTCTTTGCCTTGCTAGGCTAGCGCTTATTGTTTTGCATTTGTAGCTGAGTTACTTTTCTCAAATTCGCAACTCCAACGAACTATAGGGGGCACTGAAGTCACTGTCTAATGGCGGACTTAAAAACTAAAACACACGCACATGGTAACGAAGAAAATGCTAAAAGTGTTGTGATTTTTGTTCGTACGTATAATTTTTTCGCTTTATTCTTTTTAAATTAATTTTCAAAGTCTTGCGGATATTCCGGCCCACGTAGAAAGAAATGAGAATTTAAGAAGCATTACTAAACGTCAAACATTAATGCAAGCTACGTAGTTCATAGTTCTAAGCAGCTATTTCCACGATGTTGAACTCGATATTTATCAATTCTTGATAAAACTAAATAATAATTGTGGCCTGACAAGAATAACAATTAATGCTAGATAATTCAATATGATATTACAAATTATTATCGAAAGAAGATGACACTTTTTTGCCTTGCTTGGCTAGCGCTTATTGTTTTGCATTTGTAGCTGAGTTGTTTCTCTCGAATTCCCAAATCGGTTAATTTAAAAACTTTCTGTTTCGATTTTTCTAATTTCTGAGTTACGATTTTATTGTGTCATGTTATGCAAATCATCAACAAAATTCTCACGGATATATGGTGGTAGTTTTCTTTTCAGTTGATTGACCATTATTTCTTTCCACTTATCGAATTCTGTAATCTTACTACCATTTTATTCTACTCATGATAAAAATTAAAAATGGTTTAACTAAAAACGCGAAATCTCGCCAAGGCTACTTTGCTCGCACAATACTAAAACTATAACACTAAACAAATTTGGCGATACCTTTCAGCTGAGAATAAAAGGAATAAAGTAAATTCTTTCTCGGTTAAACATTTTTCATTTTGTTCTACGATAATATATTCAAGAAAATATTTTGCATACTGTCCATTCCAACTAAATGCTCCTGTAAAATATGGTAAGTTTAATTGATTTAAGATTTAAAAAAAAAACCCATATTCTTAAAAATTCATACAAAACAAGAAATTTTTTTACCTTGTATAACGTTATCCAAGTTTGTTAATCCAGAATTTTCGCTTTCACCAATTATTAAGGAAATAATGAAAACTAACATTATTTTGAGAAGCTCGAGAATACTACTAAGGGACGAATTAATTTCTGTAGCAAACTAAGACTCATTGATTGCGTTAATAAATACTCGGAACAAACTGCCTGTGTTTATGTCAGCAGACATACGTGGAACGCAACGTGGCAATGTTTTAGTTTCATCGGCAGTTTTATAAATCACCGCAAGGTAGCGTATTCGAGCGCTGGAGTTCCGAATCCAGCGATAAAGATTTTCAAGAAAATTTATTTGCGTACTGTCCATTTCAGTTGGATGCTGTAGTAACAAAGGTTATTTAAATGGGATTAAAGGTTATTAATGTGGAATTAGGTTAAGGAAAAGAGTAATTTTTCAGCATGGCCCTAGTGTCCAGTCAATTTTGTTAAGTCCGCTTTTTTTCATCGAATTGAAAAACTGATACTTATTCAAATTCACTCAGAACAAGATAAATAAAATGTGTACTCACAGTTTATATCAGATATTTTTGATGTTACGCTGTTGCGGATGACGATTCCAAATGATGAATTACGCAAATAAAAAAAAATGCACATAACAAACTGTTTGTTTTGCCCAACATGAACACGTGGAACGCAATGTTTTAGTTTTTCCAGCAGTTTTGTAAATATCCGCAAGGTAGCGTATTCGAGCTCTGGAGTTGCGAATTGCCGAATCGGTTAATTTTAAATTTTTCTGTTTCGTATTTTTCTAATTTCTGCGTTATGATTTAATTATGTCATGCCATCCAAATCATCAACAACATTTTCACGGATAAATGTTGGTAGTTTTCCTTTCAATTGATCTAACATTATTTCTTTATACTTATCGAATTCTGTAATCTTTCTACCATTTTATTCCACTCATGATAAAAAATAAATATGGTTTAACTGACATGCGAAATCTCTCGCCAAATGTTCTTTGCTCGCACAATACTAAAACTATAACCCTAAACTATAATCCCACTATTTTGGCGAGGAAAATTCTCAGCATTAACATTTTTCATTTCGTTCTACGATAATATATTCAAGAAAATATTTTGCATAGTACCCATTCCAACTAAATGCTGCAGTAAATTAGGTTGGTTTAATTAATTATTTTTAAACTAGGCGGAGATGAAAGCCCTAATTCTTCTGCTAATGTTATCAAATCCTTCTTTCGAACTTAAGATTAAAAAAAACCCATATTCTTACAAATTCACACAAAACAATTAAAAAAAACTTACCTGGTGTACCGTTATCCTCTTTCAAAAAAAAGAAAAATGCATCGAACAGAGCAAATGCGAAGTTTGTTAATCCAGAGTTTTCTTGTTTTACGCTTTCGCCATTTACGACAATCATCACACTTTTTAGAGGGCAATAATGAAAACTAACATTATTTTGAGAAGATCGAGAATACCATTAAGGGACGAAACAATTTCTGTTGCTGAAAGCATTCTAAGACACATCGAATGGTTTAATAAATGCTCCTAACAAACTGCCTGTGTTTCAGACACACATGGAACGCAATGTTTTACCTTTTTCTTTAATTTTGTAAATCACCCCAAGGTAACGTATTCGATCGCTGGAGTTGCGAATTGTCCCACAGTTTTCTTTTTGACACCATTTGAAAAAGCGGTATTTTTTAATTCAGATCCATCTCGACCTATGATCGAAAAATAAGCTTCTATCTCAAAAGGAAAAAAAGTTACAAGCCTTTTTAAATCAAGTTAAAAATATCTCATATCCATTCAAATTGTTAACCACTTTCTTTCGCCCCTATAACTGTGTCTCTCAACCTTAAAAAAATTCATCAATTAAAAAGTGTTTGTAGTTATGGGACACCCTATTTTCATAGGCACCACTTCTTATGAACTGGCCAAATTTCTCACTTCTAGGTTTGCCCCATCCCTGGACTCCAACACACATTCTGTCAAAAATTCTGTTGATTTTGTTAATATTCTTCGTAGGTTCAAACCCAATAATTTACTTATTTTGATGTTAGGTCTCTTTTTACCAATGTACCGGTTATTGGAGCCTTACGGTGTCTTGAAACAAGACTCCGGGAATTCCATCACATCCAACACGAAATTTCCGAACTTGTAAATTTGACTGAAATCTGTCTTAAACATTCAACCTTTATTTTTGAGAGTACTTTTTACCAACAAACTGACGACCTTGCTATGGGCAACCCTTTGAGTCCCATCCTCAGTGAAATCTACATGGACTTTTTTCAACGAAAATTGTTTCAGTTATTTGACTTTTCACTCTGGCTTAGATATGTTGATGACACTTTCACTCTCTTAGATTGCACTGTTGATTTTGTTCCGTCTATCATTAATCTAATTAACTCCGTCGATTCTAATATTCAGTTTACTACTGAGATTGAAAACAATCTTTGCCCATTTTAGACTTTTTAATCTCGAAGAAAAATAATAAGTTTTCTGCTACTGTTTGCCGAAAACCATTTGCTGTCTGTCTTCCCCCACATTCTCGTTCATGCCACCCGAAGAAGCAAAAAATGTCTGCTTTTTATACTTTTGTCAACCGAACCATCTCCATATGTTCTGATCAGACCCTTCTTAATAATGAACTCAATTTTTTGAAAGGCGTGGCACTGGAAAGGGGTTATCCTCTTCAGGTCATCGACAGGGCTTTTGCAAACTTTCAAACCGGCATAAACCTCCAACATACGTAGTTTTTCTTCTACAAATTTTGTGGTTTTACCGTTTTATCCACACATTTCTTTTCCTATTTCTAGAATTCTCAGTAAATTTGACTTTCGCGTAATTTACAGACCCATAAATAAACTTTCTTTTTCCAAACTGAAGGACCCAATCCAACCACTTGATCAGTGGGGCATATATCACATTCCTTGTAATATTGGTTACGTGGGACAGACAGACGTTCACTTAAATTTCGTTTGAAAGAACATGAAAACCACGTTAAAAAACAGGAACTGAACAAATCTTCAATTGCTAAACATTGTTGGGACACAGGGCACAATTTTTTTTGTCTTTTCGGAGGCCAAGATCATTTGCAGACCTACAACAGTAGGTGAATTAGATTTTCTGGAATCCTTTTACATTCATAAAACCTTAAATAATCTTTGCAATGAGTCTTTTGCTGTTCCGCATTTTTCTCCAATCTTATTCAATCTTACATGTTAGAATACGTCATATTTTGCCTCAGCACTCGCTGATAGCTGATTGGTCAATGTTTTTCTGGTTACGCATTTAAACTCTCCCTTGACCTTGATTCATCCATTTGTTCATTTCGCACTGAGGAAGGAGGTTATCGCCTCCGAAACATGTCTGCGTTTTTAAAAACTTTTAATCCTTTTTGTGCTTTTAAACGTTGTTCCATTTTTATCTAATTTACCTTGCACAAAGCTATCGCTTTTCATCCTATTTTCTAGTTTTCTTAATAAATTCAACACATGGTTGTTTTTAAAATTAATCACCCTAACTTGCGTTTCACGTACTGGTTATCATTATATGCATATCTTTACTAATATTATAAAGAGAGAGGGCGGATTTTTGTGTGTTTATATGTTCGAGGTAATCTCCGGAACCACTGCACCTATTTGAAAAATTCCTTCACTATATAAAAGGTGCTTTTTTACTGAGTAACATAGGCTATAATTCGAAAAAAATCCGATAGACAGTTCTTTTTTTTTATTTCAATTTAGGCCCAATTTTCACGTAAATTGCCTATTATGGGCTGTTAAAGGGGTGAAAAATTACTTGCACATATTAATATTTTATATCATTGAAAAGGGTAGAATTTTCCGCATTCTAAGCAATTTGTTTCAATGCTCTAACTTCATCACAACGCGAGCAATTTGCGTTTTTATCTCGAACTTTTTTAGGCTTAGCTGAAATTTTGGCAATACTTTCTTCATTAAATCTATCAATAAAAAGTGAAGGAATTGTCTCACAGATTTCTTTTTGACACCGTTGGAAAAATCGACATTTTTTACTCCAGAAATATCTCGACCTATGGTCGAAAACATAACCTTCTATCTCCAAAGGAAAAAAAGTTACAAGCCGTTAAAAATAAAGCTCGAATAAATCTAATCTCTATTAAAATTACTGATGTTTTGTTTCGCATTGCCATGGTTACGTCTTTTAGCTTCGCTTCATTTTAATTTCTTAAAGGTTCACAAACTTGACGCCACGGAATTATAAGCATTAGGGAAATGTTTTCGCCAATTTATATTTTACGATCTACGTTATGATAATTCCCAAAGACAATGTAGAAATTGCGGGAAGAGTTTGAAAACTAGGAGTCTTAGCAATTTTCCCAATCGTTGCCAAATTTGTGGACGCCAAAGACCAAGGGCTAATGTACTTCGGCCATGGCCTTGCTGATAGTGACAGAAGCAAACGATTATAGCTTATAATTGACGATAGCGCCAAACCCCCCAGTTATCGAAATATCTTCGAAATTACTGATGAAAAGAAACCATTGCATCGTAAAAGCAGGGGGGGGTGGAAGTTGTATTTGTATTCGCTTTTACATTTAATTCTAAAGAAGAACATTACTATGATTTAGTTTTCAAAACTTAATGATATCCAAAAAAAATATCAATGTGAAAAGTAGCCAATTTCGATCGAAATGAGGTTCTGGGTAACGGTGTCAACTACAAGATTCTGATCTCAACGGATAACAAGTTCCATAGCAGTTCCTCATGGAAATTGGACTGCCCCGTGTTCTTCAATTCATTATGAAAACAATTTTTTACTTTCTTTGATCCCGGGTTTAAACTTGTCAAGTTACTGTATAATTGGAGCAGTCAAATGTTTTGGAAATTGTTTATTGACGATCAAAACTTGCCGCAAGTTTAAAATCCGGAATCAAAGAAAATAAAAAAATTGTTTTCTGAATGAATTGAAAAACATGGGACAGTCCAACTTCTATGAGGAATAGCTATGAAACTTGGTACCCGTTCAGATCTGAATTATTTAATCGGTGACACCGCCTACCCAGGGCCTCATTTTGATCGAACTTGGCTCCTTTTCACATTTATGTTTTGTTGGGATTTTATATTACAGCGATCCACAGCGTTCGGAAATGTCCACAGCCCTGCTATTTTAATTACAATCGAGAAAATAATGCCTTTTAGTTCAAAACAATTCCATGTGTAACAGAGATCTTTTTTTTGAGCAATCACGATTGCTTATTGTTCTCACTTGACAGTCCTTGATGTTCCGGTTCCTTTTTCAGCTTGGACCAGGCCTGCAGCCCCACCGTCCACCGGCGGCGGCGCGGCTGGTCCTGAGCACTGTCCCCCGGAATCCACTTTTGCTGGGCGGTGGCGTCCATGTCCTACACACGCATGAGCATGCACAGTCACCTACGCGCGCACGCCTTTACACACATGCACACGCCTGCGTGCACACACGTAAGCCTACACACACACGCACACAACTATATACACGTAAGCACCCAGGAGGAGGGACATGCTTGGGCGGGGGAGCCATTTCTAGAAACAATAACTCTAACCAGTAGAGTCTTGTCGCAACTCGTGATTGCGAAAAACATAATTTGAATTCAAAGTTTCGGAATTCAAATTAGAGTATTTTTTTTTTTTTTTTTAAGGTTTAAGCGATTACAGTGAAATTATTTTAATTTCAGCTGACTTTTTTTTTCTCTGCAGTTCATTGTTAAAATATAAAAAAACAAGACGGATAAAAAAAAAATATATTCCTTTTTTCTCAATGTTTGTGCTATTTTCTGCTCCGTGATAAAATGACACTTTTCTGAACCACGTTTTTGGACTTCTTAGAACAAAACGATATTTTTGTGAAATTGTGTAACAATTCAATCTTTTAACTGACAAATACTTTCGTGATGGAGAAGTAATAATAAGAAACTGTTAATTTAAATAATTTTTCGTGCATTAGGTTGACAAATTCAAGTTTATGCGTTTTGACGGAATGAATGCGGTGGAGTGGCTTTTGAAGTCCATTCATTACTATAAAAATGACCATATTTTTAATTAAGTTGAAAATTGTTGCCTTTAACTTATATGACACTACTGTTGTTGTTTACGTGTCCATAGTTCATAATCATAGAAGGATTGAGGGCCATTGCCTCGAGATTTTGGACTTTTTTTTTATTTATTCACACATAAGACATTATGAGAAAGTAAAGAAAGGCGTAAGAAAGGAAATAACCACTCAGAGCATCCGAGGTTATCGAACCCACGTTTACCGGCATTTGAAGCGAAGTTTCTACCACAAAGCCACGAAGGCCCCCAGCGCATAATGAATGAGGCATAATGAGTAATATAGTTTACATTTTTCTTTGCCAAAGAAAAAACATCCGCTTTACTTGCAAAAGGGCTGGGTTCCGGTAGCGTGGTCGCTTGGCGCGTTAGGCGCTGAGCAGTTCAGTCTAGGATGATTGCTTTAAAGCAACTGTAAATGTAATTCATTGTTTTGGCGATTTGTTTTGGAAGAAAAGAAACTTTTGATTTGTTTTTATCCGAGTGAAATGTACGACATTTTCTTCTTTTTTTCTGACGATGATTTTTAAATGTTCCACTGGATGGTTTTTTTTTTTCGTTAGACGGATGGATTATAAGAGCGTGGTTTCTGGGCGAGTTTGACGATAAACAATAGAGTTGCGGAACTATTTTTACATTTGAAAGATATTATTTGATGTCTTTTTTGTTTATTTGGCGAAATATTTTAAATTGCAGTAAAAACCACTGCACTCGCTAAATAGAGCTTTAAAGCAACTGTAAATTCAATTTAATGATTGGACGAAAAGTTTTAAATTCCAAAGAAACTTTAAAAGTTTTTTTTGTTTTTGAAAAGGTGTGTACGCATTTTATACAAAGAAAAATGATCATTTTACATCAGAGGGGGAGGGGACGTCATTTTTTTTTTTTCTATTCAACTGACTTCCATTAAATTTTTAGCACGGGCTTCGCTGTGCGGGTACTGCTAGTGTGATATAAATCCTTCCATTCGTATTTTTACTGTGAATTGTATTTTATGCTTGTGTCTTTATTTCTGAGACAGGGTGTAGTTTTCACACATGAAAAAATATTTACTTATTAGTACTTAAAACAATCTTCTAAATGTGTTCTGAGTTTTACTAAAACATGTTTTTAACTAAAAATTAACAGAAATCTATACTGATATTATAATGAGAAAGATTTTTGTGTGTTGATATGTTCGAGGTAATCTCCGGAACCACTGCACCTATTTGAAAAATTCCTTCACTATATGAAAGGTGCTTTCTTACTGAGTGACATAGGCTATCATTCGAAAAAATCCGATAAATAGTTCTTTTTTTTATTCCAATTTTTTAGACCCAAATTTAACTTAAATTCCCGAATATGGGAATGAAAAATTACTTGCACATTAATATTATATGTCTTTGAAAAGGGTAGAATTTTCCGCGTTCTAAACACTTTGTTTCAATGCTCTAACTTAATTACGACGGGAGTAATTTGCGTTTTTAACTCGAACTTTTTTAGACTTAGCTGAAATTTAGGCACTACTTTCTTAATTAAATCTATCAATGAAAAGTGAAGGAATTGTCCCACAGTTTTCTTTTTGACACCATTGGTTAAAGCGACATTTTTTACTTCAGATCTCTCTCGACCTTTGGTCGAAAAACTTAACTTCTATCTTCAAAGAAAAAAAAGTTACAAGCGTTTTTAAATCAAATTCGAAAAATGTCATTTTGATTGAGGTTGTCAACCATTTTATTTTCGCGTTTCCACAGTAACGCTTTTTGAATCCATTGTTTTTTTCCTTATTTTGCATTTAATTTCTTAAACTTATTTTATTTCGTGTTTGTATGGTTACGCTTTTAAAATCCATCTTTCGCATTTTAATTTCTTAAAAGTATTTTAATGTCTGTCGTCATTGTTTGGAAGGGTAATTTTGCATGGTGTTTTTTTTTTCTTTTAACCAAGCCTGATTGTTGAATATCTGTCACTAGACACAATTTTTATTCTCAAGGTAGACCAGGCAAAGCCGGGCAACGTGGCTCTTAATATATAAAGATCTGAAAGCTACTGCTAATGTGATTTTATACTTTGTTGTTTGTTTGGCGAAACATTTATTATGACCAAAGAAAAAACATCCGCTTCACTCGCAAAAGGGCTGGGTTCCGGTAGCGTGGTCGCTTGGCGCGTTAAGCGCTGAGCAGCTCAGTCTAGGGCTATTGTTTTAAAGCAACCGTAAATGTAATTCATCGTTTTTGCGATTTGTTTTGAAAGAAAAGAAACTTTTGATTTGTTTTCATCCGAGTGAAATATACGACATTTTCTTCTTTTTTTCTGACGATGATTTTTGAATGTTTCACTGGATGTTTTTTTTTTTTTTCGTTAGACGGATGGATTATGATAACGTGGTTCCTGGACGAGTTTAGCGATACACAATAGAGTTTCGGAACTATTTTTGCATTTGAAAGATATTATTTGATGTCTTTTTTTGTTTATTTGGCGAAAGATTTTAAATTGCAATAAAAACCGCTTCACTCGCTAAATCGTTTTAAAGCAACTGTAAATCTAATTTAATGATTTGACGAAAAGTTTTAAATTCCAAAGAAACTTTATTATTATTGTTTTTTTTTTTTTTCGAAAAGGTGTGTACGCATTTTATACAAAGAAAAATGATCATTTCACATCAGAGAGGGAGGGGGCGTCATTTTATTATTATTATTATTATTATTCAACGGACTTCCATTAAATTTTTAATGTCGCTGTGCGGGTACTGCTAGTAAACGTATAATTTATATATTTTTTCCACTTTGTATTTCCTAATTTCAGAATTTTTCTTAAAGTTGTTTTCCACTGAGTTTAAAAAAAAAAAAAAAATGAATGAAAAATTGCTCTCAATCGCTTAATAATATTTTAAACATTTGCAAGAACTTTTAATTTATTTTCCTAGTTTCAGAAAAGTTTTATTCATTATACAGCAAATATATAATTTAAACTAAACTTTCAGTCAAAATTTGTACCAAATTAGCTTTATATTATGTTGCTGCATATTATAAACAAAGCTAGTATCTATTTCACTAAGTATGATACTCTTTTTTTACGCCAAAGTTTATTAATTGTTTTAATTTTAGTCAGTATATGGTCAGTATTTAGTCATTATTTTGTAAGTTTTGGTCAGTAAAGCCAGGATTTTTGACCCTCCAGACAGTTTTACCCCCTGCATTGTCTATCGTTGGCCCTGGAGAGTTATCCCGGATCTTGTTTTTGGGTGGGGGGCGGGGTGAGTAATCTGGTTTTTGCCATCAGATTTGACAATCGGATGTCTTCTGAAACAGAGATTCTCAACCTCTGACCGCATCTGGAAGATTTTTACGTGGCAGCGTTAAAAACATTTCCTCATTAAACAATATTTATGGTAATGATTTCATATGATGTTTTTACGTTGATTTTGCGATTAATTTTCTGTTTTTTTTTTTTTTTTCGAAGGTTTATTTATCTACGTATTAGTAATGGGGTCGTTTCCAAAATTTTAAAAGTATTTTTTTCTGAAAGAGCACGCTTAAAAACATATAATCTGACCATTTTTTAAATAATTTGTTTAGGTTTAATATTTTAAAAAAATTACTTAAATCGGTGCGCTTTCATTGTTTACATTTCATGCCGATGACATCACAAATGATAAAATGCCATTCTGTGTTGCCATTCACAGAGCAAAATATTTAATTCGCATCTTTACTCACGTGTACTGGCAACGATATGGTTGATAGCAAGCGTAGAGAGCAATTTTAATTCGCTTCTTGATTATCATAAGGTGGAAACGCGGTACAAAGATGCGCCAAAGAGCATCATTTGTGACGTCATCAAGACCACGCCTTGTTTGAAAAATCGGACATTTTAAAAAATTAATTTAAAAATAACTGTTGGAAAAATGAAAAAAATTCCTGGGTCCATGTTTTATTTATTTATTTATTTATTTATTTTTGCTTATTCTATCAATTTCAGTGACTAAAAGTATTACTTTTGACTGAAGGAAACAACCCCATTACAATAATTAGGGGAGAATCGGGAAGAATTGGACTGTGGGAGAAGTGGGAGTAGCTGCATCTCTAAGCCGAAATAAAGCATGAAAAATTATTTCTATCTTATTCAGTAGATATTGCAGATGCAGAGTAGAGTCAATCGAGAGTCTAAAGCTACTGAACTTGCTAGAAATGCATTTTTCTCATTTCATTTCGGCTTATAAATGCTGCTGTCCTTTCCTCCTGACTCCACACCCACTCTACCGCACTTGTCCCTACATTAAAGAATTATTGCTAGCCGGGATCTATAGAATAAAAAAATATATAGCTTAGGGACTCCGCTTTGTTGGGGGCCTCCACCCTCCAACTCCCGAAAAACTACGTGATTCGTTCCTAAAAAAATGAAAAAGTTTGAAGGAAAAAAAAAACCTCTCATTTTCAAACTGCATTTCCAAAAATGTTCAAGGCTTGAAAACCTTCATCATTTTTGGAAACGTAGTCACAAACTTTGAATTTTAAAATTTCTAACGAATGGTGAGGAGAAGGGAAGAAGACCAAATTCAGCTCCTTGCTACATCCGGCATCAAAAATGAGGTCCGTGCGCAAGCGCAGTTGAAATGGCAATGATTTAAAATTTTTAACTGTTGCCATCTTATGTTTGTTAACAAATAAAATATTTGTAATTAATTCAAGCAAGGCTTTTAAAATAACTTTCAATTTTCGCTCTTTGCTTTGCTTTTGCAATAATTCAGACATTGGGATGGTCGCAGGGGCGGCAAATAGGGGGGTCAAGAGGGGGCGGTCGCACCCCCAAATTTTGTGAGCAGAATGATAGAAAATGAGTGAATTCAATTTATGTAAGTCGGAAATCAATGTTCATTAAAGGAAATCTCGCTGGTTCTAAACAACTATTTGATGAAACTCGACACATTCTCAGACTAGAAAAAGTGTTTTTCGTTATTTGGATGATGACTTAGAAATTCATGAAGTATTTTCGGCTTTTTCCAAACATAGAAAACTGATAGAGAACCATGGTTAATTTTAACTAAAGAAGACATTGCCTCATATAGGCTAAATATGTCACACTTGTGTGCCCAGTGTAACGATGGTATGTCCAATATGAGAGGCTCGTGAAAAGTGGTGCGGCTGCATGGTTTTCACAAGAAAATTCCTTGATATTTTACATTCACTTTTACGCTCATTTTCTAAGTGTATATTTATTTAATGAGTGTTCATCGCTTTCTTCTGCTAGAAACACGTTTCAGCTGCTCAATACATATAATGCTTTCATAGAAACATCTTAAAAATGCATGTGATTATTGAACAAAAAAAAGACAATAGATATTTTATAGATGTATATTTCAATTAATCGTGAAATTAAAAAAAAAATTCTTCCTCCCAGCCAATTTTAAAGAGACGCCAAAAAAAAAAAAAAAAAAAAAAAAAAAAAAAAAAAAAAAAAAAAAAAAAAAAAAAAAAAAAAAACCCACATGATGATGTGAAGTCAAACATTGATTTTTGAATATTTTGTATGAAGTAATAGATTCAGTTTCGAATGAAATTAACACAAGATTTGATGATAATTATTTTTCTGTGTGGTTGGCTGAGATTATGGTTATTTGGATTGGATTTTGAAAACAAAAAATAAAATGTTTCAACTGTGAATAAAATTTTTAGCTTGAGGCAAGAAAAATTACAAGCAATATACCGACAGAATGGTTTTTACATCCAGAGACTGCAGTTTCGTCTTTGTAATGGACTCATCAGTTTGAAATAGTGAATAACAGAGCTGGAAGCAGATGATATCTCACTGAAGCTGAGAGCGCCGACATGACTAGATTATTCAATGATGAAAAGTTTAAGCCCCTCGCAGTTTTTGAAGTAGTCTGGGTGATTTTGAAGAGCAAGATATAAAAAGTGTTTTCATGCATAACTTTGTGTTACTTCAATTATTTTTTAACTATTACAATCAGCTCAGCTAGAAGAGAAAGATTTTTTTTTATGTCTCAGGAGGTTAGAGAAATATTTTCGAAGCACAAAGCGGAAAAAAAAACCTTTTCCATTCAGCTAAACTGGCAAAACAGCATGACATTGAGCACTGATAGATTAGTAACACGATTCCCTGCTCTTCCGAATTCTCAAAATCATGCATAATAACTTTTCCAAAAGGTATAAAAACTTAAGTAGCGAGATGTTTTGTATGATAACTTTTTAGTCAATGAATCAAAATTTTAATTGTTTCTAAGCACTAATTTTATTTATACTAAACCGATTTTATGACAACTTCTTGTTAACTAATGTGTGTTTGGGTATTATATATTTAAGAAACTCGACCCCCCAAATGAAATGGTGAAATGCCGCCCCTGGATGGTCGTCAAGTTTTGCAAGTGTAATTTTGTTTTTGTTGGGAATATTGCTTCCTCGTCAAGCATGGGGAGGGATCAGAAAAAAAAAGAAAAATATAGAAGAAAGTTTCGTGATGGCCACAACATACTAGTTTAATTGGGGGCCCCGCAAAATGTCTTTGCACATGGCCTCGCAAAACCTAGAGCCGCCACTGATTGCGACAAGGCTGAACTCGATCCGGTAACTTAATTGTTTTACTGGTAAAACTGCATCATTTCAGGGGAATGAAGAAGCGAAAAAGCGGCCAACTATCTACTGGAGTTTAGGGTTAATCCACTGAAGTTAGGGTTAAAATTTCTACTATTAAAATATCACCTAAGAGGCGATAGCTTCGTTCAAATGTAGAAACAATGTTCACCCGTCATACCATGACGGGCGATTTTCTAGTTTTTAAATAATTAATAATTTTAACTTCAAAAATTTAAATTTTTTGAAAATACTAAACCTTGTCAAATCATTTGGAAAATGGTTAAAACCTATGTTTTTAAGCATGCTCTTTCAGCAAAAAATACTTTTCAAATTTTAGAAACAACCCAATTGCAAACAATATGGATGGATGCAGAATATTGTGCAAATATATTATTACACATTGTGTTCAAATACGTTACGAATGAAATGTGTTTTCCGTAATATTTTTAATCATTAATTAATTAATTAATCCTATCAATTAATTAATCTCATCAATTAATTAATTGCTTGAATATTTGAAAAAATACTTCCTTTCATTGCTTCTAGAATTAATTTATACAGTTCATGTCCTACTAGGCGAATAATTCCTGACCGAGTTGGCACTCTTTATTGACGCCCGAAAACTGTTCCAGAAATTTTCGTACTCAAAACTCATCTTTTCGTCAACATGACCCCCCCCCCCCCCCTTCCTAAAGTGCTAGTCTGTGTCCGCCCCTGTTAACAACTACGGTTATGTATTTAAGAAAGTTGGTCGAAAAAAATGCTTCACTTAGCTTGAGTTTAATTACTCCTCTTTTTATTAAACACCGCCGTCGTCATTCAAACTCGAAGAATGAATGGGCGCCAAAATTCTGGATAAATTAACATATCAATGGGAAAATTCTAATTTCTTAAATTGAATCGCAGGAAAATGTGATGGAAGATTGCCGTAATTAGTAACTCTTCTAAGAAGAAAACTTGACTTTTTTTTTCTCTTAAGTTTAGAAGTTTAGTAATCAAAAACTACGAATTCTTTTATTAATGTATTTAAGCTTTTCCTGAAAAATTCTTGAGAAAGTTCAACGTACTGCAGGACGTTGATATTAAGTACGCGTAGAAAGAAAAAAAAAAAGAAACATAAGACGTAAAATGTAGGGGATGTCACAACATGAAAAGAGCAAAACTGCAAATTTTTAGTTGAATTCCGTGTATTTTCTAGTTTTACAACAAGGACGGATACAAGGGAGGGGCGACAACCTGGAGGCGGTTTTCGCTATAGGAGCAGCATCGTGAGGAGCCGGTCGACGGTGATGCAGCAGAGGGTGCTGGTGGGAAAATAAAATTATAGTACATCAAAACAGTCAAATAAAAGCAATAAGCAATCGTGATTGCTCAAAAAAAAAAAAAAAAAAAAGGAACATGGAGCGAAAAAAAAATTTTTTTTTTCATTCCCAACGTTTAATTTTTACTCAATTTTTTAAAATGTCCGATTTTGGAAACAAGACGTGGTCTTTATGACGTCACAAGTGATGAACTTTGGCACGCTACTCAACTGGCACGTTGAATTCTTACGCTTGCTGTGTACCGCGTTTTCAGATTGTGATAATTAAGAAGCGACTTAAATATTGCGCTCTACGCTTGCTATCAACCATATCGTTGCCAACACATGCGAGTAAAGAAGCAAATTAAATATTGCGCTCTGCGCTAATGGCATCAGTGAATGGCATTTCGTCACTTGTGGTGTCATGTGCAAAAGTGCAAAAAAATGAAATTGAATCTCTGTGCCAATTAAAATAATTGTTAAGAAATATTAAACTTTGTCGAATTATTTAAAGAATGATTAAATCCTATGTTTTTAATCGTGCTCTTACCGCAAAATACTTTTAAAATTTTGGAAACAACCCAATTAATCTCAGGATGAGATATAAATCCAAAGTCTTTTTTCAATAAACTTAATTGCAACTATAACTAGTATGTTGTGGCCATCACGAAACTTTCTTCTATATTTTTCCTTTTTCTGATCCCTCCCCATGCTTGACGAGGAAGCAATATTCCTAACAAAAACAAAATTACACATGCAAAAACTTGACGACCATCCCAATGTCTGAATTATTGTAAAAACAAAACAAAGAGCGAAAATTGAAAGTTACTTTAAAAGCCTTACTTGAATTAATTACAAACATTTTATTTATTAACAAACATAAGATGGCAACAGTTAAAAATTTTAAATCATTGAGATAATATTTCCGATCATTTCCATACAATTAAAATCACGAGAAATACGCAGACGACAATCTATTACGATTTATCTTTCTTATTGTCGCATTAATAAAACTATTTTTATTCGCAAAAAAAAAAAAAAAAAAAAAAAAAAAATCAACACCTCTTGGAGCGATTGGAGTCAAAATTGAACCAAAGCCTGTTTACGTATGGATTCACATATATTCCAAATTTCAACCAGAACGTAGCATTACTTCTTGAGATAGGACACTCACAATGGAAAAAAAGAATGGGCGATTGCGCTACCCCCCTTTTTAGCTGTTGACACCAAAATAAAATCAGCTCTTATACCCACTAAGGGCTACTTGTCAAAAAATTTTTGTTTGATTCCGTTCGTTATTTCTTGAGATACAGCAGTCACAATTGACGACAAAAAACGTTCTATAACTCAACCCCCGTTTGAGCTATTGACACCAAAATTAAATCAGCACCTGCTCCTGTCAGGGGCAACATATGGACCAAATTTTGTTTGATTCCACTAGTTACTTCCTGAGGAATAGCAAGCACGCGTAACTCAAAAAACGTCCCATTGCTCCACCCCCCTTGGAGGAATTCGCGCCAAAAACCAATGGACACAAGTTCACGTAAGGGCACATATGTGTACCAAATTTCGTTCAATTTCATGCGGTAGTTTTTGCTGTAGAGCGACCACAAAAAACTGGTCACACACAGACGTGACACACACACACACACACACACACACACACACACACACACACACACACACACACACACACATACACACACAGACAGACAGACATTTTCCAAAAATAGTCGAAATGGACTCAGCACACCTCAAAACGTTCGAATCCGTCAAAATTCGAAATTCGTAAATTTGCACGAATCCAATACTTTCTTCTATATATTAGATATAGAAGAAAGTATGAATAGAATGATACAGACTAATTCATACTAGCTGTTCGTGGATTACATGATAATTGCTCGTTTACATTAAAAAAATCTCCTTACTTTAAAACAAAAAACACTCTAATTATAAAAATAAATAAAAATAATATCTCGTTCGACATTTTTTGCTTGAATTTTGTGATTAATTTTCGTTCTTTTCTATGATTTGTCAACAATGTGTATTACTTCTATATAATTATTACAGTAATTACTTATCTTATTCTTAACTTTTAAATCTTTTTTACTTTCTTCTATATCTAATATATAGAAGAAAGTATTGGATTCGTGCAAATTTTCGAATTTCGAATTTTGACGGATTCGAACGTTTTGAGGTGTGCCGAGTCCATTTCGACCATTTTTGGAAAATGTCTGTCTGTCTGTGTGTGTGTGTGTGTGCGTGTATGTATGTGTGTCACGTCTGTGTGTGACCAGTTTTTTGTGGCCGCTCTACAACAAAAACTACCGCATGAAATCGAACGAAATTTAGTACACATATGTGCCCCTATGTGAACTTGTGCCCATTAGTTTTTGGCGCGAATTCCTCCAAAGGGGGTGGAGCAATGGGACGTTTTTCGAGTTACGCGTGCTTGCTATTCCTCAGGAAGTTACTGGTGGAATCAAACAAAATTTGGTCCATATGTTGGTATTAACAGGAACAGGTGCTGATTCAATTTTGGTGTCAATAACTCAAACGGGGGTTGAGCTATAGAACGTTTTTTGTCGTCAATTGTGACTGCTGTATCTCAAGAAATAATGAACGGAATGAAAGAAAAATTTATCGGCAAGTAGCCCTTAGTCGGTATAAGAACTGATTTTATTTTTGTGTCAACAGCTAAAAGGGGGGTAGCGCAATCACCCGTTCTTTTTTTCCATTTTGAGTGCCCTATCTCAAGAAGTAATGCTACGTTCTGGTTGAAATTTGGAATATATGTGAATCCATACGTAAACAGGCTTTGGTTCAATTTTGACTCCAATCGCTCCAAGAGGTGTTGATTTTTTTTTTTTTTTTTTTTTTTTTTTGCGAATAAAAATAGTTTTATTAATGCAACAATAAGAAAGATAAATCGTAATAGATTGTCGTCTGCGTATTTCTCGTGATTTTAATTGTATGGAAAGGATAGGAAATATTATCTCAATGATTTAAAATTTTTAACTGTTGCCATCTTATGTTTGTTAACAAATAAAATATTTGTAATTCATTCAAGCAAGGCTTTTAAAATAACTTTCAATTTTCGCTCTTTGCTTTGCTTTTGCAATAATTCAGACATTGGGATAGTCGTCAAGTTTTTGCATGTGTCATTTTGTTTTTGTTGGGAATATTGCTTCCTCGTCAAGCATGGGGAGGGATCAGAAAAAAAAAAAGAAAAATATAGAAGAAAGTTTCGTGATGGCCACAACATACTAGTTGTAACTGTTCTTCAGCGCCTAGTAATGTTTTGCTTTTATATTTTTTGTTCATTGATTATTCGAGCATAAAGGGACCGCGATATTTGTTCGTTATAAACGAGTGCTCGTAAAAAACGGGTTCGTGAAAAAAAATCATAAAAATTTGTACATGCTTGATAAGTTATTTTTATATATCTGTACAGTTGCAAAGAAGTTGGTTATTTCTTCTTTGAACTTTCATATTCTTTTTTTCTTGTTTTCGAAGAACGTGTGACCAAAAAACATCGTCATTTGCATCCGTAGCTTCAAAAGTATGCGCATTTTTTCTGCGCTTTAGAAGCCATTGAGTATGTCGATGGCTGTTAAACTTCAAATTCTTCACATTTGTCGCTATTGTGGTCGCTTTCATTATTTTTTTCGTATGCATTAGTTTGAATTTTAACTACAATATTCAATGAAGTATATCTTGGTAATGATAGCATTCCCTTCAACAAATATATATGTTTTAAAGGCTCTTCTACTCCCTGAAAAAAAAAAATCAATTGCTTTGTATATAATTGTTTTGTTTATGTTTTGTCTATAACTTTCGGTTGAATTCAAACCATTTCTCCCTGTATTTTCCCCAAAATCGGATAAACTTTTCTGAAGTGGAAATCAACAGAAATTTTATGAAATACAAAAATATTGCTCGCTTTAAGCGGGTTTTCCGCGTTAAAAGCGAGTTATGTTGCCATGGACTTAACATTGTACCTACTAAATATTTTCGATTCCCTCGCTAAATCCGAGTTCTCGTTAAACCAGGGCTCGTTATAAGCGAGTTTGACTACTTTATTTGCAAGGAAGATTTCTTTTAATAGTAAATATTATAACAGTAAAACATAATGCACTAGACCAGTGGTTCCCAACTTTTTTTAGCCCATCGCCCTTTTTGGAAGTTAAATTACACCTATCGCCCCCCACATTCTTCCCTTAAAAACACAAATTAGATGGCGCTGATTTTAGTGAAGATTAATGTTACTGAACGCCTAATTTGAGTTTAAAGCTTAAAAAAGTGCATGATAAAGTGATAATTAGCTTTAAAACTGAATTCTTTAATCTCAAAATTTTTTTAACCTTAACCCCTTCCCCTCCCACCAAAAAAAAAAAAGAAAAAACGTAATTTGAAGTGCTTTAATTAACCGTCATTTACATATTTAGCAAAAATAAGAATACTACATTTTTCAGAAACATGCTTTTTTTTTTAATTGAAATCCGGAAAAAATTAAAAATTTTAACTGTTAAAATGTGTTTTTTTTTAAACCTTTTTAATGGCTGCCTTGTGCTTGATGGAACTCCGTTAAAGCTTTGATGTCTGGCTTTATATTAGTGAGATTTGATCTGAGGTACCCTTTGAGGCAGATGTCCAATCTGTTTCTTTGCTTCGTGAGAAACTGCACTACAGAGCTAAATCCTCTTTCAACTAAATATGTTGAGGGGAATGAGATGAGGAGTTGTTCAACTTTTTTCCAAAGTTGTGGGTAAGTACCCAAAGCTTCACTCAGGCAAGTTCGTAACCGTATTGCTTGAAAGTAATTTTTGATTCACAATCAAATTTCAAACCCATAAACTCTGTCTGCAAAGAGTTTTCCAATTCATCCACATCTTCTAAACTAAATGGGTCTAAAATCCAGTCAGGAATTTGTAAGCTGATCAAATCTGCAAACCTTGATTCCATGTTCTTTTTTAACTGATCAAGGTGATCAATAAAAATTAAAAATTTTTCTTCAGGAATTCATCATCCACGATTAAACTTTTTTTTAGAGTCGGAAACAGGATAAATTCTTTACGGATAATATTTGCCTTGTGGATTTCGAATTTGGCAGTGAATACTGAAGTTATGCTTTTGGCCTTGATGAGGTTCATCTTGTTTCCTTGAAGCTTAATGTTGACTTCGTTCACTTTTTCAAAAATATCTGTGAGATACGCAAGCTCCAACTAGCGCTGTTTCAAATTCTGACTTAAAGCAGGATCATGCAATTCGAGAAACTCAGCTACAGAGTCGAATAATTCAAAGAAACAGCGCAAACAGTTTCCTTCGGAAAGCCATCTCACAGACGTATGTAAAAGCAAGCGTTCGAAATTTTCATCATTTTCATGGCAAAGCTCTCGAAACAGGCGATCATTGAGAGAATTAGCTTTGATCTTGTTAATACCAGTAATGACTAATTGTAAGGTTTCATGTAAAACACCACTCAATTTTTTTGCAGGCAAGTGTTGACGATGAATGGCACACTGGATGGTAATCACTTTTGGTGCTTCTTTTTTAAGGTGTGCAAGAAACCCAATATGACGACCCGCCATGGCAGGGGCACCATCTGCTGCGCAAGCACTTACATTTGTCAATGGAATTTCTTTTTCTTCAAAATAATCTTTCACCACTTTAAAAATCGACGATCCCTTTATATCAGTAATCAAAGTTCTGGCGAACAACTTTTCCTCAGCTATCTCTTTCAGCTGAATACTGCCGGCACTTCTTTTTCGAATTCATATCGAACTTCCACACTACGAAACATGCACAATTAAGCAGAAATTCACTAAATTAAATCAAGCAATAGAAACTACGTAAGGAGGTTTATGCGCTGATTGCAAGATTCTGAATGACAACTGATAAGTAAATGCAAAATTCTATTCTTACACATATCCATCCACTTTTCAGGCGTTAATTATATGCTGGCGCCATCAACGGTCAGACAGTGCTTACAAGATTTTTTTTTTCCTCGTGAAAACGGCAATAAAATACAAGATATTATTTTTTGCTTTTGGGATTTTTTTTATCCGAACAGATTTGATTGAGCTGTAAATCATACATGACTTATTTTCTGGGAACGACTTTCTTTGATTTGACGTGCCATATGCTTGGTTCAGTAAGTATTACGCAACATAGGTGTTCTGAAAGATATTTCTGAATTGTGTACCGATTTGTTTTAATAAATATAGTTTTTGAAAGGTCAAGAATTTCCCATTACCAGGTATCCGAATGCCGTCGCCCCCCTATCGCCCCCCAGAAATTTATCACCCCCTAGAAGAATTTGATCGCCCCCAGGTTAGGAATCACTGCACTAGACGCCACTGAAATTTGTTTAAAACGACATTTTATTTTGGTGAGTTCTCCCAAAGTTCCTTGGTGAATCTTCCTAAATATATTTTTTTTTCATATGGCACTGATACCCATACTTAAAAGAACATTATTAACTAGTATGTTGTGGCCATCACGAAACTTTCTTCTATATCTTTCTTGTGAATTCTGATCAATCCCTATGCTTGAAGAGAATGCAATATTCCTAGCAAAAAAAAAAAAAAAAAAAAACCTGACGGCCGTCCGAATTTCTGAATTCTCACAAAAGCAAAGCAAAGAACGACTTGAAAATTAATTTCAAAGCCTTGCTTGAATTAATTAGATGTTTTATTTGTTAACAAACATAAAATGGCAACAGTTATTAATTTTAAATCATTGCGATAACATTTTCGATTATTTCCCAAAAATTAAAATCACGTGAACATAGACTAATAATAAGAGTAGACCGAGCTATGGCAACCCTTTTGCTGCTCATAAACCAAACCATGTGACTGGTGGATATCCTAGCAACAGCGGGCGTTAATCGTAGCAGACGATCAACGCCACCGCGAAATAAAATAAATAGAATTTATGGAACACAGAAGAATGATCTTTTATGAAGTCCGATTTGTAAATTTGTTATTCTAAGTTGTAAATATTTTGTTAATATAGTGAGTTTTTCGTTTAGATAGTATTGTGCATTTTCTTTAGTCAATTTCAATAACTCTCTAAGCAATAAAAGATGCAAGCGACCAAGAAGAATCAGCAAACGGTAAGATTTTTACCTACAGTTTCAATTTAAGATACCGATTAGTACATTTTTGCGTTAACGCAAAACGTTTACGCCATTTCGTTCACGCCAACGCTGACAGCTCCAAATGAAATAAAAGTTACCGAAAACTGATCAAAAACTATTACTAATGTCAAAATAATGCAGAACTAAAAGAAAAACAGTTCAATCTCTGCACCTGGAAGTTTTTTTTAATGAAAACACATTGTCTTAAAATACATGTCGAGTGCCAAACTATAGATAATGCTGCCATCTAGCAACCATGCTGCCAAAGTCTTCGCCAAGCCCTTCCACTAGTCACATGATACATCTATGAACCAATTTTCTTCATCAGCAAGAATGAGAAAGCTCGGTCTACTCTTATTATTAGTCTATGCACGTGAAATAAGCAGACGACAGTATTACAATTTATCTTTCTTATTGTTGCATTTATAAAGCTATTTTTCTTTACATAAAAAAAAATCAGTCCCCCATGAAGCGATTGGCGCCAAAATTGAAACAACGCCTATTTACAAATAGATTCACATTTATTCCAAATTTCATCCAGAACGTAGCATTACTTCTTGAGATATGGCACTCACAATGAAAAAAAAAGAACATTCGATTGCGCCACCCCCTTTTCAGCTTTTGACACCGAAATAAAATCAGCTCTTATACCCACTAAGGGCTACTTGCCGATAAATTTTTCTTTCATTCCGTTCATTATTTCTTGAGATACAGCAGTCACAATTGACGACAAAAAACGTTCTATAGCTCAACCCCCGTTTGAGATATTGACACCAAAATTAAATCAGCACCTGTTCCTGTTACTGGCAACATATGGACCAAATTTTGTTTGATTCCGCCAGTTACTTCCTGAGGAATAGCAAGCACGCATAACTCAAAAAACGTCCCATTGCTCCACCCCCCCTTGGAGGAATTCGCGCCAAAAACCAATGGGCACAAGTTCACATAGGGGCACATATGTGTACCAAATTTCGTTCGATTTCATGCGGTAGTTTTTGCTGTAGAGCTGCCACAAAAAACTGGTCACACACAGACGTGACACACATACACACACACATACACACAGACAGACAGACATTTTCCAAAAATAGTCGAAATGGACTCTGCACACCTCAAAACGTTCGAATCCGTCAAAATTCGAAATTCGAGAATTTGCACGAATCCAATACTTTCTTCTATATATTAGATATAGAAGAAAGTAAAAATATGAGTGCAGTGCTAGATGAACGGGTTTTCCGAGCTGGACAGAAACTTGAAAGTGAGCGCTTATCCATCTTCTTTCGAGTTTTCATACTGAGTTTCAATGGAAAAACCCCACAGAAGCAGAGCCGTGTCGAAGGGGAAGGTTTTAGGGGTTAAACCTCTCCCATTACAGAAGAAAACATAATAAAAAAAATAATTTGAATTTTGACATCTTGAATTCAAATTATGTTTTTCGCAATCACGAGTGTGTGTATGTAGGCATGTGTGTTTGTGTGTGGGTAGTATCTGTGTTTGTGTGTAGGGGGTATGTGCATGTGTGTGTAGGCATGTGTGTTTGTGTCTGTGTGCTGGCATAAGTGTGTGGGTAGTTGTGTGTATGAATGTGTGTGTGGGGGAGGAGGGCGTGTGTGTAGGCATATGTTTGTGTCTGTGTGCAGGTATGAATGTGTGGGTAGTTGTGTGTATGAGTGTGTACGTTTTTGTGTGTGTGTATATGTAGGTGTCTGTATGTATGCGTGTGTGTATGTGTATGCGTTTTTGTATGTGTGTGTATGTGTTTGTGTGTGTGTATGAGTGCGTGTGTGTGTAATTGTGTATGTGTGCGTGTGTGTGTGTGTAATTGTGTATGTATGCGCGTGTGTGTAGGACATGTATGCAACCTGGAGACGGCTTTCGCTATAGGAGCAGCATCGTGAGGAGCCGGTCGACGGTGAAGGTGCGGAGGGTGGCGGTGGGAAAATAAAATGATAGAACTCCAAAAACAGCCAAATGAAAGCAATAAGCAATCGTGATTGCTCAAAAACCAAAGAAAACTCACAAAACAAAATATTTTCTTTGAAGTTTCCCGAAAATGTTTTCCTTCTTTCTAGTTTCTGTGAAAAAAATAAAGTCTTCAAAATGCTTGTCCTCCGAATCCCCCCCCCCCCCCCGTGCCAATAGCATTACAGGAGCATCTCAGATTTTGTTTTCAGATCTTCAATTTCGCAAAATTTCCAGAAAATGTCCCCGAAACATCGTTTAAAATTGCGTTCAAAAATCGTCTAAACTTAGTTTAGGTTTTGTTTCAGTTTTGAAAGGACTCTAATGGGGGTTATCAAATATGGTCTTACAATCGCGTTTTTAAGACTACAATTACAAAAAAAAAGGGGGGGGGGAACGGTGAACCACCTTTTTAAGATATTATCAAAAATTAAGTTTTTTAAACAGCTCACGAAAATTTAAGTGGAATAGCCTCTGAACCCCTCCTCCAAATATCTTAAAACATTACATAAGTATTTTGGACTTTAATTTTGAAAAAAATTCCAAGGGACAGTACCAGAATCCCCTTCTCATAAATATCTTCAAAGTTTGTCTATAATTGATTTTTTGGAACTTCAGTTTCGAAAATTTGAAAGGGGGAGGAGAAGTTCATTTCTATCTATTTTTCAAGGGGGGAAAAATGATCTGAGAGAGTCCTTGAGTGTCATCCCTTTCTCTCACGTCAAAAAATATGCCCTATAATCGCGTTTTAAGCATTTAATTTCTTCGAATTTCTGCTGAGTCTAAGGCCGTCTAAAATTTCCGGGGGTGGACACCTGTTCCTCCTTATCTGATTAGAATTTTTTGCAATCTATCCACCTTAAAACTATTTTCTAGTTGAACCACTGTTTTTCACTTATGATTTTTAATTATTTTTTAAGAAAAAATATATTTTTTAACTGTACGAGAAACAGAGATTCAATATAATGTATATAAAATAATGGAATTGGTAATATATATATATATATATATATATATATATATATATATATATATATATATATATATATATATATATATATATATATATATATATATATATATATATATATATATATATATATATATATATATATATATATACATACATATATATATATATATATATACATATATATATATATATATATATATATATATATATATATATATATATATATATATATATATATACACACTACTTATATACATGCACACATTCACTACTTAAATCATCTTCTGTGCATTTGGACCCCCCCCCCTCTTTCTCCCCCACACACACACCACTTTGCTTCTCATTGTAACATTTAACAAAATCGAATTATTACATCCACTGTTATATTTTTCTACCAGTTACCAGTGCAGCAGGTAAGAATGAAACTAGTATGTTGTGGCCATCATGAATCTTTCTTCTGTATCTTTCTTATAATTCTGATCTTTTCCTATGCTTGACGAGGAAGCAATATTCCCAACAAAAACAAAATTACACACGCCAAAACTTGACGACCATCCCAATTCCCGATTTATCTCAAAAGCAAAGCAAAGAATGACAATTGAAAATTATTTAAAAGCCTTACTCAAAATAATTACAAACATTTATTTGTTAACAAACACAAGATGGCAACAGTTAAAAAGTTTAAATCATCGCGATTTTCCATAGACTAATATACATAGACTAATAATAAAAATAGACCGAGCTTTCTCAGACTTGCTGATGGAAAAATTGGTTCATGGATACATCATGTGACTGGTGGAAGGCTTGGCGAAAACAGCATGGCAGCATGATTACTAGATCGCAACATTATCTATAGTTTGGCACTCGACATGTATTTTAAGACGTAATGTGTATTCATTATAACTTTTTTCCAGGTGCAGAGATTGAACTGTTTTTCTTTTAGTTATGCATTATTTTGACATTAGTAATTAGTTTTTGATCACAGTTTTCAGTAACTTTTATTTCATTTGGAACTGCTACGTCAGCGTTGGTGTGAACGTAATGGTGTAAACGTTTTGCGTTAACGCAAAAATGTACTAATCGGTACGTGAAATTGAAATTGTAGGTAAAAATCTTACCGTTTGCCGATTCTTTTTGGGAGCTTGCATTTTTAATTGCTTAGAGAGTTATTGAAATTGACTAAAGAAAATGCACAATACTATCTAAACGAAAAACTCACTATATTAACAAAATATTTACAGCTTAGAATAACAAATTTACAAATCGGACTTCATAAAAGATCATTCTTCCGTGTTCCATCAATTCTATTTATTTTATTTCTCGCGGGCGTTGATCGTCTGCTACGATCAACGCCCGCTGTTGCTAGGATATCCACCAGTCACATGGTTTGGTTTATGAGCAGCAAAAGGGTTGCCATAGCTCGGTCTACTTTTATTATTAGTCTATGCTAATATAATAAGAATAGACCGAGCTATGGCAACCCTTTTGCTGCTCATAAACTAAACCATATGACTAGTGGATATCCTAGCAACAGCGGGCGTTGATCGTAGCTGACGATCAACGCCCCGCTAGAATTAAAATAAATAGAATTGATGGAACACGGAAGAATGATCGTTTATGGAGTCCGATTTGTAAATTTGTTATTCTAAGTTGTAAATATTTTGTTAATATAGTGAGTTTTTCGCTTAGGTAGTATTGTACATTTTCTTTAGTCAATTTCAATAACTCTCTAAGCAATTAAAGATGCAAGCGCCCAAAAAGAATCGGCAAACGGTAAGATTTTTGCCTGCAATTTCAATTTAAGATACCGATTAGTACATTTTTGCGTTAACGCAAAACATTTACGCCATTACGTTCACGGCAACGCTGACGTAGCAGTTCCAAATGAAATAAAAGTTACTGAAAACTGTGATCAAAAACTAATTACTAATGCCAAAATACTGCATACTAAAAGAAAAACAGTTCAATCTCTGCACCTGGAAAAAAATTATAATGAAAACACATTACGTCTTAAAATACATGTCGAGTGCCAAACTATAGATAATGTTGCCATCTAGCAGTCATGCTGCCAAAGTTTTCGCCAAGCCTTCCACCAGTCACATGATACCAATTTTTTCATCAGCAAGTCTGGGAAAGCTCGGTCTACTCTTAGTATTAGTCTATGCGATTTTTTGGTCATTTTCCAACAATTAAAACCACGCGAAATACGCAGACGACAGTCTATTACGATTTATACTTCTTATTGTTGCAATTATAAAGCTGTTTTTATTCACATAATTTTTTTTTAAAAAATCAGCCCCCCATGGAGCGATTGACGCCAAAATTGAACCGACGCCTATTTACATATGGATTCACAATTATTCCAAATTTCATCCAGAACGTGGCATTATTTCTTGAGATATGGCACTCACAATGGAAAAAGAAAAAAAAAAAAGAACGTTCGATTGCGCCACCCCCTTTTCAACTGTTGACGCCAAAATAGAATCAGCTCTTATACCCTCTAAGGGCTATTTGCCGATAAATTTTTGTTTGGTTCCGTTCATTATTTCTTGAGATACAGCAGTCACGATTGACGACAAAAAAAAAAAAAGTTCTATAGCTCAACCCCTGCTTGAGCTATTGAAACCAAAATTGAATCAGCACCTGTACCTGTTGGGGCAACATATGGACCAGATTTTGCTTGATTCCGACAGTTACTTCTTGGGGAATAGCAGGCACGCATAACTCAAGAAACGTCCCATTGCTCCACCCCCCTTGTAGGAATTCGCGCCTAAAACCAATGGGCACAAGTTCACATAGGGGTACATATGTGTACCAAATTTTGTTTGATTTCATGCGGTAGTTTTTGCTGTAGAGCGGCCACACAAAACTGGCCACACACATACGTGACACACACACACACAGACATTTTCCAAAAATGCTCGAAATTGATTCCGCACACTACAAAACGTTCGAATCCGTCGAAACTCGAAATTCGAAAATTTGCACGAATCCAATATTTTCTTCTATATATTAAATATAGAAGAAAGTAAAAACATTGAAACCAAAACCCCTTCCTTTATGAAATTCTGGACACGGGCCTGCACAGAAGTAAAAGAAATTGCCACCCCATTTTCTTCAGAAGTTGTCACCCGGGTCAAGAATCTCAGCTTACTCCCTCTAGACCCAGCACTAAATGAGTGCAGCAGTTGAAAATGGAGAAATTGCCGATGGTAGTTAGTCCGAGCGACTCTACAAATAATTACCAATCTCCCCCGCTAAACGGTTTGAAGAAAAACCATCAATAATGGTAACAAATGATGAAAATCAAATTTTTAGCACGAGTAAAATTTGCATCTTATAAAGCCAGACTAACGTAAGTCCATTTCCACTACTTTTCAGGAGAGTGTATAAACATTTGTATGGTCAGTGGCGTAGCGAGAAATGTTCATCAAAGCGGGTGGGGTGGGGGGGGGGGGGGTCATAGGAATTTTTTTGAAATTAAGGACCGAAAAACGCAATTTTAAGCCTTTGTGTTAAAAAAAAATTTTTGTTGCTACATGTGGGGGGGGGGGGTTAACCCTCTATCCCCCTCCCTGTTACACCGTCTGGTGGTGTATACAAAGGTTGAGACTACTCTTATAACTCTCGTAAACAATGATATAGGACTTTAAAATAAAAAAAAATTATATTTTTATGGCTCAGTGTGGAATAAGATCCTACATAAAACGCAGTAATAACATGAAAAACACAATTTTTGGATGTAGGTTAGTCTGATCTTCAGGTACAAATGATGCAGCATTTTTTTTTTTTTTTTTTTTTTTTGTGTCTATTGAGCGAAAATATAAGAATGGAAAGGAAAGTTTAATGTTATTCGATTCAACCTGTAGTTGATTTTAACCCGCTTCCATAAATTATTAGCTGACCCAAATAAAGACTTACCTTAATTAGCTGCCGTATTTCTAAAAATGAACAAATATATTCTGTGCACCGCTGTAGATACAAAAATATTTCCTCCGTATAAAAATTGACATGACATTTATTGATACAAATTGAAAAATTAAAGAAAATGATATTTGAAACAAAACGTGTCGACTGCAATGCAGCAGTAAATACATAAAGGTAGAACTTGCGTAGGAAACATTTCCTGTGCCCCCGCAGTTCTTACACCCACGGATAGAACAGGTTCGAAAATCTTTCCGTTTTTGCATTCGTGAAACTTTAGGTATTCCGCAGACGACAGAATTTAAAATTCGACTTCTTTCTTCGTGGGGGGGGGGCTTTAAAATAAATAATTAATGGGGTTGTTTCCTCTAATCAAAAGTACTAATTTTAGTTACTGAAATTGATAGAAAGAGCAAGAAAAGTAACATGGACCCAGAAAATGCTTTCATTTTCCCAACAGTTTTTTTTTAAATTAATTTTTGTTAATTTCTTAAAATGTCCAATTTTTGAAACAAGGCGTGGTCTTGATGACAATTTGGCGCATAGTTCTACTGCGTTCCACGTTATGATAATCAAGAAGCGAATTAAATATTGCGCTCTACGCTTGCTATCAACAACATCGTTGCCAATATACGTGAGTAAAGATGCGAATTAAATATTTTGCTCTGTGAATGGCAACACTGAATGCCATTTCATCATTTGTGATGTCATCGGCAGAAGCGAAAACAATAAAAGTGCAACGATTTAAGTAATTTTTTTAAAAATATTAAACTTAAACACATTATTTAAAAAATGGTCAGATCCTATGTTTTTAAGCACGCTTTTTCAGAAAAAAAAAATGCTTTTAAAATTTTGGGAACGACCCCATTAACGATTTAAAAATTTAACAAAAAAAATTTAAAACCCAAAATCTTTGATGTATCTCTTCACATATATATTTTTTCAAATTTATGGTTTTGCAAGCATTATTGTACAAAAAAAGATGAAAGGATAAATTTCTGCGGAAAAGAATTTGTACGCTTTTGTAAGCGACGATAGCTTACAAAAAGCCGGTAGACATGGTACTTTTCCGTTGTAGATATGTCGCGCCTGATTTTCAACACGTTTGGCCAAACGAGTCGAAACAAAATACTTAGTGGTTCGTCAAACGTTGACAAAATCAATATTGATGAAATTTAAAATTTAATGATTAATTTATATACATAAATGGCTACTACTTCTGTATGTAAGGATGTCCGCGGTAAACTTCAAAACTACTGTACCGATTTTAACCATTTTTTCACCACAAATAGCTACATTATCAGGAAGCAACATAAGCTACAATTTATTTCTAAAACGCTTAGTTTGAAAAAGTTATGAGGGAAAACAGTAAATTTCATGTAATTTCTCCTTCAAATGATTAAATATAAAACCCATTGTTACAAAAATTCGTTGCCTTACAACAGCAATGTTAATAGTAATCGTAATGAAAATTTTGAATCAAGGCTTCTCTGGAGCAAACATGAATTTAAATTCATATAAATATTTGGAAACTCTACTTTTTGCACACTTCGGGAAACATAGTACAGAGCTCTTTTTTTTTTATTGTGTGTGTGTGTGTGTATGTGTGTGTACTATTTAATTAAATAAATCGCACGGTGTTTTTAGTGATCTTTGTTTTTCTTAGTTCATATTTTGGAAATTCTTCAAATTTTTATATGCTTAAATGTAGTGCTTTCGTTTCTAACTGAATACTGTTTGACCACGGATTGTATGGAATTGGCAAACATCCATCCATTGACGACTCCATCTGAATAAGGGGGAAAATAAAAATTTTATGCGCGTATTTCGCCATCACCGCACTAGACTCTAATACGGTGATGATTCCGCTCATTTGAATGAGCCTCTGCTTAATTTAGAGGCTAACATACATCTGCAAAATCTGGCATCCCTGAAAACTAATAGATGCTTCCATTTCCGTGTGTAAACCGGATGTTTGCCTTTCCATACAATCCGTGATCAGACAGTACTGTTTTGTTCTTTATATTTATAGCTATTTTACTTTTAAGGGTAAGGAAAAAGCTCGATTTTCAATCACGTCAACGCGGTGTGTTTTGTGTTTTTTCAGTTGAAACAGAAAATGAATGAAAGTAGCGATTGTTTCTCACAATTATTACTGACCCAGGCAACGCCGGGTATTTTTGCTAATTTTTAAATAAAGCAATCCATTGATTAAAACTGATGATAGTTACATTGAAAGGAAAAAATATCTACCAAACAAATAAACTAAACCATTAAATATATAAAATTTGGATGTGACCGAGTGGTCTATGTGACTGTAGGATTTGTGTTTATCCTTGATGCTTATTATCTTCACTTGATCAACGCTGATGTTGCTCTGATTTTTCAGATTGCCATGGCAACGGCTATTTTAAAATGTATTTAGAGAGCGAAATTTTCGTCGTCATAGTTACAGATCGTCTGCGGTTTGATTTTATTCACACTTTTTTCAGGGTAAACTCAAGCAGACTTTACATTAAAAAGCAAAAAAAGATTTTTGTGTAAAGTTACGTTTTTTTTAGGAAAAAAAACCCCATCATATAGATGAACTTAAGCAGTAATACTTGATTCAAATACAAAATTTCCAGATTGCTGATACTCATCACTTAAGATTGATAAGAAATAAAAATATATAACTTTATACGCTGTAAAAAGACAGATCGACAAAACTTGAAACATGAAATTCAATTTTAGAGCAGATAATGGGGTCGTTTCCAAAATTTTAAAAGTATTTTTTTCTGAAAGAGCATGCTTAAAAACATAAAATCTGACCATTTTTTGATATATTTGTTTACGTTTAATACTTTTAAAAAATTACTTAAATGGGAGCGCTTTCATTGTTTACGGCTTCTGCCGATGACATCACAAATGATGAAATGCCATTCAGTGTTGCCATTCACAGTGCAAAATATTTAATTCGCATCTTGACTCACGAGCATTGGCAACGATATGGTTGATAGCAATCGTAGAGCGCAATTTTAATTCGCTGCTTGACTCTCATAACGTGGAAAGGTAGTAGAAAATGCGGCAAAGTGCATCATTTGTGACGTCATCAAGACCATGCCTTGTTTGAAAAATCAGACATTTAAAAAAATTATTAAAAAAAACTGTTGGGAAAATAAAAGTATTTTCTGGGTCCATGTTTTTTTTTTGCTCATTCTATCCATTTCAATGACTAAAAGTAGTACTTTTGACTGAAGGAAACCACCCCCATTGTGCTTTCTGAATGATTTTATATTTTGAAGCAATATCAAAATCAGAATTCATGCTTTATGATCACAAAATGTACCAAAGTTTTTGTTTCTTTTAATAAATCTTTTTCAACTGAAAACTGACTGGGTGTTGGGATTCTATTTGTATGCTCATTTCATTTTTTATTTTTTGGCTAGATGCGTATGTTTTAATAGAGCATCTATAAATATGATTTGTTTTTACGTAATTTTGAATAACATATTATTTGTTATTTGGGAACAAATATACACGAACGAGGATGTAAATTGATTCTCAAATGAAAAGTTTCGTAGTAATGTCGTAATTTACGATGATTTGAAATGATGTCTTGACAGAAGAATAAATGAAGAACTTGAAGAAGTATAAATGAAGTTCTTCAAGAAATTAATAAAACTCTTTAATAACAAGAAATATGTCATAATTGTTTTCTGATAAGTAAAAGCGTTTTTATTTTGTTTCGGAACTCTTAAAATTTCTTTATTTTTTGCAAGTCCAAATGAATGAAATTGCAGTTAGGTCCCATATGCCAATATTTTCTTTCATGGCTCACATCTGTGGCCGGTGCAGTGTGACAGGTGTGTGTGCTCTCACGACACACACCTTTTTTGTTTTCGTTAAAAATGAGAATAATAATAATCTTTACGAATAATAAAGCTAAATGTCTGGATCTCTGTGACGCGTATAGCGTCTAGACCGCTAGTCCGATTTTCATGAAATTTGGCACAAAGTTAGTTTGTAGCATGGGGGTGTGCACCTCGAAGCGATTGTTTGAGAATTCGATTTTGTTCTTTTTCTATTCCAATTTTAAAAACATTTTCCCGAGAAAAATTATCATAAGATGGACGGGTAAATTACCAAGTTACTATAACGTGGAACCGTAACTTGGGCAAGATAATTGGCGAGAAATTCACCATACATTATTTGTAAATATACAGGCGAACCAAAAGACCTTTTAGTTTTCTACTACGGGCAAAGCCGTGCGGGTGCCACTAGTAATAATAATAATAATAATAATAATAAACAAATATAAAACATCCAGCATCCAGCTCCTGGCATGCATTTGGATTTTGACGTCTTGAATCAAAATTATGTTTCCGCATCACAAATTGCGATAGGACAGTACTAGTTGGGTTTCTTGTTTCTACGAACGAAATGAAATGGATATGGAGATGAAATCCTTATCTTATTTTATAGATTAGGTAACACGAGATATATTTATAAACAAATGGTAATTTGGATACGGTAATAAAGATACAAGATGTTATGGCCAATTCGCACCCCTACACTTATCATAAAGATTATATTTTCAGCGTATACCGTACATTTCTTATCAATCTTAAATAATGAGAACTAGTAATCTGGAAATTTTGCATTTAAATGAATTTTTGCTATTAAGTTCATTTATGTAAGTGTTTATCCTGAATAAAAAACGTGATTTTACCAAAAAAAAAAAAAAAGAAGGTTTTAATGTAAAATCTGCTTGAGTTAAGCCTTGAATGAATGCAGACGATTTATAACTGTGACGACGAAAATTAGTCTCTTTTAATAAACTAGAAAATCACCCGTCAAGATATGACGAGTGAAAATTGCTTCTACATTTGAGCGAAGTAATTCCCTGTTTGGTGATATTTTGATGGTTGAAATTTTAACCCTAACTCCAGTGGATTAACCCTAAACTCCAGCCGATAGCGATCATTATAGTTCACTTTTTCGTTTCTTCATTACCCTGAAAGACACAGCATTGCCAGTAAAACTGTCAAGTTACCGGATCCAGTTCAGCCTTGTCACAATAAAGCCTTTCCGTTCTTGTTAAGCATTACTGAAAAATATTATCAAATTATCATGCCGGGGCAAAAGTTTTATTGTTGATGACGTCAGGAGCGATATTCATTGGCTATTATATATATACCTTAATGACGATAATTAAAAAGAACGAGTTGGACCGTTATCATAACAGTTGGACTAATTCGCGTCGTCACGGTAATTTGAAAAATCATAACATCAAAAGCTGTCATATGCGGTAAACTAACGGAACCTGTACGGCTTTGCCCGTAGTAGAAAATTAAAAGGTCATTTGAGGTAGTGAGAAGCAAAGGGTAAGCTGTAAGTGGTCATTTTGAAGTTCTGAGTAAAATGCGTTTAAAGATAATGTCGTAGGTAGGCTTTCATTGATTTTTTTTTCTAAATCATGCCGTACAGCAGCACCTACCAGGACTACTAGTACTATATCTTGCCCCAAGACAGAGGAGAGGTTCCCCTGCTATTTGTACAGGTTATCTTCAAATTTTTAATTTTGGCACTTGCATCCCTTTGCTTCTCATGCCTCATTTGGTTCGTCTGTATATTTACAAATAATGGATGATGAATTTCTCGCCAATTTGCTGTGTTCATTTGCTCGTCCATGTTACGGTTACACTTAAGATAATTTGTTCAGTAAAATGTTCTTAAAATCGGAATGGAAAAAGAACAAAATCGAATTTTCAAAAAACCGCTTCGAGGTGCTCACCTCTGTACTGCGAACTAATTGTGTGCCACATTTCATGAAAATCGGCCGAACGGTCTAGGCACTTTGCGTGTAACAAACATAGAGACATACAGACTTTCAGCTTTATTATTAGTAAAGATAAGTAACTCGTGAATAAATAAAAAATTTTGGATAACTTTGCTACAAAATGGTTAAAAAAAGTGGCTACTAAACTAAAATTATCTACCAATAACTGAAGATAACTAAAAATTTGAATTTTCAGGTATGTTCAAGACTATCAAAAAGCTTAAATTAAAACAGTAAATTGAAGCTTCCTTACAGAAGGAAATACACGATTGGTTGCCAGTAATGTTAATGACCTTTTGGAGAGCAAGCGTAACAGGAGATACGGTGCATACATCGTTGTAACTTTTCAACATCATGCCAAAGTAATTGTGTTTTGGACATCGATTTAAACAACGAAACATAATCAACGAGCGTAAATCCTCTCTTCTCAGCGAAAAGTCAACAAAGTGAAACTAAGTTCATAAATCTTCCAAAATCCTAAGCGCGATCTGCATGCGAAAGCTTTGTAGGTTGAGCATTTTGTTCATGGTGAAAGCCATTCTGTTTTCTGCACCTAGAACTTGAATCCTATAGCTTATGGGATCTCTACATTCTAAAATGAAGTCTCCCAAAAGCGTCTGTTTGTTTAAACGCGCAAAACTCGAGAATTACCCGGTCGATTTCGCTGAAATTTTCACAGTATCTTTCTTTTATCACCAGAAAAGTTTCCAGACCGATTCGAAAACAATTCCATGAGTAGTTCTTTTTTTATTCCAATTTAGGGCCAATTTTCACATAAATACACAAATATGGGGCGAAAAAATACTTGCACATACAGTGGCTCCCAAAAGTCTTCGTACACCTACGACTTTCAAAGAAATAGGCCCCAATCCATTGGTTAGCATTAATATTTCGGAATGAGTATTTAATTATAAGATCAATGATCAATTCTTAACAAAACTGCATGAAAAGTTTTTAAAAAATATTAAAACTTATTTTTTTAAAAATCAAAAACCAAAAAATGTCGAAAATTTTATCACACAAAAGTCTTCGTACACTTTATAAAATGTCTATACATTATTGAATAATCTAACTTTTAATTAAGTTATTAATTAGTAGACTATCATACAGTATTCATAACACCTTTTAAACATCTAGGAATAGATTACATTCTTTTTCTTCCTTTTTTTGCGTAATTTCTGAGTAAGTGTTCAACTACACTTCGAGTCTTACTGTTTCTAGCTCTGTTTTCGTTTTAAAACCCAATTTTCGTAATCTAGCCTCCAGATATCTGTAAATACGTTACATGAAGTTAAAATCTGGAGATTGAAGGGGTATTTTCTAAACTTTAGGACAATTTTCGAGGCACTAGACGCAAACGTTGAAAACCGTGTGCTTCTTATCGTTGTCTTGATAAAAAACAAAGTTGTTTCCAATAACCAAATTTTTGGTTAAGAGTTCAAAATTGGTTTTTAAAATATTTAAAGGAACAGCATTATTCATTATTTCATCAAAAAATTACGAACTATCAAGTCCTGATGCTGATATGCACCCTCACACTAGAACACCTCCACCGTCCTGATTAACTGATCCAAATAAGTTCTTTATGAGTAAGTTCGTAATTTTTTCTTCTACTTACAGTTATACAACAATTTAACCAAAAATGTTAAATTAATTTTTATCTGTAAGTAAGACGTGATTCTGAAACGTTTTTAGCTTATTTATCACTGATTTTGCGACGAAATGCGTAAGCTTTCTGTTTTTCACACGACCAAGAAAATTTCTGCGGGAATAGGGCCCATTTAATCCAGCTAATCAGAGAACTTGGTGAACAATTTTAGGTGAAAATTAAATGTAAAATGTTTTATTTTACTCTTCAGAAACTTTTACAGCACACAAATGTGTATTTTTCATAATTTTTTTAACTTTAAATCTCCGATCGCGTTTTGTCAATTTTGCCGGTTGACCTTTTCTTACCTTGTTTTCGGTCTTATTCCTTTCTTTAAAGCATTTTATCAAGCACTTTACTGTACAAACAAATAAATTAACTAATTTAGAGACATTTTTAACCAATTGACCACTACTGTGGGGAAAAAAAATCAAATTTTGAATGGTGTTTGCGGTTTTTTACGAATACCAGCCATTTTACAGTAACAAGCCAAATATTGAGGAATAAATAAACAAAAATTGAAGCAAAATGACTTATGAGGGTCAACACAATGCAAAAATATTAATAAAACGGCATATGATAATTTTAATTATGAATTTATTCGAAATTATTTGAGTGTATGATGACTTTTGTGGCTTGTTATTTCTCTATCTCTTCGTTTTCTGACCCATTTCAAAAAGAAGATCCGTCAATATTTTGAAAAAACCAATGGGTTGTATTTAGAATGACATAGGAATGAAGTAAAAAAATATTGGACTTCATATTCGAATTCAGTTTTGAGTTATTTTGGTTTTACTAAAAAATCTCAAAGTGTACGAACACTTTTGGGAGTCACTGTATTAATATTACCTATCGTTGGAAAGGGTAAAATTTTCTGTGTTCTACGCAATTTGTTTCAGTGCTCTAACTTAATTACGGCGGGAGTTATTTGCGCTTTTAGCTCGAATTTTTTAAATTAGTTTTTAAAGTCTTGTGGATATTCTGGTCCACGTAGAAAGAAATGAGACTTCAAGAAGCATTACTAAACGTCAGAAACTAATGCAAATTACGTAGTTTGCAGTTCTAAGCTGCCATTTCCACGGTACTGAATTTGATATTTATCAATTCTTGATGGAACTACATTTTCATTGTAGCCATAAGATTGACAAGAATAACAGTTAATGCTAAGTAATTCAATTATATGACATTACGATTTATTATCAAAAGAAGAAAATGATACTTCTTTGCCTTGCTTGGCTAGCGCTGATTGTTTTGCATTTGTAGCTGAGTTATTTTTCTCAAATTGCCAAATCGGTTAATTTAAAATTTTTATGTTTCGTATGTTTCTAATTTCTGAATTATGATTTAATTCTGCCATGCTATGCAAATCAACAACAAAATTCTCAAGGATATATGGTGGAAGTTTTGTTTTTAATTGATCTACTATTATTTCTTCTAACTTATCGCATTCTGTTTATCTTTCTACCATTTTATTCCACTCATGATAAAAAATAAAAATAGTTTAACTGACATGTGAAATTTCGCCAAGGGTTCTTTGCTCGCACAATACTAGAACTATAACCCTAAACAAATGTCTTTCTCGGTTAAACATTTTTTATTTCGTTCTACGATAATACGTATATTCAAGAAAATATTTTGCATACTGTCCATTTCAACCAAATGCTGCAGAAAAAAAGTTTAGTTAAATTAATGTTTTTTAAACTAGGCGGAGATGATAGCCCGAATTCTTCTACTAATGTTATAAAATCCTTCTTTCGAGCTTAAGGGAAAAAAAAGCAAATTCTTACAAATTCACACAAAGCAATAAAATTTTTTACCTGGTATAACGTTATCCTCTCTCTCTCTCAAAAAAAAAAAAAAAAAAAAGGTTCGAACAGATGAGCATATTTGTTTTTAATTACGTGCAAATGAGAAGTTTGTTAATCCAGAGTTTTCTTGTGTTTACGCTTCCGCCATTTACGACAGTCATCAACTCACTTTTTAGAGGAAAATAATGAATACTAACATTATTTTGAGAAGCTCGAGAATTCCATTAAGGGACGAAACAATTTCTGTTGTGAAAGCAATTCGCAACTCCAACTATAGGGGGCACTGCAGTCACTGTCTAATGGCGGAATTAAAAACTAAAACAAACGCATGTGGTAACGAAGAAAATGCTAAAAGTGTTGTGATTTTTGTTGTTATGTATGATTTTTTCGCTTTATTCATTTGAAAAGATTTTTCAAAGTCTTTTGGTTATTCTGACCCATATAGAAAGAGATTAGAAACCAAAAAGTATTACGAAAGTAAACAATTAATGCAGAACACACAGTAAGTTGTTCTGAAGCAGCCATTTTCACGATGTTGAATTCGGAATTCATAAAATTTTGGTTCGCTTCGAACGGCATTTTCATTTTGTACCGTTTTTTCTATACATTAGTACATATTAAGTTCAGTTTCGTGACATTTCCGGCATTTGTTGACATTTTTGTCACATAGTGCACATACGTGGCAGACTGTCAAGAGTAACGTTTAACACTAGATAATTTATTTCTATGACTATATGATTGGATATCTAAAGAAATCATGCATTTAATTCATTCGTCATGGAAATGATTTACCTGATATGCGAAATCTTGTCAAGATACATTATTCTTTCACACAATTTTAAAACCATAACCTTATAAACAGATTTTTGGCGAACTTTTATTTTTTATTGTTCAAATTCTTAACGTTCTTTCTGGTCTTTTCAATCTGTTCTGCGATAAATATTTTCAAGAAAATTTATTTGCATACAGTCTATTTCAGTAGGATACTGTAGTAACAAAGGTTATTTAAATCATTTATGTGGAATTAGGTTAAGGAAAAGTGTCCAGTCAATGTTGTTAAGTTCGTTTTTTTTTCTTCATCGAATTGAAAAACTTATATTTATTCAAATTCACTCAGAACAAAATAAATAAAATGTGTACTCACAGTTTATATATGGTGGTAGTTTTCTTTTCAGTTGATTGACCATTATTTCTTTTTACTTATCGAATTCTGTAATCTTACTATCATTTTATTCCACTCATGATAAAAATTAAAAATGGTTTAACTAAAAACGCGAAATCTCGCCAAGGCTACTTTGCTCGCACAATTCCAAAACTATAACCCTAAACAAATTTGGCGAAACCTTTCAGCTGAGAATAAAAGGAATAAAGTAAATTCTTTCTCGGTTAAACATTTTTCATTTTGTTCTACGATAATAAATTCAAGAAAATATTTTGCATACTGTCCATTCCAACTAAATGCTGCTGTAAAATATGATTAGTTAAATTAATTTAAGATTAAAAAAAACTCATATTCTTACAAATTCATACAAAACAATAAAAAATTTTACCTGGTATAACGTTATCCAATTTTGTTAATCCAGAGTTTTCTTGTTTACGCTTCCACCATTTAATACTTTTTTGAAAGAAATAAGGAAAACTAACATTATTTTGAGAAGCTCGAGAATACTACTAAGGGACGAATTAATTTCTGTTGTTGAAGGCGTTCTTAGACATGTTGAATGCGTTACTCAGAACAAACTGACCGCGTTTACGTCAACAGATACACGTGGAGCGCAACGTGGCAATGTTTTAGTTGCATTCGCAGTTTTATAAATCACAGCAAGGTAGCGTATTCGAGCGCAGGAGTTCCGAATCCAAGATACATCGAATGCGTTAACAAATAATCACAACAAACTGCTTATGTTTACCAACAGACACACGTGGAACGCAATGTTTTACCTTTTTCTTTAATTTTGCAAATCACCGCAAGGTAACGTATTCGATCGCTGGAGTTGCGAATTGTCCCACAGTTTTCTTTTTGACACCATTTGAAAAAGCGATATATTTTAATTCAGATCCATCTCGACCTATGATCAAAAAATAAGCTTCTATCTCAAAAGGAAAAAAAGTTACAAGCCTTTTTAAATCAAGTTAAAAATATCTCATACCCATTCAAATTGTTAACCATTTTATTTCGCATTTTAATTCCTTAAACGTATTTTATTTTGTGATTCCATGGCAACGCTTTTTAAATCCGTCTTTTTGGATTTAATTTCTTAAAAGTATTTTAATATCTGTCGTCATTGTTTCGGGGGGAAATTTTACCTGATGTTTTTTTTATTTATTTATTTAAGCCTGATTGTTGAATATACGTCACTTGACACAATTTTTATTTTCAAGATAGACCGGGCAAAGCCGGGCAACGCAGCTAGTTTGAAATAAGCAAATGTAAGATGCGTTGGAACCCAAAATTTTCAAAATTTTGAAGAAAAGTACGGGAAATTGAATTTTGTGTTCTACTCAAAGCATATTTTGATACATTTTCCTTAAATAAATGTCATTATCCGGATACAGTCGCTCCCAAAAGTGTTCGTACAATTACGATTGTAATATTTTTTATTATCAATTTAACATTTTTGCATGGGTATTTAATTATAAGATCTATGTTCTTTTTTCAACAAAACTACATGAAAGTTTTTAATCACATAATAAAACTTGATTTTTAAGAAATCAATAATTAAAAAGTGCCAAAAACTCGATCTCACAAAAGTCTTCGTACACTTTGAAAAAAATGTCAAAAAATTAGTAAATAATCTAGCATTTTACTAAATTATTATTTAGTAGAATATCATGCAGTACCAACAACAGCTTTTAAACGTCTGGGAATTGATATCATTGTTTTTTCTTTCTTTTTGTGTGCAATTTCTGAGTAAGTGTTCAGCCGCACTTCGAGTCTTACTGTTTCTAGTTCGCTGTTCGTTTCAAAAGTGTATTTTCGTAATCTGACCACCAGATATCTCCAAATATTTTCCATTAAGTTTAAATCTGGCGATTGAGGAGGTATTTCTATTAAGGGCATTTTTTGAGGTACCAAACGCAAACGTGTGCTTCTTATCGTTATCTTGATTTTAAACAAGAAGTTCTGTCTAGAACTATTCGGAACTCCAGCGCTCGAATACGCTACCTTGCGGTGATTTACAAAACTGCCGAATGAACTAAAACATTGCCACGTTTTAGTTCCATGTGTGTCTGTTGACGTAAACACAGGCAGTTTGTTCTGAGTATTTATTAACGCAATCGATGTGTCTTAGTTTGCTTTCAGCTACAGAAATTAATTCGTCCCCTAAGAGTATTCTCGAGCTTCTCAAAATAATGTTAGTTTTCCTTATTTCTTTCAAAAAAGTATTAAATGGTGGACGCGTAAACAAGAAAACTCTGGATTAACAAAATTGGATAACGTTATACCAGGTAAAATTTTTTATTGTATGAATTTGTAAGAATATGAGCTTTTTTTAATCTTAAATTAATTTAACTAATCAGATTTTACAGCAGCATTTAGTTGGAATGGACAGTATGCAAAATATTTTCTTGGATTTATTATCGTAGAACAAAATGAAAAATGTTTAACCTAGAAAGAATTTACTTTATTCCTTTTATTCTCAGCTGAAAGGTTTCGCCAAATTTGTTTAGGGTTATAATTTTGGTATTGTGCGAGCAAAGTAGCCTTGGCGAGATTTCGCGTTTTTAGTTAAACCATTTTTAATTTTTATCATGAGTGGAATAAAATGGTAGTAAGATTACAGAATTCGATAAGTGAAAAGAAATAATGGTCAATCAACTGAAAAGAAAACTACTACCATATATCCGTGAGAATTTTGTTGATGATTTGCATAACATGACACAATTAAATCGTAACTCAGAAATTAGAAAAATCGAAACAGAAAATTTTTAAATGAACCGATTAGGGAATTCGAGAGAAATAACTCAGCTACAAATGGAAAAAAAATAAGCGCTAGTCAAGCAAGGCAAAGAAGTATCATCTTCTTTCGATAATAATTTGTAATGTCATATTGAATTTTCTAGCATTAATTGTTGTTCTTGTCAGGCCACAATTATTATTTAGTTTTATCAAGAATTGATAAATATCGAATTCAACATCATGGAAATAGCTGCTTAGAACTACGAACTACGTAGTTTGCATTAATCTTTGACGTTTAGTAATGCTTCTTGAGTTCTCATTTCTTTCTACGTGGGCCAGAATATCCACAAGACTTTGAAAATTAATTTAAAAAGAATAAAGCGAAAAAAATCATACGTACGAACAAAAATCACAACACTTTTAGCATTTTCTTCGTTACCATGTGCGTTTGTTTTAGTTTTCAATTCCGCCATTAGACAGTGACTTCAGTGCTCCCTATAGTTCGTTGGAGTTGCGAATACGAGCCTACTTTCCCGTATACCCATACTACTTTCTAGTACCTGATCAATATTCTCAAAAATAGCTAAAGTCGCAAATATTTTCAAACATATTTTTTTAATATTTTAAGCTAATTTCTAGGAATAAAATATTCTTCACTCATCTGAAAAAAATAAATGCGTAAAAAATAAAATAAAAAAATAAATCAAATTCAAAAAAAAACGAACAAATAAAATAGCAGCACCTTTTAAACAAAGCAGCTAATACACTTTTTTCCATAAAAAAATATCTTCAACAGCTTTCAAAACGAAAAAATAATAATTAAAATTAATAAGCTCATTAAAATAAATCTTAATATATAAAAATCAATGTCCTGAGATAATATATATACATATATATATACATATATATATATATCAACGCACAGCCGAAACCGCTGAAGCTTCAGACTTGAAATTTGGCAGGCATGTCCGCATGATTACGAAAGTAACCACTAAGAAAGGATTTTTCGAAATCTGAATTAGTTCGGGAGAAATTAATTAAAACCTCTTAATTTCTGAGAAATTAAAACCTGTCATTGAATTCAAATCCCTTATTTTCGAAGGCTTTCCTCCATTCAAATCATTATTCAGTACTTCATCTCAACTTTTGGTCGATAGCGAACTATAAATTTGATATTGTTTTTGTTTCTCACGTGGTTCTTCGAGGCTTTTCTCAAGTCAAATCATAATGTTTCTGTCTATTGCTTTCATTTCTTCAAAACTTGAAACGAAGTTTTTAAGAACATCATCACAGGCGAACTATCCTTTTGAATTTAGAAGAGTACAGTTTCCTGTTAAAGTTTGCTTTGCAATAACCATTAATAAATCACAAGGACAGACATTAAAAGTAGCAGGGACCAATTTAAGAGAAGACTTTTTTTCACATGGCCAATGTTATGTAGCTTTCTCCAAAGTCAGTTCATCAAGCAGCTTAATAATTTTAGCACCAGAAAAAAAAACTAAAAATGTTGTATACAAAGAAGTTCTTGCTTAAACATAGGTATATCAATAAAATGTGGATGGCCTGTGTTTGCAAAGATAATCAATACTTTAAAAGGATCGTTAATAACAGTCAAAGATCGGTTAAGGACAAAGGCATATATGTAAGGAGTTCAGGGGCCACGGGATCCTCCCCAAATTAGAAAAAGTTATAGGTAATAAGTAATTATTATAGGGGATTTTCGAAACTACAGTGGCTCCCAAAAGTGTTCGTACACTTTGAAATTTTTTAGTAAAACCAAAATAACTCAAAACTGAATTCGAATATAAAGTCCAACATTTTTTCACATCATTCCTATGTCATTCTAAATATAACCCATTGGTTTTTTACAAAATATTGACGGATCTTCTTTTTGAAATGGGTCAGAAAACGAAGAGACAGAGAAATAACACGCCACAAAAGTCATCGTACACTTAAATATTTTCGAATAAATTCATGATTAAAATTATCATATGCCGTTTTATTAATATTTTTGCATTGTGTTGACCCTTATAAGTCATTTGGCTTTAATTTTTGGTTTATTTATTCCATAATATATTGCTTATTACTGTAAAATGGCTGATATTCGTAAAAAACCGCAAACGCGATTCAAAATTTGAATTTTTTTCCCACAGTAGTGGTAAATTGGTTTCAAATGTCCCTAAATTAGTTAATTTATTTGTTTGTATAGTAAAGTGCTTGATAAAATGCTTTAAAGAAAGGAATCGGACCGAAAACAAGGTAAGAAAAGGTCAACCGGCAAAGTTGACAAAACGTGATCGTAGATTTAAAGTTAAAATATTTATGAAAAATACACATTTCAGTAATGTAAAAGTTTCTGCAGAGTTAAATGAAACATTTTACATTTAATTTTCACCTAAAATTGTTCGCCAAGTTCTTTGATTAGCTGGATTAAATGGGACCTCTTCCCGCAGAAATTTTCTTGGTCGTGCGAAAAACAGAAAGCTTACGATTTTCGTCCCAAAATCAATGATAAATAAGCTAAAAACAGTCTAGAATCAAGTCTTACTTACAGATAAAAATTAATTTAACATTTTTGGTTAAATTTTTGTGTAAATGTAAGTAGAAGAAAAAATTAGGAACTTAATCTTAAGAACTTAGTTGGATCAGTTAATCAGGACGGCAAAGGTGTTTTAGTGTGAGGGTGCATATCAGCATCAGGACTTGGTAGTTTGTAATTTTTTGATGAAATAATGTATCATGCTCTTCCTTTAAATATTTTAAAAACCAATTTTGAACTCTTAGCCAAAAATTTGGTTATTGGAAACAACTTTGTTTTTTATAAAGATAACGATAAGAAGCACACGGTTTTCAACGTTTGCGTCTAGTGCCTCGAAAATCGTCCTAAAATTTAGAAAATACCCCTTCAATCTCCAGATTGTAACTTGAGGTAACGTATTTAGAGATATCTGGAGGCTAGATTACGAAAATAGGGCTTTAAAACGAAAATAGAGTTAGAAATAGTAATACTCGAAGTGTGATATAACACTTACTCAAAAATTACGCTAAAAAAAGAAAGAAAAAGAATGAAATCTATTCCCAGATGTTTAAAAGGTGTTATGAATACTGTATGATATTCTACTAATTAATAACTTAATCAAAAGTTAGATTAGTCAATAATATATAGACATTTTATAAAGTGTACGAAGACTTTTGTGCGATAAAATTTCCGGCTCTTTTCGGTTTTTGATTTTTAAAAAATTAAATTTTAATATTTTTTAAAAACTTTTCATGCAGTTTTGTTAAAAATTGATCATAGATCTTATAATTAAATACCTGTTCCGAAATATTAATTATAACCAATGATTTGGGGCCTATTTCGTTGAAAGTCGTAGGTGTACGAAGACTTTTGGGAGGCACTGTAGGTGCACCAAGCACTGTTAACCCCTGCTAATTCCATTACCCGAGCAATGCCGGGTACGGGAATGCTAGTACATCATATCAAAAAAAAAAAAAATCGTTTCTTTTACCGCTGTTGCCAAAAATAATTTTTTAAATGAATTAATGCACTTACTAAAATAAATAAAAACAATAAAATGTCAACTTAAAGAAATACTTTTCATTGTCAAAAAAAAAAATAATAATAATAATAATCGTCTGCGCATATCTTTATGTAGAAACATAAATGACATCGAGTTTATTCCCCGAAAACTAAATACCTAAATTAAAACTTTAGCGTGAAAATAAACAAGAAGTTCCGTCTAGAACTAGACGAGCCTACTTTCCCGTATATCCATACTACTTTCTAGTACCTGATCAATATTCTCAAAAATAGCTAAAATCGCAAATTTTTTCAAACATATTTGTTTTAATATTTTAAGCTGATTTCTAGGAATAAAATATTCCTTACTTTTCTTCAAAAAAACGAACAAATAAAATAGCAGCACCTTTTAAACAAAGCAGCTAATACACTTCTTTCCATTAAAAAAATTTTTTAACAGCTTTCAAAACGAAAAAATAATAATAATAAGTTCATTAAAATAAATACATCACATAAAAAAATCGTTTCTTTTTCCCCTGTTGCCAAAAATATTTTTTTAAACGAATTAATGCACTTACCAAAATAAAAAAAAAACAATAAAATGTCAACTTAAAGAAATAATTTTCATTGTCAAAAAAAAAAAAAAAAAAATCGTCTGCGCATATTTTTCGAGTTTATTCACCGAAAACTAAATACCTAAATTAAAACTTTAGCGTGAAAATAAAAACAAATCATATCAACAATTCGCAACTCCAAAGAACTGTAGGGGGCACTGAAGTCACTGTCTAATGGCGGAATTGGAAACTAAAACAAACGCACATGGTAACGAAGAAAATGCTAAAAGTGTTGTGATTTTTGTTCGTAAGTATGATTTTTTCGCTTTATTCTTTTTAAATTAATTTTCAAAGTCTTGTGGATATTCTGGCCCACGTAGAAAGAAATGAGAATTCAAGAAGCATTACTAAACGTCAAAGATTAATGCAAACTACGTAGTTCGTAGTTCTAAGCAGCTATTTCCATGATGTTGAATTCGATATTTATCAATTCTTGATAAAACTAAATAATAATTGTGGCCTGACAAGAACAACAATTAATGCTAGAAAATTCAATATGACATTACAAATTATTATCGAAAGAAGATGATACTTCTTTGCCTTGCTTGGCTAGCGCTTATTTTTTTTCCATTTGTAGCTGAGTTATTTCTCTCGAATTCCCGAATCGGTTCATTTAAAAATTTTCTGTTTCGATTTTTCTAATTTCTGAGTTACGATTTAATTTTGTCATGTTATGCAAATCATCAACAAAATTCTCACGGATATATGGTGGTAGTTTTCTTTTCAGTTGATTGACCATTATTCCTTTTTACTTATCGAATTCTGTAATCTTACTACCATTTTATTCCACTCATGATAAAAATTAAAAATGGTTTAACTAAAATCGCGAAATCTCGCCAAGGCTACTTTGCTCGCACAATACCAAAATCATAACCCTAAACAAATTTGGCGAAACCTTTCAGCTGAGAACAATTAAAAGGAATAAAGTAAATTCTTTCTAGGTTAAACATTTTTCATTTTGTTCTACGATAATAAATCCAAAAAAATATTTTGCATACTGTCCATTCCAACTAAATGCTGCTGTAAAATATGATTAGTTAAATTAATTTAAGATTAAAAAAAACTCATATTCTTACAAATTCATACAATAAAAAATTTTACCTGGTATAACGTTATCCAATTTTGTTAATCCAGAGTTTTCTTGTTTACGCGTCCACCATTTAATACTTTTTTGAAAGAAATAAGGAAAACTAACATTATTTTGAGAAGCTCGAGAATACTCTTAGGGGACGAATTAATTTCTGTAGCTGAAAGCAAACTAAGACACATCGATTGCGTTAATAAATACTCAGAACAAACTGCCTGTGTTTACGTCAACAGACACACATGGAACTAAAACGTGGCAATGTTTTAGTTCCATCGGCCGTTTTGTAAATCACCGCAAGGTAGCGTATTCGAGCGCTGGAGTTCCGAATAATTATTTCACAGTTAAAACCACAGCAGCGGAGTCGGAGTCGGAGTCAATCTCATTTTGGGATAAAAGAGTCGGAATCGAATATCCAAGAATCGGAGTCAGTCATTTGTCCTCCGTGTATAAATGTTTGCCAAAGCTACGAAGTCAGAGTCGAAGTCGGGGAGTCGGAGTCCGATTAATTGTCGGGAACAGGAGTCAGAGTCGGTGTCAGGTGCCCCTAAATTCTCGGAGTCGGAGTCGGGAGTAGGTCGTCAAGAGCTATTTCCAACAAAGTTTGTTTGAAGTAAATCCGCCTTTAAGTTCGGAATCTATATTGACTTTCAGTTTCCCCTTAGGCGCTAATGTTAAGAGATTTGAACTGTTCAAAATTGAACGAAAACTTGTTCAAATCAAAAAGATATTTTCGATACATGTTTTTTATCAAAAGATTTTCCCTACAAAGTTTGTTTGAAGCCACTTCGCTTCTAAGTTCAAGATTTATTTTTGATTTGAATTTCCCCGTAGGCGCTAATATTAAGTTTTTTTGAACTGTTCAAAATTGAACGAAAAATTGTTCAAATCAAAAAATGAATTATGGGAATGAGATGTCCTCGCCGAGATCTTTCTAACAAAAAAAAATTTGTTCGAATCGGACTATTCATTCAAAAGTTATTAGGGGGGGACAGACAGACAGACCGACAGACAGACAGACCGACAGACATTTTTCCCCATCTCAATACCCTACTTTCCAATTTTTAATTTTTCAATATTTATCTAACTATTTTATTTATTTTTGACTTTTTTTTGTTTTTCGGGATATTTTTAAGATGTATTAAGCCTTCTTTCATGCTTTTTTCTTCTTTTTGTGATTTTTACTGGGAAAGTAGGCTAAAAAAAGTCATATCAACAATAATTATTTCGCAGTTAAAACCATAGCTGCGGAGTCGGAGTCAATCTCATTTTGAGATAAAGGAGTCGGAGTCGAGTATCCGAGAATCGGACTCTGTCATTTGTCCTCCGTGTATAAATTTTTGCCAAAGTTACGAAGTCAGGGTCGAAGTCGGGGAGTCGGAATCCGATTAATTGTCGGGCACAGGAGTAGGAGTCGGATTCAGGTGCCCCTAAATTCTCGGAGTCGGAATCTGGAGTTTGACGTCAAGAGCTATTTCCAAAAAAATTTGTTTGAAGTAAATCCGCCTTCAAGTACGGAATCTACATTGACTTTCAGTTTCCCCGTAGGCACTAATGTTGAGGGATTTGAACTGTTCAAAATTGAACGGAAAATTGTTCAAATCAAAAATATATTTTATATACAAGTTTTTTATCAAAAGCTTTTTCCTACAAAGTTTGTTTGAAGCATATTCGCCTCATAGTTCAGAATTGCCTTCAATTTCCCCGTAGGCGCTAATGTTAAGTTTTTTTGAACTGTTCAAACTTGAACAAAAAATAGTTCAAATCAAAACGTGAAATATGGGAATGAGGTGTCTTCGTCGAGGTTTTTCGAACAAAAAAAAGTTTGTTCGAATCGGACTATTCATTCAAAAGTTATTAAAGGGGGACAGACAGACAGACCGACAGACATTTTTCCCCATCTCAATACCCTACTTTCCAATTTTTAATTTTTCGATATTTATTTAATTATTTTATTTATTTTCGACTTTTTTTTGTTTTTCGCGATATTTTTAAGATGCATTAAAGCCTTCTTTCATGCTTTTTTCTTCTTTTTCTGACTTTTAAAGGGAAAGTAGGCTAAAAAAATTGTTTCCGATTACCAAATTTTGGGCTAATAGTTTAAAATTGTTTTTAAAAATATTTAAATAAACAGCATGATTCATTATTTCATCAAAAAATTCCAAACTTCCAAGTCCTGATTCTGATATGCACCCTTACACAAGAACACCTTCACCGTCCTGATTAACTGATCCAACTAAGTTCTTAAGATTAAATCCCTCATTTTTTCTTCTATTTACAGTTATACAACAATTTAAGCCAAAATGTTGATTTTATTTTCATCTATAAGTAAGACGTTGTTCCAAACATTTTGAGCTTATTTATCATTGGTTTTACGACGGAAGGTGTAAGCTTTCTGTTTTTCACACGAACAAGAAAATTTCTTCGGGATGAGATCCCATTTAATCCAGTTAATCGGAGAACTTGAAGAAAAATTTTAGGTGAAAACTAAACGTAAAATGTTTTATTCAATGGCGTTGTTTCCTTCGGTCAAAAATAGTACTTTTAGTCACTGAAATTGGAAGAATAAGCAAAAAAAAAAAAAAAAAAAAAACATCGACCCAGGAAATTCTTTCATTTTCCCAGTTATTTTTTGATTAATTTTTTAAAATGTCCGATTTTTTAAACAACGCGTGGTCTTGATGACGTCACAAATGATGTTCTTTGGCGCATTTTTGCACTTTCCACGTTACGATAACCAAGAAGCGAATTAAAATTGCGCTCTACGCTTGCTATCAACATATCGTTGCCAATACACGTGAGTAAAGATGCGAATTAAATATTTTGCTCTGTTAGTGGCAACACAGAATGGCATTTCATCATTTGTGATGTCATCGGCAAGAAATGTAAACAATGAAAGCGCACCGATTTAAGTAATTTTTTAAAAATATTAAACTTAAACAAATTATTTAAAAAATGGTCAGATGCTATGTTTTTAAGCATGCTCTTTCAGAAAAAAATACTTTTAAAATTTTGGAAACGACCCCATTATTTTAACTGTAAATCTCCGATCACGCTTTGTTTACTTTGCCAGTTGATCTTTTCTTTCCTTGTTTTCAATCCGATTCTTGTCTTTAAAGCATTTTATCAAATGCTTCGCTAAAGAATGATATGAATTAACTAATTTAGAGACATTTCAAATCAATTTACGGCTACTGTGAGGAAAAAAATCAAATTTTGAATCGTGTTTGTTATTTTTCACGCATACATGCCTTTTTTAAAATAATAAGCAGAATATTAGGGAATAAATAAAAAAATAAATAAATAAAATAAAGCCAAAAGACTTTACAGTGTCAACACAATGCAAAAATAATAAAAAATCGACATATAATAATTTTAATCATGAATTTATTCGAAAATATTTCAGTGTACGATGACTTTTGTGGCGTATTTTTTCTGTCTCTTCGTTTTTTTGAGAAATTTCAAAAATAAAATCTGACAATATTTTGAAACAAACTACTGGGTTTTATTCAGAATTTCATAGGAATAGTGTGAAAAAAATTGGACTTCATACTCGAATTCAGTTTCGCATTATTTTGGTTGTACTACAAAATTTCAAGTTGTACGAACACTTTTCGGAGCCACTGTATGTGTGTTCAGGGTATGCACAAAAACTACGCGACAGTTTTCGTTGAAATTTTCAATTTAAAATAATTTATAAAAATAAAAGAATCTAGTTGTTTCTGAAATTTTAAAAGAATGTTTTTTCCTGAAGGAGCCTGCTTAAAAGCATATTATTTGACCGTTTTAAAAATCATTTGACAAGTTTAATATTTAAACAAAAAATGTTTTAATCAATGCATGCAATTAATGATTCAATTTTCTTTTTTCGCTTCTGCTCATGACATCACAAGTGATGAAATGCCAATCACTGATGCCATCATGCTGAGCGCAATATTTAATTCGCTTCTTTACTCGCATGTACTGGCAACGACATGGTTGATAGTAAGAGCGCAATATTTAATTCGCTTCGTAATTATCATAATCTGGAAACGCTGTAGACAGTAAGCGTAAACATTCAGTGCGACAGTGGAGTGCGCGCCAAAGTGCATCACTTGTGACGCCATAAACACCACGCCTTGTTTGAAAAATTGGACATTTAAAAAAACAGTTAAAAATTAAACGTTTTGAAAATAAGATTTTCCTCCCTCCATGTTATTTTCTTTTCATTTCTTTGAGCAATCACGATCGCTTAATGTTCTCACTTGACTGTTTTCATGTCCTATGATTTTATCCCCCCCCCGCCTCCCTCTGCAGCACCACCGTCGGCCGGCCGTCTCCGTGTTATTAATTAATTAATTTATTTATTTTTTTTTTTTTTTTTTTTTGCTCAACTTCAGTGATTAAAAGTGATTACTTTTGATTGATGGAAACAACCCCATTGTTCCAGCTTTAATTTTTATGTTATTTGAAATAACGATTTACTCATGGTGAACTCCATTTTTTTTTGAGCAATCACGATTGCTTATTGCTTTCATTTGACTGTTTTGATGTGCTATCATTTTATTTTCCCGCCAGTACCCTCTGCAGCATCACCGTCGACCGGCTCCTCACGATGCTGCTCCTCTAGCGAAAGTCATCTCCAGGTTGCGTCAATATCCTACACTTACACGCATACATACACGCACGTACAAATAAACACATACACACACATACATACACATACACAAACACATGCACACACATACATACACATGCACAAACACATACACACACGCATACATACCGACAACTACCCACATACTCATGCCTGCACACAGACACAAACACATATGCCTACACACACATACACATTCCCCCCCCCCTACCACAAACACTCATACACATAACTACCCACACACTCATACCTGCACACAGACACACACACACTCGTGATTGCGAAAAACATAATTTGAATTCCAGATGTCAAAATTTGAATTAATTTTTTTTTTAATTTTATTTTGTTTGAAGATGCACTTAAAGCATAGATAGTATCGTTTTGAACAACACATAGACACAAGCAAATTTAAGGTACTCAAAAATGTTCAAAAAGGTATTGATTCCTGATTATTATATTTCCTATAATCTGTAGCCCATTACTATTATGAAGTGAGAATAACATAAAACTCACACTTTTTAAGGTAATTCTTCTTTCTTTTAACACTTGAATAGAACAATGTTTTACATTTTTCAATCAACATTCAATTTTGAACATCGAAAGTGGAGGGGCGAAGCCCCTTTACTTTTGAAAGTCAGGGAGCAGTTGTTCTCTTGTATTTTATCATTCGTTTAATTTTGAATTTTATTCTGTAAATTGAGAATTTTTCTCCTCCCAAAATTTTAGTTCGGGGTGCACAAGTCCACATCTAAATCTTTCAAAGTTAGTACTTTGACAATTATTAAAGTTTTGTTTAACATTTGCTTTTTAAATACTTCTTACCTTTCATTATTTTTAATTAATTTTCTGAGAACATAAAGTAACTTTGTTCTGCATTTATAGCACTTTGTTGGAATGCATAATTAATTTTTTCAAACATTAGCTTAATCGATTTTTCTTCTGATCGTTTTATTTTAATTCCGCTTTTTTTTTCTTTCGGGTGAAGAATTTTACATTTCGACTATTTCATTTTTTAAAAAATTGCAATTGTTTTTAAATCGATGAGAAAGTGAAATTGTTTCGTTTCAATAATTTAACAACTTTTTCTTCTGTTTTATAAATTAATTTCGGAATTGAATTGTATTGCTTCAAGTTATATTTGAAAGTATTATGTCTTTTTTTTAATAGAAAATCTGTTCTTTTTTTCTCTTTAATGATGATTTCCCAAATTATTTTTTCTTTATTTAATCTTTTTAATGGTAGTTAACACGAAGAGAAGGTTTCGATCTTGTTAAAAAACATACCAAAAAAATCTTTTGAAAATGAGAGAAAATATACATCTTCGAATAACTTTTTAAGTTTGTAACTAACACTCGAATATGGTTTACTAGTGTCTTACTTTTCATCATGCTCAAATTTGTTTCAAAACACTTAGAATGTTATTCTATTTTATTAGTAATCGAAAACCATGATTTCAAAAAAACAGACTTAACTGAGTAAAAAAAAAATAACTTGTTTGTTAAAATAGTTAGAATTTTAGTGATTCTTGCAATAACATCAAATACAAAACTAATTTATTTTTGGCAAAAATAAATAAATAAGTGTATAAATCTCTACATAATATAAAATGAAGTCTCTAAAAAGCGTCTGTGAGTTTGAACTCGCAAAACTCGAGAACTACCCTGCCGATTTTGCTGAAATTTTCACAGTTTGTTCCTTTAAGTCCTGAGAAGGTTTGCAGACCAGTTCGAAAACGATTCGATGAATAGTTCTTTTTTTATTCCAATTTAGACCCAGTTTTCACATGAATTCCCGAATATGGGGGTGAAAAATTACTCGCAAATAGTAATATTATATATCGATGGAAAGGAAAGAATTTTCCGCGTTTTACGCAATTTGTTCCAATGCTTTAACTTAATTGCGGCGGGAGTTTTTTACGTTTTTAGCTCGAATTTTTTTAGGCTTAGCTGAAACTTAGGCACTACTTTCTTCATTAAATCCATCAATAAAAAGTGAAGGAATTGTCCCACAGTTTTCTTTTTCACAGTATTGGAAAGAGCTACTTTTTTTACTCCAGATCTAACTCGACCAAAGTTCGAAAGTTTAACCCTCTATCTCAATTAGAAAAAAAGTTACAAGCGAATTAAATGAAGTTTAAAATCTGTTCTCTATTCAAGTTTTTGACCATTTTATTTTGCGTTTCCACGGTAACGCTTTTTGAATCCATAGTTTATTTCCATCTTTCTCATTTTCAATTCTTAAACTTATGTTTCCATGGTTACGCCTTTTAAATCCATCTTTCTCATTTTATTTTAATTTCTTAAAAGTATTTTAGTATGTCGTCATTGTTTGGCGAGAAAATTTTGCATGGTGATTTTTTTTTCTTTCATTTAATACTGTTAATTGAAGGTACTTCACTTGACGCAATGGTTTTTTTCAAGGTAGACCGAGCAAAGTCGGGCAACGCAGCTAGTAAATAATAAAATAAAATAAAAAACAAAGTTGTCAAATTTATATTGTACTTTTGCTTCACTTCCATCTTCAAGCAAATATCTTATCCTCAGATATATAAAAGCGAAGGATCGAGTAACAATCCTGACGTCATCAACAATGAAACTCGTGTCACGACATGATAATTTGATAATATTTTTGGTAATGTTTGACATGCAGGGAAAGGCCTTATTGTGACGAGGCTAAACTGGATCCGGTAACTTAACTGTTTTACTGGTAAGACTGTCATTTCAGGGGAATGAAGAAGCGAAAAAGCAGCCAACTATGAACGCTACTATCTACTGGAGTTTAGGGTTCATCCACTGGAGTTAGGGTTAAAATTTCAACTCTCAAAATATCCCTAAACAGGCAATTGCTTCGTTAAAATGTAGAAGAATAGATACAATTTTCACCCGACATACCTTGACGGAGACTTTCTAGTTGATAGTATATCTATCTACCTGCAGAGTTTAAGGCTTCGTCAATGTATAGCAGGGAGTAGAAAAGCATTTTTCTTAGCAACATAGCATGAAAATGTGGAGGATACAAACCAAACACAACAAAACAAGACAGCTTTACATTGCAAATGAAAATAATCTCGGGGTACATAAAAGTGTTTTATATTACAGGATCAAAATAATTGTCCTTCTTTGAGTTACACGGTTGATTTATTAATTTACTTGTTCAATGTACGCAAAATTTTTACGGTGTGAGAGATGTGATGTGCAATCCATAGTGTTAACTATTTGCTCTCGTGTACATTTCATTCCATAATACCCAATTATATCACTCCACTGGTACATGTACAGTGTGTTGTACATGTACTATGGTGCAACTTAACGGTATTTCTCTGTAAAAATATTTTTGTACTGCATACTAATAACTCTTTCTATTTTGAATTATGATCGTACAGTGTCATTTTATTCCATCATTTTACTCCACCATCCGTAGCGTTCTGTACATTATTATATTGTGTACACTGTTGTCAAATGTATCATGTTTACATACATGCGCAGCACAATGACAACAATGTGAATTACAGCTGGTACTTTGATACATGTGCTATACTTCGGCAGATTGAACACCTTGTCTTGCATTTATTTGAAAAAACGGCTGCGATCAAACGTATTTCTTCGTTAACAAACTATTTCTCACCGAATGTCGAATTCCTTTTTCAAAGATGTGTCCTCAAATTAAAAAAGTAGGGAAAGGTTTTACGCAATGTTACGCGCGTCTTTCAGTTTTCAGCTGCGGCATTATAACTAGCAATGAAGGGTTGTTTTCCCCTCATTAATACTGCTCTAACAGAAAAACAACTTTTACAGATTTTTTTGTTGGATAATTTTTTTGTCTATGAATGATTTGGAAGAAAAGGGGGGGGGGGGGGTCAGGTTTCTAGAGCTGTTCGGGACCGAGATACGCATTTATTGGTTTCCAGAGTTTGATGGCATTGGCTTCAGAGAAAAGGTTAATTGCAATAAGTTGGGGCGTTACAGCATTGCAATATCGTGTTCCTTTGGCTAAGTGGTAAAGTACAGGATTCGAATACCAAAGGTCCGTGGGTCAAAACCTTCCATAGACATATCACGTCTGGGTCTCCAATTGTGATGTTCATGAAGCGAGCGAGCAATACGATGTGCGTGAAACTGTTTCTGAGCCGTTTTTATTATTTTGATCAGGATGAAAAACAGTAAGTTTAGTGCAATTTCCCCCATAAATAGTTTAAATAATAGCAGTCGTTTTTAAAATGATACGTTAGTCACATCTAACTGTTATGTTAGTCACAGCTCAAATGTTACCTTAGTCACACTAATTATTTTATAGTAAAATAGAAGGCGAAAATTGAGAGACGTGGGGGGGGGGGGAGGAAGAGCAATTTCTTAATGAAAAAATTATAAACGTTTTGGAAACAACTGACTTAAAAACTAAAAAGCAACGAAAAAGAGTATTTAAAGAACAATAATTTTGCGTAACGATTTGATTTGTTATACCTCGGAATTCTTCCGAAAAATGTGAACAGTTTCTATATAACTCAGTTTCACATAAAATCCAATATCCTAATAATTAATAGCAAGAACTGTGACAGTTGCTTTTTATCTAAAGGATTCTGACGATGTAAAAGTAATCAAGCAACACAAAGTTCGCAGCTGATCTTTTCGGTCGTCTGCGCTGGGGTAAACAATCATTTTTCAAAGAACAAATTATCCCTAACGATAAAGAAGACTAATAGAAAAAAATGCCAACGGAAGAAGGTTAATAGAGCAAGCTATATTGATGGGTTAAGATGTTAAGGAAGGATATTTCAACACTGAGATGAGTTTGTAGAAGAACTAGTGGTTTACTTAACTTTTATGTTACGCTTGAGGAGAACTAATCAAATAAAATAAGGGTAAATGAAGAGTAATTGGAAACAAAGAAGTATGATACTTATAGGAAAAGGGTAGCAAAAGAGCATTTGAAAACTTTATGAAATGCAGTTTTTCTTCCTTTTGTAAAAAGGAGAAAGTAATAATTAATCAATAAATCGGCCTAGATTCAATGAAATTTTAGAGATGGTGTTGTTTATGAACGAACGAGTCTAAAATATCTACTCCTGAACATGAACGGTGCAGTGCGATCGCTCAAAAAAAAAAAAAAAAACTACAAAAAATAACTAGATTTATTAAAATTAGAGATGGTGTCGTTTATGAATGAATGAGTTTAAAAGATCGAAACCTTAAAATGAACGGTGCAGTACAATGAGCAAACAATAAATAAATAAATAACATGAACCCAGAAAATTCTTTCATTTTCCCAACAGTTTTTTTAAAATAATTTTTTTAAATGTCCGATTTTTCAAACAAGGCGTGGTCTTGATGACGTCACAAATGATGCTCTTTGCCGCATCTTTCTACTACGTTTCCACGTTATAATAATCAAGCAGCGAATTAAAATTGCGCTCTGCGTTTGCTATCAATCATATCGTTGCCAATGCACGTGAGTAAAGATGCGAGTTAAATATTTTGCTCTGTGAATGGCAACACAGAATGGCATTTCATCATTTGTGATGTCATCGACAAGAAATGTAAACAATGAAAGCGCTCCGATTTATCTATTTTTTTTAAAATATTAAACGTAAACCAATTTATTAAAAAATGGGCAGATCCTATGTTTTTAAGCATGCTCTTTCAGAAAAAAATACTTTTAAAATTTTGGAAACGAACCCATTATGAATAAATGTGTATTTTTATGTCATTATTTCAATTAGTTCTTATTAGGTCAGACGATACATCGGACAGATTTAAATCTGAATATCGTTACCGCGGTAATAAATATATATCGATACATGACGATATATCGGTATATCTCCCAGCCCTAGTAGATATACATAAAATACCTGCTCAGTCATTCATCGCAGCTCTGTCATTCATCCGAGGACTGCAGTTTCATGCTCTTTAAGTACTCATCAACCCGGAATAGGAAGTAACTGAGCTGGAGGCGGGAAAACCTCTCAAAGGAGCCAAGAAAGTCAAAAAAAAACTGGTAGCTAATGTGGAATGACTAGCTGGCGGTGTATTTTATGTATTTCTGCCTTAGCCCTGGCTTAGGGCTGTAACTTACTGCAAAATACCTAACTTTGCCTTCAATCATTGAGTTGAACCGCACCATTGCTGCGGTCACTCGTCTGGTGTGCTAATTCTACATTAGCTACCAGTTTATTTGGCTCTCTTGGCTCCTTTAAGAGGTTTTCCGCCTCCAGCTCAGTTACTACCTATTCCGGGCTGATGAGTGCTAAAAAACACGAAACTGCAATCCTCGGATAAAATAACTGAGCTTGGCGGTGTATTTTATGTACCTGTGATTAAGTCGGAAGAATTCACACACCTAGTACAACACTGCCACATCTGCAAAAACTACTTTTCTAGAAAAATCAATTTAAATGTAATGCGCCTCAACTTAAATTGTTATAGTAACACACCGACGCATCTCAAAAGTAAACTTGCGGTTTTTCTTTTCTTTTTTCCGTCTTGCATTTTGATAGAACTAATAAAAATGCGCCAGGACTTGTACGTAACTCGAAATCGACAATTTTTGACTTGTGGCGGCGTTATATTAGATGCGCGAATTATTCTTTTCCTCCAAAAGCATGTTGGCAGTCATGTATGCTGCCGTGCTAAGCTCAAAAGTGGTATCTGCAGCTGAGTTCAAAATGAGTTTATTCAGATGTAATTTTTTTAGAGTTTTTAAAAAAAATGTTTCCCATTGGCATATGACCATAAAACAATGTACTTAGGTTAAATATGTGACAAATAACCACCTGGTGACCGTAACTCAATTTTGATAAAAAGTGCTGATACGACTTTTGTGCTTAGCACGGCAGTATAGCTAAATTGAGGCAGTGAGAAGCAAAGGGATGCAGATGGCAAAATTAAAAATTTCTAGATAACAAGTACACATGGTAGATGAACCTTTACTCTGTCTTGGGGCAAAAGATAGTACTTGTATCCTTCGTAGATGCTACTGAAAATTTAATAAAAGCCTACCTTGGATGTCATCTTTAAAAACGTTTTACACAAAACTCTAACTGCCACAACAACTTCCCTTGAAAACGTGACATCATTCATGGACGGCGCAGGATAACGCAAGAATAAGGTGACCATTTATTTTTTTGGTCAAAACGGGACATTTACCTATTTTAGACATCTGCATATGTGTATTTAAATCAAAGGAAAGAGGCTCTTTATATGTAGTTTGACAGAAAAAAAAAAACAGAAATGAGCACTTAAAAGAGAAGAATTGGTGACATTTTTTAATGTTCTAATTTGCTTGAGTATATTTGGCGCTGACTTTAAATAAGAATGAAGTTCTCGGGAGAACTTCACACGATTCACTTTTTAAATCATTGTTTCAAGAACTGCAATTTACAAACTGTGCTTTTTCTCTAGACTACAGACTAGTCACGACGAAGTTATCCTTTCCATGAATAGAACCAGGCACTCATAAAATATATTAAATAACTATGCATGATTTAATTTATTGATATGAAAAAGCCTAAACAGCTCCTTCCCCGCCCGCTCCTCAGTCACTTTTGATTGACGCTTTGTGCCGTTCTGTCTAGGGCTACGGAGTCGGAGGGAAAATTACCAACTCCGAAAATTTTAGAACCTTCGACTCCGACTCCGATTTCTTTACTCCAAAATCAGTCCGATTCTGACTCCGACTCCTAATACGCTGGCAGAGTTGCGGATTTTGAGGGAAAATTAAAGACTCCGACTCTTGGAACTATAAACCTACGACTCAAGGCTCCGTTTCTTTTACTCCAAAATCAGTTCATCTCCGACTCCAACTGCGCAGCCTTGTTTCTGTCAGTTCAAAAATGGGACACTTCAGTATGAGCGGTGATAACGGCACAGGATACCTGGAAACGAGCACATAGTCACCTTACGCATGAAGCATTATCTACTACATTTCTCTAGAAAAACCTTGGGTTTTAATTATTTCTAAGAACACGCTTTTTTGCTTCCTTTTACAAAAAAGGAAGTATTGTATTCGCGAAAAAAATTTCACTCAAAAATGATCTTAATTTTCATTTTACTCACCCCCGAATGAATATTGAGGTTTTTTTTTTTTCGATTCGTTCACACGTGGATAAGTGCCTAAGGACGTATAGACGCGCGAAATATCCATAATGACGATTCCCGAGTTAATTACAACGAATTTTCTCGTGACGTCTGTATTTACGTATGTATGTTTGTGCGGATGTGCGGATGTATGTCGCATAACTCATGAACGGTAAGTCATAGAAAGTTGAAATTTGGTACGTAGACTCCTAGTGGGGTCTAGTTGTGCACCTTCCCTTTTGGTTGCATTCGGATGTTTCTAAATGGGTCTTTTGCCCCTTTTGGGGGAGAAATCATTCTAAATTTCGATATAAACTCAAGTGGTGTTATAATTCGGCGGACACTTGGCGATGTATCGCCAGTCTTTTGGTCCCCAAGTTTTGTCGCTAACTTAGCGACAAATTTGGCGATTTTTTAAAAAAAATGTTTCAATTTGGCCACTGTTTGTGATATTTAGAGAGTAAACTATTGAATCACTTTGAAATTGCCAGTAATGGGGAAATGACATTAAATTGGAGTAAAAGGAAGTCATGTGATGCACACATCAGCTCATTTTGGCTCATTTTACTGAACTGTAAGAGTTGCTACAGTCTCTGGCTAAAAGCGGCTGAAAGAGATCCACTATAATATTAAAATCTGTTCGCGTCTGTCTGTCTGTCTGTCTGAAGATCTATCTACTCGAGAACCGCTGCGAATCGAGAGTCGAACGAGATACCGATCAATTCGAAATTTTCCAAAGAAAACAATAGGACCAATCTCGTAATTGTGCGACTTTAATTAGCGGAGATATTAATCAAAACGTTAATTAACATAACGTTATTCAGGAATTTTTATTTCTTTCCTGTTGCCATTTTGCATATGCGTGAGCAAATAAAATTCTAATAATTGTTTTAAGAGATTTATTTGGCTGCTTTCCAAATCTTAAAACAACGTTTCAATTTAGAATTTCATTTTAAATAAGTTTAAAATTTATTGTCCTATTCGGACACAGCCTTTATTTTATCGTCTGTCCTTTTTACTTTCTTCTATATCTAATATATAGAAGAAAGTATTGGATTCGTGCAAATTTTCGAATTTCGAATTTTGACGGATTCGAACGTTTTGAGGTGTGCTGAGTCCATTTCGACCATTTTTGGAAAATGTCTGTGTGTGTGTGTGTGTGTGTGTGTGTGTGTGTGTGTGTGTGTGTGTGTGTGTATGTATGTGTGTGTGTGTGTATGTATGTGTGTCACGTCTGTGTGTGACCAGTTTTTTGTGGCCGCTCTACAACAAAAACTACCGCATGAAATCGAATGAAATTTAGTACACATATGCGGCCCTATGTGAACTTGTGCCCATTAGTTTTTGGCGCGAATTCCTCCAAGGGGGGTGGAGCAATTGGACGTTTTTCGAGTTACGCGTGCTTGCTATTCCTCAGGAAGTTACCGGCGGAATCAAACAAAATTTGGTCCATATGTTGGTATTAACAGGAACAGGTGCTGATTCAATTTTGGTGTCAATAACTCAAACGGGGGTTGAGCTGTAGAACGTTTTTTGTCGTCAATTGTGACTGCTGTATCTCAAGAAATAATGAACGGAATGAAAGAAAAATTTATCGGCAAGTAGCCCTTAGTGGGTATTTTTGTGTCAACAGCTAAAAGGGGGTTAGCGCAATCACCCGTTCTTTTTTTCCATTTTGAGTGCCCTATCTCAAGAAGTAATGCTACGTTCTGGTTGAAATTTGGAATATATGTGAATCCATATGTAAACAGGCTTTGGTTTGACGCCGATCGCTCCAAGAGGTGTTGATTTTTTTTTTTTTTTTTTTTTTTTTTTGCGAATAAAAAATATTTTTATTAATGCAACAATAAGAAAGATAAATCGTAATAGATTGTCGTCTGCGTATTTCTCGTGATTTTAATTGTATGGAAATGATAGGAAATATTATCTCAATGATTTAAAATTTTGAACTGTTGCCATCTTATGTTTGTTAACAAATAAAATATTTGTAATTCATTCAAGCAAGGCTTTTAAAATAACTTTCAATTTTCGCTCTTTGCTTTGCTTTTGCAATAATTCAGACATTGGGATAGTCGTCAAGTTTTTGCATGTGTCATTTTGTTTTTGTTGGGAATATTGCTTCCTCGTCAAGCATGGGGAGGGATCAGAAAAAAAATATATATATATATATAGAAGAAAGTTTTGTGATGGCCACAACATACTAGTTTACTTTCTTCTACATCTAATATATAGAAGAAAGTATTGGATTCGTGCAAATTTTCGAATTTCGAATTTTGACGGATTCGAACGTTTTGAGGTGTGCTGAGTCCATTTCGACTATTTTTGGAAAATGTCTGTATGTCTGTGTGTATGTGTGTGTGTGTGTATGTGTGTGTGTATGCGTGTGTATGTGTGTGTGTATGTGTGTCACGTCTGTGTGTGACCAGTTTTTTGTGGCCGCTCTACAGCAAAAACTACCGCATGAAATCGAACAAAACTTGGTACACATATGTGCCCCTATGTGAACTTGTGCCCATTGGTTTTTGGCACGAATTCCTCCAAGGGGGATGGAGCAATGGGACGTTTTTTGAGTTACGCGTGATTGCTATTCCTCAGGAAGTAACTGGCGGAATCGAACAAAATTTGGTCCATATGTTGGTATTAACAGGAACAGGTGCTGATTCAATTTTGGTGTCAATAACTCAAACGGGGGTTGAGTTGTAGAACGTTTTTTGTCGTCAATTGTGACTGCTGTATCTCAAGAAATAATGAACGGAATGAAAGAAAAATTTATCGGCAAGTAGCCCTTAGTGGGTATAAAAGCTGATTTTATTTTGGTGTCAACAGCTAAAAAGGGGGGTAGCGCAATCGCCTGTTCTTTTTTTTCCATTGTGAGTGCCCTATCTCAAAAAGTAATGCTACGTTCTGGTTGAAATTTGGAATATATGTGAATCCATATGTAAACAGGCTTTGGTTCAATTTTGGCGCCAATCGCGCCAAGAGGTGCTGATTTATTTTTATTATCATTATTTTTTAGCGAATAAAAATAGCTTTATTAGTGCAACAATAAGAAAGATAAATCGTAACAGATTATCGTCTGCTTATTTCTCGTGATTTTAATTGTATGGAAATGATCGGAAATATTATTTCAATGATTTAAAATTTTTAACTGTTGCCATCTTATGTTTGTTAACAAATAAAATATTTGTAATTAATTCAAGCAAGGCTTTTAAAATAACTTTCAATTTTCGCTCTTTGCTTTGCTTTTGCAATAATGCAGACATTGGGATGGTCGTCAAGTTTTTTCATGTGTAATTTTGTTTTTGTTGGGAATATTGCTTCCTCGTCAAGCATGGGGAGGGATCAGAAAAATAAAGAAAAATATAGAAGAAAGTTTCGTGATGGCCACAACATACTAGTTTATTTTTACATTCAACGTTCTTAACTCTTTTCAGCATGTGAAAGTTGTTTCTTTAGCTATGTTTATTGATTGTAGTGTAAGTTTATCATTCAACGGCCTCATATTTTGGTACACTTAGAATGTGTGACTAATTATGTTTATTTTATTGGACATTTCCCGTCACATGGGTGAGTTTTCGAATTGTAATAACTCTCTTTTTTCTTCCTGTTTCTATTTTTAAAATACAGTTTATATCGTTTAAAGAACATGTTAACTTAAGATATTTTGGATTTCTTTGTGAAACAGATTTAAACAAAAAAGATTGTTTTTAAGGATTTTAACTAAAGCTAAATTGAAATGATTACTTGGTATTAAATTAATGCTTATTGGTAGTTATTTAGTCTTGGTGCTTTAGTTTCACGTAATCAACCAAAAAGTATGTGTCATTCTATTAAAAAGCTTATTGTAATTGTACGTAAATAGTTCAGATATAGTCTATCAGATGTAATTCATTTTAACGTGAGCACAGATTATAGTTGATAATGCATATATTTTCATCTTTTGTGCTAATTGAAAATACTCATAACTTGTATGATTGATAACTATGATTAACGTTAAAGATATTTTTGCCAAAAATATGCTCTACTGGTGTTTTGCAAACCTTGCATTACGCGTAATTATTTACTCCTTAGCGCTTTAGAAACTGATATCAGAATAATACAAAAACATCAATTGAACAGCTCTTTCATTTTTTAAGTAGCCCGTGCAACGCCGGGCACGCAGGCTAGTAATACACATAAATGCTGTAACCTGCTTTTGACCTTTAAATGTCCGAGATTTTTTCGGTGTTTATAGGTTTTTTCATTTTTAAACTTTTGAAATTGATTTTCTAAGTTTTGTGAATATTATCATCTAGCTATAGAATTGAGAAAAAGCGGACGGAATGTTTTAGATCTTTCAGTAGTTTCTTAAATCGTTGCAAGATAGCATATTCGAGCTTTAGAGTTGTGAATTACGGATAGTGTTTTGTGTTTTCGCTTGCTTTAATGTTCTGTAATAATCGTAATGTGTATAGGAAGTTATAGATTTACTGTTAGCAATTTGAAATTTCGTAAAATAGGGTCGTTTCCGAAATTTTAAAAGTATTTTTCTGAAAGAGCACGCTTAAAAACATAGGATCTGACCATTTTAAATAATGCGACAAAATTTAATATATATAAAAAATAATAATTAATCGATGCGCAGATGCAATTTCCGTTTATACGCTTCTGCACATGACATCACAAGTGTGGAAATGTCATTTACTGATGCCATTAGCGCAGAGTGCAATATTTATTTCACTTATTTACTCACATGTAGTTGCAACGATATGGTTGATAGCAATCATAGATCGTAATATTTAATTCGCTTCTGATTTATCATAATCTGGAAACACGGTAGAAAGCAAGCGTAAGCATTCAGCGCGACAGTGGGCTACGCACCGTAGTACCGTAAAAAGACCGCGCCTTGCTTGAAAATCGGGCATTTAAAAAAAATTAATAAAAAATTAACGTCTTGAAAATAAAAGATTTTCTTCGCTCCATGTCTTTTTTTTTTTTTTTTTTTTTTTTTTGCTCAATCTATCAACTTCATTGACAAAAAGTAGTACTTTTGACTAATGGAAACAATCCCATTGAAACAAAAAAGGAGCAAATTGAATCTTTGAAAAGATCGCTTCGACATACATTGATACCTCAATCATAAAACTCATACTTCGTAACTCTTGGTTTCTTGGTTGCTTTGCTAGTAAGTTCGCGATTAGCACTGTATGGAGTCGTTTCCAAAATTTTGAAAGAGTTTTTTCTGAAAGAGCATGCTGAAAAACATAGGATTTAACCACTTTTTAAATAACTTGACCAAATTTAATGTTAAAAAAAAATTTTAATCGGTGCACTTTCATTGTTTACGCTTCTGCCGATAACATTACAAATGATGAACTCACTGTTGCCATTCGCAGAGCGCAATATTTAATTCGCATTTTTGCTCACGTGAATTGGCAGCGATATGGTTGATAGCAAGCGTAGAGTGCAATATTTAATTCGCTTCTTGATTATCATATTGAAAACGCGGTAGGCAGATGCGCCAAAGTACATCATTTTGACGTCATAAATACAACGCCTTATTTTCAAAATCGGACATTTAAAAAAAATAGTTAAACATTAAACGTTGAGAAAATTAAATTTTTTTCTCGCTTCACGTTTTCTTTATTATTATTTTTTTTAAATATTTTTTTTTTTAATTTTTTATTTATTTTTTTTTATTTTTTTATTTTTTATTTTTTATTTATTTATTTATTTATTATTATTATTTTTTTGCTTATTCTATCAATTTTAGTGACTAAAAGTAGCACTTTTGACTGAAAGAAACAATTCCATTATTATTTTTTATCCGTTTGAAAAGAGATTTATTCTCAAAAAATTTCACTAGCGTGGGAGCTAGCAATGAAATGGTATGAAAACTCACTTGAAGAACTCAGTTTTATGAATCAAAGTGTGAAACAGAAACTGAAAGCAAAATTAAGAGTAACTGTGATGTTATTTACCTCATTTAAGACAAAAACGCGTGGTTAATAAATAACTGGGACCGGAAACAGAGGTATCTATCCTCGGTATTTGCGTATCAGTTGTTGGAGGAATTCTGCCCGTGAACATCCTTTCGATTGTGCGATTCCCTTAATTTCAAAACAGAAGCATTATTTTTATTGCGTGGAGTTTCTCAAAAGCTTTTGAGTATACAAATTATGTGATTGATTGGAGGTGGTTCGATTGTGTGTTACTTTTCCAAATGCTAGGATTTCTTAATGCATGTTTAACTGATACAATGAAGTTTCTGCAAACACAGGAAGTGAGAATATTAGGTTTTTGTTTTTAAAAATATTGACATTGCTTTATATTATTCATTTTTTCCCTTTTTGATTTTTCTTTTTAATATTCACGGCTTGCTCCCTGAAGTTCTCCTACCCTTCCCTAGAGGGA